>NW_004567124.1:12510697-12579275 GCF_000260355.1 Condylura cristata | reverse complement strand
TTTTTGTTTTTTTTTTTAAGATTTATTTATTCATTCATACAGAACTGGGGTACAGGCCAGAGATGCGGAGGGTGAGAGGCCTCACCAGAGACAGAGTGGGAAGCAGAACAGGCAGATCGTGGAAGTACACTACTGAGGGGAGCAGCGGGCCGGTCAGGAGAGGTCTGCCTCGCTATGTGGTCACCTCCGGGGCAGGTGGGGTTCGAACTCATGCGGAAGTGGCTTTAATTTCTCAGTGCTGTGCTTTAACCTGCTGCGCCACCAGGGAGGGCCCGCAGTTACCGTTTTTAGTTAAACGCAAGTAACTGAAACCACAGATTGGGGGGAACAACCGTGTTATAGGATATTTCCTCAGCATTTTCTGATGTAAAGTCACCTGGATTTGTAAATATCATGACCATTTTGGAAACTTTAAATTGACTTTAAACTCCAAGGATTTTACTTCCAGTTTTCCTCTCTGTCCCTCTTTGCTCTTTAGAAGCAAAAGTGACTTAAGAATTCAATTTCAATTCCTGGCAGCTTTATGCAGAGGTTCCAATTGTGAGGGCCAGGTCTGCTGGAAGGTGGCCCACAGGCTGAGATCCAGTTTTTGGTGTCTGGGTGCCCAGCAGATGGCTGTCAAGGAAGCTGCCCGGAACAGGACAGGAAATCCTTCACTGCTTGGTTGGGGGGTTTATATGTTTCCTTCCAAGTTTCAATTATTCTACTCCTGATGAAAAGAGTCAAGGTCAACTAAGCCTACAGTTTTAATTCCCACCATGGGTGCAAACAATTTACCTTAATTTCTACTTTGATCTTGCTCCTTTTATCCCAGATTTGCCTGACCCCTTCTGCCCCAGTCCCTGGTTCCCCATCAGAAGGTGCCTTAGACTGTGGCAAGTTTTCAGATATTAGCAGCACTGCTTTGGGTCAACTCTGTCAGGTTGGGCATTTGCCCATAAGGGGGTGGGCAACTTTGGGTGTTTTATTGAAAAATTGCTATATGTTCTTCTCTCTCTATGCTCACTAATAAATTAAAGTTCTTACACATTGGGCCCTCCCTGGGTGGCGCAGCGGGTTAAAGTGCAACTCCGTGAGGCTGACCATGGCTGCTTCTGTGTGAATATGATCCCCAGGTCTGGTGGTGACCCATGTGGTCCAGCAGACCTCTCCTGTCTCGCTTGGGGCTGCTCCCCTCAGCAGTGTGCTTCATCAATCTGCCGTTCTGCTCTCCGCTCTGTCTCTGCTGAATCCTCTCACCACCCCTGCACCTCTGTTCTGTACCCCAATTACAAATAAATAAATCTTTAAAAAAAAAAAAGTTCTTCCACACTGAGAATATGCTTTGCCTTTATGTGGTAGATGGCAGAACCTCTTTAGAGTGTGCAAGATTTGGGGCCCCAAGGTACTTCCCAGTCTGTACACTAGCAGACTGAAAAGACTGGAAGAATTTGCACAGTATGTTTGTAGTTTATTTTTTTTTAAGATTTATTTATTTATTCATACAGAACTGGGGTACAGGCCAGAGATGCGGAGGGTGAGAGGATTCACCAGGGACAGAGTGGGGAGCAGAGCAGACAGATCAACGAAGTACACTGCTGAGGGGAGCAGCAGGCGGGTCAGGAGAGGTCTGCCGCGCCATGTGGATCTCCTCTGGGGCAGGCGGGAATTGAACTCATGCGGAAGTGGTTTAAGCTTCTTAGTGCTGTGCTTTCACCCGCTGCACCACCAGGGAGGGCCCATGCAGTTATATTAAAAAAAAAAAAACAGCCACCAGATTTATAGGCAGAAAAATAATTTGGAGGTAGTCACATCAAAATGCCAACAGTGTTTTTCTAAGGTAAAGTTATGGATGTTCTTCCCTATGTTTTACTTTTTATTTTCTTATTTTTCAATAATAAACATTTATTGATTTTATAATAGAAAAAGTTATTAAGAATAAAACATTCACCCAAATGAGCCCTGGTTGATTAAAGATTTAAACATAAGATCTAATTATGGAAGAACTTGCAGAAAATTGAAAAAAAAAGTGCTTATCACCTCACTGGGAGAATTATAACTTTCTCAGCTTTGAAGCAATTTAAATGATTGCACTATTAAAAAATAGCATTACTAAAGATTTCTTAAGCAGGAAAACATTTCTGGCAAACATTACAAAGAATTAAGATCTATCCTAAATAACTAACTCAAATTTGTAAAATAAATATCAAGATTCCAAAAGATAACTAGGTAACAGACAGGACCACTCCCATAAGGGAAATACAATTAGTAGACAAACAGTGGGAAAATGTTAATGTGCAGGAGAAATCAAAGAAATGTAAATGAAAGCACTAAGGATGACAATTTACATATTCTAAAGGAACAAAAAAAAAATGAATGCTAATATCTAATGATGATGAAGTTGCCCAGAAATTGACTCATACATTCATTTATAACCAGCTCATTTCCACCTTTAGTAAGAAAGTTACTTACCACTAAGAATTTATCTTAAGAAGTAATTTAACTAAAATAGGCCTCCCTAGTGGTGCAAGGGGTTAATTCTCAGCACTTTGAAGCTATCTACCTCATAGGTTTGATCCCGGCCAGGGAGCTGACACACATATGGTTCAGCAGACCTCTCCTGTCTGGCCCGCTGCTGCTCCCCTCAGCAGTGTATTTCAGTAGATCCACCTGTTCTGCTCCCCACTCTGTCTCAGGTGAATCCTCTCACCCCCTGCACCTCTGGCCTTCACCCCAGCTCTTGTATGCATAAACAAATAAACCTAATCTTTTTTATAAAAAAAGAAATAATTTAACAAAAACAGAAAGGTTCTTCCTCATCTCTCTGACTTCTTTTTTTTTTTTTTTTTTTTTAAAGATTTATTTATTTATTCATACAGAACTGGGGTACAGGCCAGAGGCTCAGGGACGGTGAGAGGCTTCACCAGAGACAGAGTGGGGAGCAGAACAGGCAGATCTACGAAGTACACTGCTGAGGGGAGCAGCGGGCGGGTCAGGAGAGGTCTGGCTCGCCATGTGGTCTCCTCCGGGGCAGGTGGGGTTCGAACTCATGCGGAAGTGGCTTCAGATTCTCAGTGCTGTGCTTTAACCCGCTGCGCCACCAGGGAGGGCCATCTCTCTGACTTCTTGATGCTGGAATCACCAGGGCTAGGCCCTGTGCCCTCTGTTCCAGTCACATGCACTGCTTGCGGGATCTCATCTGTGCACGCAAACCCTCTCCTCATGGGTTTCAGAGAAAGCGGACCAGAGCACAGATTTCCCAGGAGGAGGGGGAATGAGGATAGAGGGTTCTCAGGGCAAGTCAGTGTGCTCTGCACTCAGTCAAAGGGGACAGTGGAGGCATGAGGGCCAACAGAGAGGGGCAGAGAGTAGACTAAAGTGAGCTTCATCATGATATTAATCCTTTACATGAACAACCAAAGGCCTCAGCTTCTTTCCTTCAAGGAGTATCCATGAGGTGCCCAGGAATTCCTTAACTGCTGGGGCCTCAGTTCTCCTTCTGGCACCAGATTTCAGTTGCCCCTCACTCCACTCCAAAGCCTGTGGAGTTGACTCCTTTATGGGCTCTAAGCCACTTAAGGAAGGCACTTCAGCACTCCTTGCAGGCTTCTGAAAGAACCCTGCCCCCTGAGGATTCAGACCTGTCCCTCTGCTGGTGCTGGTGACACGCCAGCCCCTGTGGCAATGAGGTGCAACCCACGCTGAGGTTAGGAAGTGAGACTGCTTGGGCTTCTGAGTTCACAAGACCTCTTCATTCCAAAAACCCACTCATCCACCTGTTATCACAACCCAGCGTTTCTACCCCACATAGATCTTTTCATTACTTAAGGATGTTTGGATATTTACTATCCTTCACGCTCATGAACTTCTGAGGTCAAAATCAGAGGTTTCATTCTTATCTGCATTGTTTGGAGATCACTTACTCAGGGCAGAGCTGGGCTCATACATGGGTCATATGTCCTCAAATCCAAGTCTCTCGCTAGGATACCAAGTTTAGCCAAGGTGTGGCCTTATTACACATGTTAACAGCCTACCATTTCCTTCCTTGTTTATTTACTGCTTAAGAAAAATAGACAAGTCAGATTTCCTTTCTATCAAGACCTAAAGCAAGTAGTTTTGCTCTAGAGAGATGCAATAGCAAAAAGAATGTGTCCCCATAAGCCAGGAGCCCTGTGCAAATGTGGCCATGTCTCCCTGATCCCAGATCCCAATTACACACCTGCTGACCTCTGAGACCTAATCCAGGCTGCTTCCTACAACTTGCTCAGTCTTGTGGCTCTCCCGAGGGTCTTCAACGATGTCTGACGAATAGGCAAAGGAGTGGAATTGAGGAATAAAGGATGACTCTCTCCAAGGTATCACTCCTGTGGCCCATAAATGGAAGGAAAACCTAGACACAACATATTTTCATCCTGTCACTGAATTCTGCCTCAAGGTGAAACTCCCTCCCCAGCCTGACTCACTGGGAGTCAATACTTGCTGGGTACCTTCTCCCCTAAAGACTCTTGCGGGGTTCACCTAAAGAATCTTGTTTCTCAGGGCATCAGAACAGAAATTGGTGTTGATGGGATCATACCCAGGTAGGTGTCTTTTCACCCAAATTCCAGGAATTCCACTGTAGGATTGAAGTTATCCCCCCTCCACCTGAGCCAGAGGGAGGGAACCAAACTCTCAAGTGCAGGTTTGCGCACCAACTCCCCTGGGCAGGGCAGCGAGGGCAACGTTCCCTTGTGCCCAGCACATATGACCCTCATACCTGCTGATTCCCCAGGGACATGACTTTCTGGACCTTGGAGATGGGCCCTGAGGTTTGAGAGGTCTGACTGGGCTAGATGAAAGGTCACCCAGGCCCTTCACCCAAGCTCCTCACTCAGGCCTCCAGAGTGGCAAAAGGGGGAATATCTGGCGGCATCAAGATGAGATGGCAGCTGAGCTGGCGTCAGGATGTTACCCCGGGTAGTCGCTCTGATAAGGATCAAAGACCCAGAACAAATGGGAACACTGATCAAAAGGACCACACGGCTCTTCCACTACCGCCCCAGCCCCAACAGATCAGGGCATATAAAGGACCCCTTGCCTGTACACTGTGTGACTTCCAGGCCCTTCTGGGGAGCCTACAGACCTCACCTGCCCCAGAGCGCAATAAAGCCTTCCCCTCTCTTACTTCTGTCTCCTTGCCTTATTCTATCCATGGGACCTTACAACAGACTCACCATTGAGTCCACTGTCCTGACTCCAGCCCCACAGCTGTCCCCACCAGCCAGGGAAGGGCCTGCTCTGAGCAGTTTTCCATTCCAACCACTCTCTTCTCTGATCACTAACCCAAGAAAAGGAATCATGCCCTTTAATTTAAATTCAGGGTTAGCTGGTCTAGAGCAATGTTTTGCTCATAACTCAAGAAAGTAAATATTTGGCAGGGAGGTGGTTTGTTTTTACAGACATAAATACTTAGCACAAGCAGTTAGTTTCAAAATCAAGAACAGAAAACATGGACCCTATCTATACTTTTTTTTTAAATGCTATAGATTTCTTCTTTTCTTTACTACAGCCAGTAAACATGGGCAGAAAAAAGAGAGAGGATAGCAACATGCAAGGGCTGGGGAAAACAGAATGCACAATGAGATTGTAATAAACAAAACAGTGACAATTGCCATGTACTGTGCCGGACACAACAGTGAATACAGCTCATAGATTTTTCTCATTTACTCTTCTCCTACACTCTATCAGGTCAGTTATAGTACTATCCCTGTTTTACAGTGAGGAAACTGAGGCACAAAGATTTTAAACAGCAAAGGGAGAAACGGCAGGGAAATCCAGTTCTGTTACCACAAAACCTCCGCTCAAGAGACAAAGTTGCAGAAAGACGCCACTTTCCTCGGAAGGAATCTTACCCAGTTATCCTTAGAAATCTGTAGCTAAGTGCTTTATCATTTCTTAACAACAGGAATTACAGGGAAATTCTGTGCTGCGGTGAGAAACTAGGCATTGTCTACAGCCTTGCTGAGTTATCTGATTTGAGGATTCATTGCCCCAGAGGCCTTTTATAGCCCCTTCCAGATAACTAAGAGCCATGTGAAATGCAAACTCTGCCCTGTTCAAAGGAAGTTCAATTCCCTTCCCTCACCAGGAAGCAGCTAATTTTCCTTCTATTTGCAATTCTCATATCAACTTCTTTTGTTCACATAAATGCATGGGTGGGGAGGGAGTTGCCTCTTTGAAATAATTATAACGCCCATACCAGCTTCCTCATTAATGAGTTAAGTAAAATACTTACATATGTTCATTTTTATTTCAGAATGAAAGTCATGATTTACTTTTTAAAAAATATATACATATCCTGGGCCTTCCCTAGTGGTGCAACAGGTTAAAGCACAATACTAAAGCTAGTAGCCACCACTTTGCAAGTTCAACCTCTGGCCAGGGGAGTGTCCCACATGGCGTGGCAGACCACTCCTGACCCACCTGCTGCTCCCCTCAGCAGTGTACTTTGTCGATCTTCCTGTTTTGCTCCCCATTCTGTCTCTGGTGAAGCCTCTCACTACCCCTGCACCTCTGGCCTGTACCCCAGTTCTGTATACATAAATAAATAAATCTTTATAAAAATATGTATGTGTATGTGTATATATATATATATACGTATATATGTGTGTGTATATGTATATATGTGTGTATGTGTATATATGTATATATGTGTGTGTGTGTATATATACACACACACACACACCTCTTTTTTTTTTTTTTAAAAGATTTATTTATTCATACAGAATTGTGGTACAGGCCAGAGATGCGGATGGTGAGAGGATTCACTAGAGACAGAGTGGGGAGCAGAACAGGCAAATCAACGAAGTACACTGCTGAGGGGAGCAGCGGGCGGGTCAGGAGAGGTCTGCCACGCCATGTGGTCTCCTCCGGGGCAGGCGGGAATCAAACTCATGCGGAAGTGGCTTTAGCTTCTCAGTGCTGTGCTTTAACCCGCTGCACCACCAGGGAGGGCCCCACACACATCTCTTAACAGAATTATGGAAGCATGTTAAGGCACCCCATTGTTGCTCTCTGAAGAACGCTAAGTGTGATCTAACCCAAACAGTTCAAGAGAAACTGGATGCATGAGAGATGATGGAGCACATTGGGTCTTCTGTAGCATAGTTTCACCCTGACTATTTCTTGTTCAACCCTCTGTTCTGTCCCTGGCTTACTAGGCTATGCTCAATGCCCTTCAACTTATCCTATCTTACTGTTAATTGGGGAAAATAAACTATATAGAAATTATATACTTTTATCCCACATGTCTCCATTCCTCTCTTCTGCTATGTCCCATGGGATTTTTCAATCTATCTGCATTGAATAGCTAAAAATATTTGTTTTTAAAATAATAATAATAATGTCTTTCTCTGCAGCACAAGAACACAACACAGTTGCCTTTTCCTAACCTTAAATAAATAAAGCGCTCGCAGTCAATTCCCACTACACTTGGCCAAACTATTTTATTTGAGGTTTGGGCAAAGGTAACTCAAATCCATTCCATCCCTTACTAAAAGGTGGACTTGGGTAATTCGGTAACATTGCTAAGCCTCATCTTTCCTCTTTGTACCCAGGGAATCTCCTACCTGTGCAATGGATTACTCCTGAGATTTCAATGAGATCACATAAAGTCTGGCATCTTTGGGAGTTGGCTCCTGAACTGATAAAAAGCCTGTCTGTGGAAAACTGATGAGTCATTGGAGCAGCTGAAGCAGCTCCCTGGCAACTGTTTCTGCTTTCTTGCAGTCAAGGACTTCATTTGCTGTTGTGAGATGGCTGGGTGACGTGGTGTGAATGCCAGCTGCTGCAGGGACACTTAGGCCATTTGGCTCTCAGCATGCCCAGCCCCACCTGGTAGCCAGGATGAGGAGAGCATCTGTGAAACCCCAATGTCAGATGAACTGGGACTCAGCACACCTGGCCCTTCTTAAACCACACCCTGGGCTTGCTGTAGTCAATTCAGTTTGTGATCTGATTGATCTCTCAGTATTGTTATGGGCAAACTGAGGGGCATCCCAGGAACCCCAAACTTGTACACTGTAAATGGGTTCCGCCACCTGCCAAAAGCCAAAGCACACTTGGTGTGTAATTCTCTAACAGTGTCATCTCCACAGAAAGAGGAGGTTCTATGTTCCCTGCCCCATGTAAGGGTGGATCTGAGGAATCTGGGGGAGTGGTGAGGGGAAGCTAGAAAGGGGTGGGAAGACTTGAGGGAGAAGACCTGGAGCAGGCTCATGGAGGATCCTGAGACATGTGAAGAGGCTACCCTTACTTCTCAGCTTTGGGCCAGTACCAAGGACTTGGGGAACATGGAAGGAGACACTTGAAAGAGACAGAGACAAGGGTTAGAGACATGTGGGGGGAGGCTGACAATAGCAACTCTTACCTTGCTTTGCATTTTGATTTTGCTCCTTTCCTTCTGGACTTGCCTGGCTCCTCGCTCCTCTGTCCCTTGCCTTCGATTTCCTATCAGAAGATGCCTTAGACCTGTGCCAGGCTCTCAGGTCTCAGTGGCTCTGCCTGGGGCCAACCTTGCTTGATCAGGCATTTACCCATGAAGGGATGGGTAACTCTGTGTGTTTCAGTAGAAACTATTTTATCTATATTCTATATTCTTTCCTTTCAAGAGAATTAGTATTGCATAATACTAATACTATTAAAGTTATTTTCTGTTGCAGTCTTATACACTAAGAGTATGTTTTGTCTTTGTGTGACTGATGGCAAAACCCATTTAGAATATGCAATATTTGGGGCTCCTGGGTGAAAGGTCACCCAGGCCCATCATTCAAGCCCCTCACCCAGGCCCCCAGAGTGGCAAAAGCTGTCAATATCCAGCTGTATCAAGATGAGCTGCTGAGCTGGTGTCAGGATGTTGCTCCAGATTGCCATGCCATTCCTCCAAGCAGCCATTCTGATCAGGATCAAAGACCCTGAACAAACAGGACTGCTGACCAAAAAGACAGCATTACTCTTCCACTACCTCCCCAGGCCTGACAGAGCAGGACATATACAAGACCCCTAGACTGGGTGCGAATTTTCAGGCCCCCACTGGGGATCTGTGAACCTCGTCCAGGAGCACAATAAAGCTTTCCCCTCTCTTACTTCTGTCTCCTTGCCTTACACTGGAGTACCCCTCCTTTTGACTGCTAACAAAACCTGTAATAGAAACTACTTTTTTTTTTTTTTAAGATTTATTTATTTGTGCATACAGAACTGGGTATAGGCCAGAGGCTCAGGGGCAGCAAGAGGCTTCACCAGAGACAGAGTGGGGAGCAGAACAGGCAGATGAACGAAGTACACTCCTGAGGGGAGCAGTGGGCTGGTCAGGAGAGGTCTGCCATGCCATGTGGTCACCTCCAGGTCAGGCGGGAATCGAACTCATGCGGAAGTGGCTTTGGCTTCTCAGTGCAGCGCTTTAACCTGCTGCGCCACCAGGGAGGGCCAGAAACAACTTTTAATAGAACTGGTGGCATAGAAAGAGAAGAGAAGTTTCCCAGTGAGACACCCAAAGTAACCCATCCCCTCATGGGTAAATAGCCAGTCAACCAGAGTTCTCCCAAAGCAGGGCCACTGACGCCCAAAAGCTTGCCACAAGTCTAAGGGACCTTCTGGTGGGGAATCATAAAAAAAGGAGCAGAAGGGGCCAGGCAAGTCTGGGGTGAAAGGAGCAAAGCCAAAGCACAAACATCAAGGTAAGGTGCCATTATCAGCTTCCCTGTCTCCCACCCATGTCTCTTCCAGGTATATCTACATGTCTACTCCACAAGTCTCCTCCCATCTCCCGCAGGCCCTAGGTGCTAGTCCAAAGCCAAGAAGCTTCCTTTACATGCCTCTCTGCTCCGTGTGCCTTCTCCTAGCTCCCTCCTGTGTCTTTTCTCAGTCTTTTACTTCTCCTTCCCACTCAGCTCTAACCTTCATTAGGTGGGGCAGAGGACATGGAACCTCTCCTTTTTATAGAGGTCCTCTGTAATGATATGATCACCCCTCACCAAATATAAGTCAAATTTCACTCTACTACTTATAGAATTTGGGTCTGGGTAAGTCACTTTAGACTTTGAGAATGTGAGCGTTAAAGCTTACAGATACCCAGAAGCTCTTATATCCAATTTACGGTGATTAGACATGTGGCCATGGTTTGAGCCTCAGTCTTCTCATCTATAAAGTAGGAGAAATAATTACTACCTCATTTATTTTAGAAATCAAATGAGCTCTGATTGTGCCAAGTGTAGATATAAGCACCTCCTTGGTGTTAATGTTTAATCTTCACAATTCCATTTTATGGATGAGAAACTGAAGCAGAGAAGTCAAGTCATTTTCCCAGAGTCACCCAAAAACTCAGAGGCAGAGATAAAGCAAAGGTTAATAGATGCAGACATAAAGATCTTTAAATAAATAACTGCTAGATAAGCTTGAAATACTTCATTCTTTCAAATGGTCCAATAGCCTGTAATCTGTCTTCATCTGTCATTTGGTTACTGGTCTTTAAAAAAAAAAAAAAGATAAGAGAAAGGTTAAATTCCAGGTCAACCCCTTTCCAAATGAGGACAAGCCAACTCAAATTAATGACATGTCCTTATTTGGTTTTGCCTTGTTCTCCCATGGGACAGGAATGTCCACACAGCTGTATCAGTGACCCAACACAAGCTTGGTTCCCTCACCCCCACCCCCCGACGATGGTTTGACCAAGCAGCAATAAGACAGGGTAGTCATTTTCAATGACCTGATTCTGCATAAATTTCATCTTGGAAGTGGAACAGGGTTGAACTGAAGGAAAGAAGGCCCAGTGCCACCTAAGGAAGACCACCAGGGCAGGGATTAGGGTTCATGGCCCAGCAAACTGGACTTGCATCGCCTTGATTTCCCCTCTCTCAGCTTGTAACTTCTAAGATATGGATTTGTCCCAGTTCTTATTCTCTTACATCTCAGCTGAAAAATTAGGGTAATACCAATCCAAAAATTCTTGTTTTGATCATTATTTTAGAACTCCAAGAAGAGGCTGTATCCTCAGGTATCTGCAGTTTCTGAAGATAAAATTAGGAAGATCTGATTCTGAATATAAAACCCTGCTCCTCTCATAGTGAACTTCACCCTGATTCCCTGGCTTCACCTCCTGGGACTTTCTCTCTATCTCTGTAAAATATGTATTACTTTTCTTCTGATTAACTTTCTTATCACTTTCATACTAAAAGAAAAGGTTACATTCAGGTCATCAAAGGCTAGTCCCTTGAAATCTCTATTTCTTTAAGAAGCTCTTTAAGTTAAAAGAAAGCAAGAACTGGACACTTTTTAAGAATCTAATTATAAAACCATTATTACTTTAGAATAAGTCTTACAGACACTACTGTCAAGAGCAGGACTCCGCCTCCCGAGGCTCAGCATTTCCCCTTCCAGTTCACGGAGAAAGAAAAGTCCTTCATAAAAGCTGCTGGGCTTTCTTGGACATGTACATGAGTAAAAATCCCATTAACCAATCTATTGACTGTTCCGGTATTGATGGAGCCGACTGCATTACAGCCAGGCCCTGAAGCTTCAGGAACCATCTATCCTTCAGATAGATCCACATCATGTTAATGGAGCACCTTCATCAACTGAAAAAAGTTTTGAGCACTCCCCAAATATTTGTTTATAAATTAGGACTCTAATATATTAAATGATAATAGATATAAATTAGAGCAGTCACATAAATAATACTATGAATAAATTAGAAGCATTACAGAGATATAAAAACAAAAATTTCTAAGGCATTGTGCCTTGGTTCATTTAGGCTGCTATAACAGAATACCATAGATTGGGTGCCTCAGAAACAACAAAAATTGCTCACAGTTCTGGAGCCTAGGAAATCCAAAATTCAAGGCAGCAGATTTGGCATCTACGGGGACCCTTGTAGTCGTCTTGGTGCTCATTGTAACCTCTTGGAAAACCAAGAATATAAGTCCCATGCAATTTCATGGCCTAATAGTTTCCCAAAGACCCCACCTCTTAACACCACCATCGTGGTGGTCAAGGTTCAGTATAGGAATTTGTGAGAGATACGAACATTCATCCTATGGCAAGTGATATAAGAAGGTCTTGGTAGAGTAATTTTTTTTTTCTTGAGCACAAATATTCATTCAAGCACCACTCTGAGGCAATAGTTCTCAAACTCTGTCTGACCAATATCAGGGAACTTGTTAAACATGAAGATTCTCTGGGTCTCCATCCTATAAGAGTAAAACACTTACTGCTGATTCAGTTGTCCTTGGAATAAGCTTGCCTCTCTTCTTTTTCTTGAGCTTTAGGGCTGATTATGATTCCAAAACTTGGATTTCGGAAGCCAAGGTTCATATCTGCTTTCCTATTCTTTCCATTTTCAGCTAAAATTTACCAGCGTGTCTTGCTATAACCTACCTCTTGGACACCCTCTTGACCCCCAAGTTTATTAAAAACAACGAATATAATAATAGCTGTCATTTATCATTTCTTACTTGCCAGAATTGCTAAGAGCTGTCTCTCTTAACAATACCTCCGTAAGCCAGTCAGATAGGCAGATAGTTTCACTGAACAGATTAAGGAAACATAAGCTCAGACCACTAATGTGTTGCCAAGTTCACCAAACTAAGAAGTGATAGGTCAAGGATGTGAACTTAGGTATGATTCAAAGCCTGGACGCTTGACCACTAAGCATACTGCCTCCAAAATAAGTCACTATAGTCTGTTGAACCTCTACTATTAATCAGACACTTGGCCAGGAACTTCACCCAGAAGTCTCTGATACTCATGACATAACCTTGTAGAGAGGTATGTCATGTATTTGCAGAGGTGTGAATCTCAGCCCATAATTCTGACATGCAAGAAATGTTTTTATTTTCTGTAACTCATCTGAGTCACCGATTCCAAACTCCCCTTTTAAGGCCCTTAAGGGCTCCTCCTCCCCACTTCCATCATCCTAGCTCTGGATCAGACACTCTGCCTTCCTGCCTTCCTCTAGGGTTGAAGTGAGCACAGAGTCCTTTGTCTATGCAGGTGACTAATGAGGGGGCTGTTGCACCCGGTGTACCTATTAGAGCTGGAGGCTCTCTACTGCCCCCACCTCCTACCAGGCACAGTCATCTTTTCCCCACTTGCTGACACACAGCCATTTTCTCTGGGTGTTTACCACCTTCTAGCAGGGTTTCTGGAAAGCAAGGAACTATTCCCTCTACCCTCAGACCTACAGACAAAACTCCTTTCTTCCCCAGCATCTACAGCCCAAGAGACTCAAGTATTGGGGAGGTGGGAGTCTCTTAACCTCCACATCCATTTAAAAGACATTTAGAGGGCCCTCCCTGGTGGCGCAGCGGGTTAAAGCACTGCACTGAGAAGCTTGAGCCACTTCCGCATGAGTTCGATTCCCGCCTGCCCCGGAAGTGACCACATGGCATGGCAGACCTCTCCTGACCCGCCCGCTGCTCCCCTCAGCAGTGTACTTCGTCGATCTGCCTGTTCTGCTTCCCACTCTGTCTCTGGTGAATTCTCTCACCCTCCGCATCTCTGGCCTGTACCCCAGTTCTGTATGAATAAATAAATCTTAAAAAAAAAAAAAAAGACATTTAGAGGGGGCAGGGGATGCTATATACCCAAAATACCATCAGTGATGTAAACCAGCATTACATAAATTGTAAAATTTACAAATAAATAATTTTTTTAAAAAGAAGTTTATCCTTTTGCTTGACTTGATTAAAATTCATTTGCCTGGGGTGCGGGGGGGGGGTAGAGGAGAGGGAGGGACCCATTGTTCTTTTGGATTGTGGAGGTGGGAGCAGGGTGACATGTGGTTTGTACACAGCAGAGATTAATAAGTTTTATCACAGCAGAGATTAATAAATTTTATCACAGGGGAAAAAAAGAATTCACTTGCCCTCAGGTTTTAGGTTTCGGGAAAACAAAAGATTCTAGATTTCTGTCTACTTTTTTCCTTTTCAAATGGGAGGAAAAGGGGGAGATTTGGATTAATTAATATTGATTAATATTAATCAATATTAATTAATATTATTAATATTGATTACGTTGATACGTCCAAACATCTCCTGCTCACATCATCCCATTTTAAAATGGAACTCATTAAGGGTCAGTAAATTTTACACCACTAGTAAATAGTAGACCCATGATCCCCAGGCTCTGGAAACCTCCTACTCTCAAAGTCCTTTCCCCATCGCCCCCCACCCCCTTCCCAGAAGCCTAGGCAGCCCCATGAAAGGCAATTTTTGTTCATTAAAACCCCACAGAAGGTAATGGGGCAGGCAGGTGGAATTTGAGTAATGCAAAAGCTGATGCCCAGTGTCCTCACCTGCCCCCACCCCTGCCACGAATGCCCCCCAAAGTAGAATTTGGATAAGGCAAATGAGTACTTAACAAAAGTTCTTCTTACTTTCACCATTACCTTCCCTGCGCCCTCCCTGGTGGCGCAGCGGGTTAAAGCGCTGCACTAAGAAGCCTAGGCCACTTCTACA
Source organism: Condylura cristata (assembly GCF_000260355.1). Taxonomy (NCBI): domain Eukaryota; kingdom Metazoa; phylum Chordata; class Mammalia; order Eulipotyphla; family Talpidae; genus Condylura; species Condylura cristata. The sequence continues at coordinate 12,564,807 of NW_004567124.1, read as the reverse complement.
TGAGTTCGATCCCCGCCTGCCCCGGAGGAGATCCACATGGCGTGGCAGACCTCTCCTGACACGCCCGCTGCTCCCCTCAGCAGTGTACTTCATCCATCTACCTGTTCTTCTCCCCACTCTGTCCTTGGTGAATCCTCTCACCCTCCGCATCTCTGGCCTGTACCCCAGTTCTGTATGAATAAATAAATAAATCTTTAAAAAAAAAAAAAAAAAGATAGGGCCCTTCTGGTGGCTCAGCAGGTTAAAAGCACAACACTAAGAAGCTAAAGCCACTTCAGCATGAGTTCGATTCCTGACCCGGAGGTGACCCACATGGTGTGGCAGACCTCTCCTAACTGGCCCACTGCTCCCCTCAGCAATGTGCTTCATCAATCTGCCTGTTCTGCTCCCCACTCTGTCTCTGGTGAATCCTCTTACTGCCCCTGCACCTCTGGCCTGTACCCCAGTTCTGTATGCATAAATAAATAAATCTCTTTAAAAAAAAAAAGATAAATCACAAAAAACAAAAGGGACATTAATTTAAAAGTACATAGTGTAACACTTTTTCTTTTTCATTAAAATTGCTTTCTTAGGGAAACTTTATTATTTGGAAACTATATCAGTTACCAAATAGTGATGCACATTGTAACTGAGCTTTGTCTTGCATTGTGAACACTCCTATATTGTTTGACAAGTGAGGGCTGTTACTATTTCTCCATTATACATCATGTCGGTAACTGGTGCACATATCTGGACTGCATTTAATTGTGCATGCCAAGTCCTTATATTTCACCAAATTATCTAGGTCGGATTCTATGCCAAATATCAAAATTCTGTTTACAAAATCACCTTTTCTACTATTAAATAGTAAAATACTTTTGTCTTTAAATTTGCCATAGCTTGATGAACTCTTGGTTTTGATGGGTATGAGGGATTACTGCGCTCTCTGAAGGATTTGCAAATGGATAAATTATCATTTCTGAGTATCATATGCAATCTAGCTTTAGACACTCCTATTTCACACTTCCAGTAAATTTTATGGCTATATTTTTATAATATAAAAATAGGAGTAGTGCATCAGCTGAAACCAAACTGTCAACCGGTTATTTTCTCTTTTACAGCAAAATTGCCTTAGGGCATATTGGTTATGCAGCGAAAATGCTAACCTGACAGGACTTAAAAAGAGCTACAAAAAAGAAAAAAAACCTTTGAAGGTCTCTTCCCATGTAGAATGCAGTAAGAAAAAATACTCTGCATGGGGGGGGAGGGCAGGGTGCATTTCCGTAAACACCCAGATTCACTCACTGGTGTCTTTGGTGAGTTCAAGTATGAGTGAGAAGCGAGATATGATAGAGATATGATAGAACTTACCCAGAAAGACACGTGGACCCAGGAAAGAGGACCCCAGGGTAGTTTTAGGTTTGACCAGTAATATGAAAAAGACAGAATGAAAGAGTGGAGACACTAAGTCCGGGAAAAACGGGGAACAATAGAGGTATTGAGGGGCCATATCCATCACGTGCTGGTGCACACAGAGTCCACCTCAGAGAAGAAACTGAAACACAGCCTGCCCACAAGGGATCCCAGGGATTGAAATCCGACCAATCACTGTTTGAGTAACTTGGCCTAATTTGCCTATCATCAGCAGATTGGAACTTGACTGATTTGATGTCTTATTTGCATAGCAGACCTGAGTGAAGCTATCCCAATTTATGTATGTACCTTCCCCATCCCCAGCGAACCTGAAAACCTGACTCATGGACTCCTTGAGTCTGGGTGTCTTGCAGGCTGCGGTCCTAAAGCCCCAGCTAAAAGCCTCTCTTTTTGTTCCAGCTCAAGTAGATTCCCTTCTTTATTTAACATGTTCCAGCTTTCTGAAGACATCGAGATAAAGTGGAAACTTCAGATCCAATTAACTATACAAAGTAAGACGGAGCTAGACAGCAAACCTGGGCAGAAGCTTTCATGAAGAAATTGTGCTGCTGATTGGCCCCAAGCTGCAGCCATCTGGAAAAAGTGTTGTCTTAGGACAGCAGTTTTAGGCTCTGGCGTAGGTCAATACCTAATCTGTTAGTGGCTCTACTTACCAGGCTGTGATTGCCAAGTTACCTAATGACCTGCTCAGAATTTTCACTTGGATGTCTAAGAGACATGTTAAACTCCACATGGCTGAGACAAATCTCCTTATCTCCCACCAAGCCTGTCCCACTCACCACCTCTAGTGCTATGAATCTCATTGTCCTACTTGCTCAAATCAATATTATTGAAATCTCTGGAATGCTGCTTCCCAGTAGCCAGGAAATCCTGTTGCGCAAAGTTTCAAGATACAGCCAACCCCTGTCTACCTCTCCCCGGTCCCACTGTTACCATAATGAAGCAAGCCATGATACCTTCTCACAGGATCTCACAGGACCACAGCCTGCTAATGTATCCCTCACTTGTACCTTTGCTTACCCTTTCTGAGTTCCCACTCTTACAAATGAAAGTCATCTTTCAAAAATGTAATACAAATTATGTCACGCTTGGTCAGAATGGTTCCCCATGTCTAACTGTGTAACAACCTAAGCCCTTACAATGATGGCTTTGTGATCATTGACCTCCTTGCTGTTTCCAGAACACACCAGGCATGCTTCCACCTCAGGACCTTCGCACTGGCTGCTTGGACTGACTGAAACTCTCTTCCCCAAGATGTCAATAGGAACAGCTCTTTCAAACTTTAATTCAGAGTTCAACTTCCCAAAAGTCTCTATTTGACCACTCTATTTCAAATCACTCTCTCCCCACCCGCTGAACTCTGCTATACCTTTCCTTTTCTGTAGTTCTAATTATATCTTACCAATCTACACACACCTTTTATTTATTATATCGATTGTCCGTTATTGGAATCCTCCATCCCAATGGTGCTTAAGCTCCACAGACTGGACTCTTGGTCTGTTTTGTTCGCTTCTGTATCCCAAGTGCCAGGAACAGCACCTGGCATACAGTAGGTGTGTTGTTGTCTGAGTTTTTTTGTTTTTTTGTTTTTTTTTGGAGGGGGGGTGTGGAGTAGAGTTGAACAAATGCATGAAGTTTAAATAAAACTAGAGACCCAAGGAATATTATAAAAGTCATACAAAGGAACATCTCCTGCTTGATTTTGCTTTGTGGCCTTCTCAGTCTTCTACTGGGAGCATTACCACGGGCAGAAAGAGTGTGCTGACTCTAGGATCACCTCTCAGTCGGGTTCCAGCAGAGTCATCCAGTTCTGCATCTTGCTCCATCAACTCCTTCTTAAGCTGAAGTTAGAGATTTTCTGCCTCTTTCAGCTGTAGAAATGTTGCCCCACCACACTTTGACCGCAGGCACCACCACTTTGCTGAACTAAACAGGAAACAGACCCTCTGGGCGCTTTCCAAAAAGCAAAGCCCTTTTCTTTCTTTCCCTGTGGACTAAGTCTGCAGTTTGAAATATAGACTCCATGGGGCGGCATCCCCTGTGCAGGATGGTCAGAGGAGAACTTAGGCAACCGTGTGGAGCCGCCCACCCTTGACCTTTGACAGGATTTCCAAACACAGCGTTAACTTTAGATTGATTCATTTGGAACTGTGACTTTGACCCAAGAAGGTAAGAATGCATGATGGCATATTTTATTTTCAAAATGTATCAGAATAAAAAATCACTTTTTGTAAATGAAACTTTTTTTATATGACATATAGATTGATTTGGGCAAGGAAAGTATCTGAACACTAAACATGTTTAAAGGTTAATTATTAATGGACATCTTCCCTCACAAAGTATCAATAAGCAATCTGATCTCTTTAGCTTCAGAAATTCGCCAAGAAGACCTCAGACCCTGGGTGAGACGGGAGAAATGGAAAGTCCTCTGTGTGTCTCTGTTTTCTTGGTTTTGTGCATCTTTATACAATCAAGTGCCTCTGGACAAGGCCCGGGACTAGGTAAGAGCCTGTCTTCTCTGCAGAGGTGGACATGTCTTTTCTTTCTGAGATGTGTCATAAAGAACCCAGGTGTTTTTGACTGTGTGGGACAGAGTTTGCTTCACAGTAGACTGGTAGTTTTATTAGCAGCAACATTGCTCACGAAGACTCGCAGTTCTGTGCAAGCAATGCTGAAATTGGAGGAGCCACTCAGAGGGGAAGTGGTTTCTCTAGGAGAAGTTAAAAGGCCTATACAGTATTGTTGAAGGCTCTTCCATATCTGATTCAGAAAATAGTTATGCTAAGATTTCCTCAGTGGACAATCTGAAAGAGGTTTAGAACTTTCTAAGAGTTTTTTCAGTATCGAATTTACTTGGGGGCCTTCGCTGGCACATGGGACTATGGTGATGGCACACAGGTTGAGTTGGTGGTGGAAAGCCCGTGGCAATTACAACCAGGATGAAAAAATGCACAAAATGAAGAATAATGTAAAAAAAAATTAAAAATAGAAGAGAAGAGAATATGTAATCTTCTTTCCAGCGAGGCTTAAAGTAGAGGTCTCATTGCATGTTTTCTTGATTTTATTATTTATGTCAAAGTTTCAGCTTCAGAGTGAGGAACCCAGCAGCAGTCATTCCTGTTGGGTCTGTAAACTCATAGACTAGATTGAGGGCCAGAGACATATCCAAATGCTTGAGTAGACGGATTCCAGATTCCTGGTTAAACAGTATAATGATGGACATGAAGTGATCTCAACATTTGGTCAAATTACACAGGTATTTTTGTGTGCTGATCACTGTTCATGAGCTAATAACTCTAACATAGAGGCTTGGAATTTTCTTTCTTCAAAGATTAAAAACATGAATTCCAAGCACTTTGCGAATCAGGAATTTACAGACCAAGGATATTCCTAAGAGATCTACAGCCTTTTTATTTCTTTAGGGAACAGGGTCGTTCCTTTGTATTTACCTAGATTTTGTATCCTTGGAGTGTCATGCTCAATGCTAGCTATTTTGGAAATATCATCTCATGTCTAAAGCCATGTGCAAAGTGATAATAATTTAGACCCATACAGAATATTGCTCATGATTTTTATTTCCTGGGTTCACAGAGATGTGAACTTTCCTTCCCTTTGGCAGAAATGGCCCAGAATGTTGCTTTTTGTTTTTTTTTTTTATTTTTATTGGGTTATAATCTGGGAAAATGCATGTATTCTATATGCTCAGCGAACTTTCATTAACCGAGCCAGCATTCCAAAGCACCCATTTTTTATGTACCTCTGGAGCCTTAGCATAGGTCATTTTGCCTTTTTGGAACTTTTCAGTGGTGGCAACATGCATTATGTGTTCTACTACCTGTGATTTATTTCACTCAGCAAGGTGTGAGCTTCACCTAGGTGGTTGCATGTGGTGGTGCCTGTCCTTATGGTTTCCGGAGCATTCCATGGTATGGATACAGCACATTTTGTCAATCCATTATGCCAGATTGGCCCATTCTGCTTTTCTTTTCTTTTTAAAGATTTATTTATTTATGCTTAGAGAACTGGGGTACAGACCAGAGGTGTGTTGGACAAGAGGATTCACCAGAGATACAGCAGGGAGCAGAACAGGAAGATGGACAAAGCACACTGCTTAGGGGAGCAGCGGGTGGGTCAGAAGAGGTCTGCCACACCATGTAGGTCAGCTCCCTATTGGGGAATCGAACTGAGTGGCTTCAAAGAACTTCATAATGTGGTGTCTTAACCCTTTGCACCACCAGGGAGAGCCTCCATACTACTTTTCAATGGAATCTTGGGGATTGGATGTACTCAGGCTCGTGTTAGTGGGCAAAATAACCGCCTGTGGATTCTGGGGATTGTCCAGACTTTCCTCAACACATCTCATGCTGGTCGGGTGATGTTTCCCAGGGTCTTGGTTTGTCCAGCAGCTTAAGAAAGTGACAAGGATGAGTAGGAAGAGGGTTCCTGTGGGAACACAGCAGTCAATAGGCTGTTGTTCCCTGAGGCAGACTCTCTTGGCAGACTTCTTTCTGCAGGGAGTGAACTACTTATCTGAGTGTGAGGGAGGCTGTTGTGCGTCTTCCTGGGGATACTGACAGGAAGCAAGCAGCCCACGGTGGAAAGGAGTGTGCCAGATATGTAGCTGTACCAGTGGTTCTTAAGGGGGACATTTGACACCATCTGGAGACATTTTTGATTGTCATGGGTGGGGAAACCGTGCTACTGGCATGGAGTGGCCAGTAGCCAAGGAGGCTGCTGATCATCCTACATTGCATAGGACAATGACAATGAATTATCTGGGGTAAAATGCCCATATGCCAAGGTCTGTTCCTGATCTGTACAAACCTCCACTGTCACTAACCAGGAACCAGGAGAAGCCCCTCAAAGCCCTTTCCTCCTTAGCCCGAATACTCCTTTTCATGTTACTGATGACACTGAGTGCATCAGAAGGGTGATGGTGTTTTACAAAGATACTTCACAATCTTCCCTAGTGGGTGACTTAATAGAAGGTGGTTGGATTCTAAGATCTGTTTCTGTAATCAATCTGTTGTCATATGTGGCTTTGTTTGAAACATAGCAAAAAAGCCAGCCTGGCATAGAATCTAATGTGGGAGATAAGACAAAGACACAGATGGATTTTCCTAGACTAGCTATGGAAGGTGATGAGTGCCACGGACTACATGTTTGTGACCCCTAAATTTGTATGTTGTCATCCTAACCCCTAAAGTGGTAGTAATAGAAGACCAGGCTTTGGAGAGGTGATCTAGTAACGAAGGTGGAAGCTTCAGAAATGTGACTAGCATCCTTACAAAGGGACCCCAGGGAGTGCCTCTCTCCATCCTGTAAGAAACCCAGAAAGTGGACGCACCAGAACTGACAACCCCCCAACAACAACCTCAGGCTTCACCTCCAGAACTTGGAGAAATAAAGTTCTGTCCAGTATGAGATCCCAAGTCTATGATTATTTGTTTAGTAACCTTAATTGACTACTGTCGGAGACTCTTTGTCCCCATCACTCATTATTGGGGGGCAGAACAGGCAGGGTCTCAGGTGAGAAGGGCGTTGGCCAGCGGAGATTCCTAGAAAAGGGGGAAAAGAGGAAAAAAGGAGAGCGGGCACAAGGAAGACAAGGGAATGGGAGTTGAGTGCAAGTCTTCTTGCTCTGCCTTCAGCAGAGGTTTATTTTATACACTTCAAGCAGGCAGAAGGGTGACATTAGCATATGAAAGGGGCTGAGATCTCAATCACCTTTTTTTCTAAGAATAGTCTGGGGTCGTTTTTTGACCTTTAGTTGAGATTATAACATTTTTAAAATCAATCTATCAAGGTTAAAACAGGTACATAGATTTACAAAGTTTAAGACTGATATTACTATATTGACCACAGTGAAGATTAACCAAAATAAAGTCCCTGAAACATTGTCTATTACTTAAGGGCTTTCATTCTCAAAGAGACATCCTAGGGGGTAAAGTAAAGTGAGGGCAGGAAGAGGAAATTTCTTGTAAATCAAATTAAGGTAAGGTTCTTTGAAAAACTTGTTAGAAAGTTTAAGTGAGTTTTCTTGAAATCTAGATGGTAGAAAACCTGATTAGCTCTGAATAGGCAACTTGGGTGAATTTCCATATCTAAAGACTAGATAGTAGGAAGTATGAGTGGTTATTTAGAAACTGAATAGAAGGCTATGTGAGATAGAGTGATAAGATTTGGGTTTTCCTCAATCTGGCAGTGAGAGAGACTTTGCAGTAACAGCCATTTGTTTTTATTAATCAGCCAGTTGTTTAATGACTTTGGACTGGAATTTCTCACCCTGGTGCAGTGCTTGCGTGTCAGGGCCAGGTAGCGCCTTATGAGGCTGAAGCAATCCAATTGTAAGCTGAAGGTTGCTCAGAATATTTTGATATTATGATTATACAAAAAAGGGAGGTCATAACATAAGTCAGCATGAAAAGTCTGACTTTTCAGAGCACTTTCATCTCCATCCAGAATATGTCAGTCAACAGAGGTTGCATAGCTTGTGTCAGACTACCACAGGAGCAAGTAGAGGTGCTTCCAAGTGGGGTTTCCAGGAGGCTTCTGGGAGGAGGCAGCATTTGAGCAGGTTCTTGCTGGACCACAAAAACAAGAGCTGAATAAGGACACATTTTTCAAAGCCAAGCTCTATAACAGGGTGGTCCCTAGGAAAAGGGGAACTTCTAGGTCCCCTGCCCCACCCAGAAGGTGGGTAGAGCTGAGCAGAGAAAAAGGAGAGAAGAGAAGGAATCAGGAGAGAAGAAGAGAAGGAAGCAGGATGGAGAACAAGAAGGAGACCTGAGGAAGCCACCTGGAGCAGCAAGCATGTGATGGAGAAACCGGGCTTGTTTCCTGACGCTGGACTGGTTAAGGCAGATGTGGGTGAGATACCTGTAGGGAGATCACTATGGCAGTGTTTATATTGATTTTGATTTTGCTCTTTTCCTCCCAGACTTGTCTGGCCATTGCTGACCTTTTTCCATGGGTCCTGGCCAGAAGGTGCTTTAGTCTTGTGGCAGCTTTCAGGCCTTGCTTTGGACCAACACCTTTTGGGTTGACTTTTGCCCACGAGGGGATGGGTAACTTCAGGTGTTTGATTTAGAAGTTATATTCTTTGTGTTCCGTATTGTATATTTACTGTATTAAAGTCCCTTTTCATTAAAGTTTTATATGTTTTGTGTTGACTCTGCAGATGGCAGACCCACTTAGAACAAGCAGATTTGGGGCTTCAGGAGTGCCCCTCTCTCCCTGTCCTGGAACAGGTGTCCTATAACAGATTCTCCCCAAAATAGACCTTTAGAAAGAAGAAGGGGTATTGACAATGCTAGCTGCAGCTGCTATAAAGTAGAGACAAATCCGAATGCTCCGCAATAAGCCCTCAAGAGTGTGTCGCTATCACTAAGACTTGAAACAATTGCTTCAGGTACCTAGTACTAAAAATGCAGGTACTGTAGGGGTGGTAATGATGGGATTCAGAAATAAAGGCTTGTTGGTGCTTAGATCTTTGTAGTTTAACACCAGGCCTCTCCAACCACCATGGCGGTGGGGCCCAGAGAGTCTATCCGCTTTCTGGGTTAATGCCCAGGCTGTGTGTATTTTGACTGGAGGAAAGAGACTTTGAACAAATTATCAAAGAGAACTGTGACCTACAAAAAGTTAAATAACAATGGGTCTTGTACCTTTTAAAAACTGTGTAAGAAAATTTTATGTGCAATAAGGTAGGAAAAAATAAGAGTAAACCTTTGAATCACAACTGTCTATCTATATATGTATAACATACGTTGCATCTGCTAGCTATGCACAGCTATCACAAAGCTGCAATTAGAACTATATTTAAAAATATATAAAGAAACTTGCAAGTTGACCATAGATGTGAGGCAAACACCAAAGCAGGAGGGGGAGAGGGGTCAAAAGAGAGGAAAGAGGGCCCTCCCTGGTGGCGTAGCGGGTTAAAGCACAGCGCTGAGATTCCCGCCTGCCCCAGAGGTGACCACATGGCGTGGCAGACCTCTCCTGACCCGCCCGCTGCTCCCCTCAGCAGTGTGCTTCCGTCGATCTGCCTGTTCTGTTCCCCGCTCTGTCTCTGGTGAAGCCTCTCGCCGTCCCTGAGCCTCTGGCCTGCACCCCAGTTCTGTATGCACAAATAAATAAATAAATCTTAAAAAAAAAAAAAAGAGAGAGGAAAGAAGAGCACAGGGAGCTGTGTGATAGATCACAGTGCTGTGGTGTGGGAGAAACTGCAGGTTCTACACGGGAGGGGAGAATAATGGATCATGGCCTGCGGAGAGAACACTGATATAAGAAAAGAAATAAAGATCTATAATGAGTTTTAAGGCCCTCAAGTGTTTTAAATACTTAAATATAAAAGAAAAACATTTGAATTTTTAAAAAGCTGCAATAGGTTGGTTCTGGACTTGTCCCAAGAGGCTGCAAGCAGACACCCTGCACTGTCCCTCAGAACTGCTGCCACTCTTCCCTCATGGGTTTAGCCAGGGCCAGAATTACTTCTCCAGGGGGAGGAGTTCCTGACAGGTCTTCACAATTGCCAGGACCATCGTGTATGAGTAATATTCGGCGGCACCCAAGGAACCTCATTCACTTGGGAGTGTATATGAAACAGAAATCAGCAGAAGCCAGCCTGCAGTGAAATCCTGTCTGCCCTCTAAGAGTCCTCCCCTCCCCCTGCCTAACCAGTCCACGGAGGTGAGATGACAGAGCCTGTCTTCACCACTGCTTACCTTGCACAAAGAGCCCAGGACTTGTACCCTTGTTCTTTAAGTTTGTATGAGGTGAATAGTACATTTTTCCCCCAAAGACGCTAAGGGATGGTTGTTGAAGAAATTGGGTCTATAAACTGACACTGATCACAATGGCCACTGAATCACCTGCCCAAAAACCAATGGCCCATCACCTAGAGCCCACAACCATCTTGTCCCTGCCCTCATTTTCCACTCCAGCTGCCATACTGCTGCAAGGCATGCTGGATCCTCACATCAAGTGAGCAGGAAGAGAGGGAGGAGGCCTAGTTTTAGATCCACATGACAGGACTGAGCAGGCCCAAAGGCATTCTCCAAGAGACCACCGAGACTTCAGCCTTGGGCAACCCTGACTTCTGTGGAATCCAAGCAGGATACAGCACACTATTCTCCTAGCCAGGAGGGCTTGTTTACTGATGTCAAGGAGGGTGTACATTTTGGAGTTTGGTCCTCTCATGGATTGCGGCCTAGACCTCTAGGGTAAAGGGCTGGCCAGGGACAGGCAGGGAGGACAACTGGATCCCTGCCATACAGAGGGTCATGGCTGGACATGAGTCTCAGTGGGAAGACCAGAAAAATGGGAGGAGCCTGTCAGTCCTGTGGGAACTGCAGCACTGTGGTAAGGTGGGAATTGGCTTTCTGGGGCTCATCATTCATCCAATTTAGGGCTAGAAACTTCAGTAGTTCCCACATTGGAGTCCTGTTTATCTAAAGACGGTGAAGTTCTTAGATGCAGCCAGAAGGTAGCTTCTGACACCCAGACACTTAGGGCTTTCGGGGAATATTTCAGGCATGGCAGTTTCTGAATGACTGAAAACCCAGGGATGTTGACTAAGCCCCCTCCTCTGTTTATGACTGAATGTCCAGAAACACCCATGGTTTATGATTTTTCCACAGTGGGATTAAGGGTGAATAGTGGGGCAAATTTCTGTGATTACAATGTTCTGGGAAAAATATACAAAAATGTTTCTACTTCAGTTGAGTCTATGTTTATATTTTTGTCTCTTCCAAAATTGATGTAATGATATAGTATGCATATAGTATATTTAATGAGTTGAATAATTAAAAAATAGATTTACATCGAAATGATAAAATGAAGGCATTGAACTAGATAGTGCTTCTTGAGATGTAGTGGATTCATTAAGATAAAATTTTGTTAACTCTTCTTTAAGTTAAATAAATTTTATTAAATCTATTAACTAAATAAATCTTATTAAAATAAGATTTCTGGGCTCCTGCTGCAGTTTCTAATCCAGTGTGCCTGGGGTAGACCCAGGAATTTGCATTTTATTAAAGACTTATTTCTATTTTATTTAAATATAATAGAACTGGAATGTAGGCCAGAGTTTCAGAGGATGAGATAATTCACCAGAAACAGAGCGGGGAGAAGAACAGGCAGATATACTGAAATACACTGCTGAGGGGAGCAGCGAGCAGGTCAGGAGAGGTCTGCTGTACCATGTGGGTCACCTCCCTGGCCAGAGATCGAACTCATGCTGCAGTGCTAGTGATAGCTTCATAACACTGAGACTTTCACCCCTGCACCATCAGGGAGGTCAGGTTTCCAAGAGCTGCTGCTCATCTGAAGATTATAACTTGAAAATTACTAGAAAAACAAAAATAACTAGCTAATGGCTGAACAAGACTTGAGCCCATGTCTCCCAACTTCCAGGCTTCAGGTTCTTCCCACAGAAACAATGTAAGTCTCCATTTATATCTCTTGGTATAGGAGAAGGGCTATTAACATCTGTCAACCTTACCATACTGACCTCCCTCAGGGATAACCACATCCCAAATAACATAAAACTCTAAGATATTCATGAAAGGTCATGAATATCTCCCATATAAATTAATATCATGCTGAAGAGAAAGTGGTCTTGAAAAGGGAAAAAAAAAGTCCCGGCTGACTTACTCATTTGAAGTTGGTAGAAAAATACTAGTTGTAGGGGCCCTCCCTCATGGCGCAGCAGGTTAAAGCACAGCACTAAGGAGCTAAAGCCACTTCCACATTAGTTAGATCCCCGCCCTGGAGATGACCACATGGTACCGCCGCAGACCTCTCCTGACCCGCCCGCTGCTCCCCTCAGCAGTGTACTTCACCAGTCTGCCTGTTCTGCTCCCCACTCTGTCTCTGCTGAATCCTCTCCTGCCCCTGCACCTCTGGCCTGTACCCCAGCTCTGTATGCATAAATAATAAATCTTTAAAAAATATATTAGTTGTAATAATTAATCATACACACCGAACCACTCCTTGGCAGGGTTGAATATAGGATCAAGAAAATTCTTTTCATATGAGCATGGTATTACCACAAGCTGGGCAGAGCCCGTGCTTCTCAGCTAATGAGGACTGACCTTTCTATGATTGTGGAAAATTTTCCAGTGACAAATATTCCAGCTTTCTTGTCCCAAGAGAAACTGATGACGTGAAAACAACATAGTTCTTTCTACTGAACATAACAAGATCGATGGCACCAAATGGCATTTATTAACTGCCCACTGTGTGCTGGGCCCCTTGATCAGTATAAAATTATATCCCTAAGGATAAAAAACCAAAAAAATGTACTTCTGTTCATCAAGGGTCTGACAAGGATCTCCAGACCCCTGCAAACTCTCCTGCCTCTGTGTGTGTGTGTGTGGAGATTGAGAGAAGCATAATTTCTGTGTCATGTGATAAGTGCACAATGACATACAAAAGCCCTGAGGAAAAAGAGGTTGTGAAAAAGCTTTTGTAGAGGAAGTGATAGTTGGATTGCCTCTTGAAGGCAAAGTGGTGGGAGGATGTTTTAAGTAGAAGGGAAAAGAATGAACAGAACTTGTAGGCTTGAGAAAGAATAATGGAATGAGAAACCCCTGAGCTTTTTCTCCCTCGGCTGGACCCAGGGAGGGACACATAAAAAGAAATGACAGGAGGTAAAGGCCTCTAAGGTCATGCTGAGGGCTAGGAGGACCAAACAGGTTTGTCTGTTGGTGTTTGAAAAAGAAAAAAAAGCAAGGCCAGGCCACTGGCTGCCTTTCCTGCCTGGCTAATAGCTTTATCTCCCAAGCTGACACCAGCCACTCCCTGATGGAAATCAGTGTTATCAGCAGGAAAAACAGGGGTGGGGCTCAGAAGTGGCCAGCTTTGCAAACTCATCTGGTGGCCCACACCCCTAAGAACTCTCAGATCTTTTTGTCAGCCAAGACCCAGCAAGTGTCTTTGAAGTTTTCTTGTTAATTGCTCTTCTCAACACTCAATGGTAGGGAGGGCTTTACATCAAGGAAACTGAGGCAGAAATACCTAATAGAAGCTGAAGTGGAAATCTCTTATTTAAAAAGTACCTTATTCTAAGTCTGTAAAGAGAACCACTTGGCAATTTCACTTTGCACATACTTAAAGACCTATACCAATGACCACTTTGAAAACTCATTTCCACCTGCACAATATCATTTGCTTCTTACACTAACCCTGTAAAGACTATCAGGGAGGTATTAATATCCCTTTTTACAAATATAAAAGTCAGTCAACCAAAAACTACCCTTGAAGTCACATGAAAGTTAGGTGTATCTGGCTTATTGCTAGAGAAACTCTGGGCCATCCCAGAAGTTGAAAGGGACTTTTAGGAGATTTGACCTGGTGTTGGCTCAGACTAAGGCAAGGTCAGGGAGGCAGGGACAGTTCTGGATTTCAGTCAGAGGGGCAAGGAGAGGGAGAGGTAAACTTAGCTAATCATTAACTCATTATGACTTGACCTAAGCAGGAATGACCTAACGGGTAGGTAGGTGACAGAACTGGTGTGGCTGCAGAAGCAGCAGTCCCTCCTGCCAGTTGAGAAGAGGGACTAACTGTTGGGCCAGATTTTGAGTTTCCCAAAGACCACCAAGGAGCCGATTCCGATGCAAAGCACACGAGGAAGCAAGCTCCGATGCAAGCTCGAGCCTGGGCTCCCAACATGGGGCCCTGAGCTCAGGGAAGGCAGGGTTTTTGTTACAAAAGAGGGGAGTTTCAGGCAGCAGAGGGGACTTTTAGCTCAGCAGTACATTGATTGGTGGACACTCCACAAAGTTATCTGTCTTCACCCGGTTGGTCTATGCATGTAAGATGTGACCTTCACTACTCGGCCCACATACCTTAGGACACCTGGCGTTTTCTGATATGTACTGGTTGCTTGCCTACTTGCTAACTGGCTGTTGCTATGGGATAAGCAAGATTAGGACATGTTAAACTCAGCCTTGGCGCCTTGATGATAACCGAAACTTAGGCATGGCTGGCTCAGAAGCATTCTGAAGCCTGTTATGGCATCAGTTTGGTCAATCTGTTATAGGGCACCTCAATTCAGAGAGGCACCCCTGGAGCCTCAAAACCTGCCTGCTCTAAGTGGGTTCTGCCATCCGCCACAACAAGACAAAACATATAAAGCTTTAATGAAAAGTGACTTTAATACAGTGAATATACAATATGGAACACAAAGAATATAACTTCTAAATCAAACACCTGAAGTTACCCATCCCCTCGTGGGCAAAAGTCAACCCAAAAGGGATTGGCCCAAAGCAAGGCCTGAAAGCCTGCCACAAGACTAAAGCACCTTCTGGCCGGGACCCATGGAAAAGGGTCAGAAATGGCCAGACAAATCTGAGAGGAAAAGAGCAAAATCAAAATCAATATAAACACTGCCATAGTCACCTCCCTACAAGTATCTCACGCACATCTGCCTTAACCAGTCCAGGGTCAGGAAACAAGCCCGGTTTCTTCATCACATGTTTGCTGCTCCATGTGGCTTCCTTAGGTCTCCTTCTCCATCTGCCTCTGCCTTCCTTCTCTCTTCTCTCTCCTTTTTCTCTGCTCAGTTCCACCCTCCTTCTGGGTGGGGCAGGGAACCTGGAACTTCCCTTCTCCTAGGGACCACCCAGTTACATAACCATGACTATTTAGTCATGTTTTGGGTTGATGTGGCAAATGCTGCCCAAGAGGGTGCTTGTGGCAACATTGTCTCTGTTTTGTGGCACTGATTATGTTCAGCCTGTGTTATGGGGCAAGGAGAGAGAGCCACCACTGAACCCCTAAACCTGCCTGCTCTAAATAGGTTCTGCCATCTGCCGCATCAAGACAAAACATAGAAGACTTTAATGAAAAGGAACTTTAATACAGTGAGTATACAATACGGAAGACAATATAATTTCTAAATCAAACACCTGAAGTTACCCATCCCCTCGTGGGTAAAAGTCCACCCAAAAGGGATTGGCCCAAAGCAAGGCCTGAAATCTGCTACAAGACTAACGCACCTTCTGGTTGGGACCCATGGAAAAGGGTCAGAAATGGCCAGACAAGTCTGGGAGGAAAGGAGAAAAATAAAAATCAATATAAACACTGCCACAGTCATTCTCCCCACGGGTCTCTCACCCACATCTGTTCCAACTAGTCCAGGCCAAAAAACAAGCATGGTTTTTTCACGTCTCCCTTTGCTCCATGTGGCTTCCTCAGGTCTCCTTCTGTCTCTCCTTCCTGCTTCCTTCCTCCTCACATTACTTCTCTTCTCTTCTTTTCTCTGCTCAGCTCCACCCTCTTTCTGAGTGGGGCAGGGAACCTGGAACTTCCCATTTTCCTGGGGACCACCCTGTTTCACTGGGAGCATGGTGATCTGGCTGCTGTGAGGCTGGGTTTTGTGGCTGTTTGTTCTGTTTTCCGTTCTCACACACCAAGAAACTAAGATCATGTCTTGGATAATGTCTTTGGGGCTCTCAATACCTCCACACTGGCTGCTCAGCCTGGGGGCTCCACCTTCCTCTCCTGAGCCTCTGATTTCCCACTGGTAGTATTCAGGGACTCTTCGAACGCTGATTCCCTGAGCGTCAACAGGAGTGGTCACGTTACCCTGAGCAACCTTGCACTGCGGCATCTGTTGTCAGCTATGCAAATGTTAACAGGAAAAAGAAACATGAAAGCAAAGTTGGATCCACTTTAAACATGAGAAAATACCCCCAACATTAACCCTGGTGAGACTCAATTGCCTGAGGCATTCAAATACTCCCAAACTCCAGGAGGACAAAGGCACAATTCTATAAGAACATTAGACTTTTCTTTCCCCAAGATTTTATACAGGGCCAGAATCAGGTTTTGATCAACTAACAATGATCAACTAACAATGATAATATACATTTCATCCTTTTTTTGGAAAGAAATTCTTACATTGTTTTCATTGAGAAGAACCTAGATGTATGAAAATCATAACAACTATTTTTTTTAAAGATTTATTTATTTATGCATACAGAACTGGGGTGCAGGCCAGAGGTCCAGGGGCAGTGAGAGGATTCACCAGAGACAGAGTGGGGAACAGAACAGGCAGATCGACAAAGTACACTGCTGAGGGGAGCAGCGGGCGGGTCAGGAGAGGTCTGCCGCGCCATGTGGTCACCTCCGGGGCAGGTGGGGATCGAACTCATGCGGAAGTGGCTTTATCTTCTCAGTGCTGTGCTTTAACCCGCTGCACCACCAGGGAGGCCTGCTTTTTTTTTTTTTTTTTTTTTTATCTACTCCATTGGACTACCCTGTGAGATAGGTATTAAAAGCCCCATTTTCTATATGGGGAAATTGTGGCTCAAAGAGAGCGGAAGCAATGTGCCCCAAATCACTCAGATGGTGAGGGTCAACACAAGATTCACACCCAGACCTGTCTGAATCTGAGCCCGTGATGCTCCAGCATGCCAGAGAAACTGACCATCTGTGTCTAAATGTGGACATGCCTGAAGGAGAAATGACAAGGAGACACTTCTTGAGGTATTTGGGACTCTCCTTGATGCTTCTTTCTGTTGTCGCTGGAGTCTTACTCAGAGTCCATGTGGGTTCCTTCACCTGGGGGTCTGGGACATGCCCCAAGCCTCTCTGGCCTGACCACCTCTAACTAGAAGATCACACTCACCTCCCTGACTCTGAGTGTTTTTCATGCCCTGGCCACCATATCATGCCACACAGCGGGCTTCCTTCCTTGAGGTTTGTGACCAGGGAGGGTGATGTTGAAACTGGTAGAGCTGAAAAAGAGACTCACAGAGAAGGGTGAGGACCAGCCTGCCACGTGCACCTGGGAGACCCCCAAATGACCAGTTGCAGCAGGAAGTCCACACGTCCATAAGCAGGGTGGTGGCTGGGGCTTGGATTTACTCACAGATTTAACCAGTGCCTCTGGGCTTGGCCTTCTGCTAGGACCCCAGTGTATCAAGATTCATTTAGTGGGTTGTTCGGCCGGTGCTAACATAACAAGGACCACTGAGGGTCCTTGTTATGTTATAACAATGTGAAGAATGTGCTTTCTCACAGTTCTGGAGGTAAGAAATATGGGATCAAGATATTGGCAGGGTTGATTTCTACCAGGGTTCCGCTCCTTCTCAGTATCTTCTCTGCTGTATGATCATTCATCTGTTCATAAAGTCTGCATCCTGATCTCCTGGCTGGAAATGCTCCCATTGCAGTCACAGCCCAAATCAATGACCTCATTTAACCATAATTATCTCTTCGGACACCCTGTCTCCAAAGATGGTCATATTCTGATGTGTTGGAAGTTAAGACTTCAATATCTGAACGGGAGGGAAAGGGGACACCGTTCATTCTGTAGCATCCAACAGATGCTTCCCAGATCCTGCTCTGACCTAGGTCCTGATTCCAGCCTGCAGATGCATCATTGTTCTGCTTGAGCTTTAGCAGCCTCCTCTGGGGGCTTCAGAATTGGAAATAGAGGTTTATAAATAAAATTGAGAGTGGAAAGAGCAGTAAGTCTGCACCCTCTGAACTAGGCCCAAAGTAGAGGGATGCAGGAAGCTATAATCCAGCACAGGCATCAGCTGGCAGCTCGCGGGGGAGGGGCTCACCTCTCAGCTACATGATTAAGACTTGCTGGCAGCAGAAGCAATAACTGGCAGGAGACCAAGAAGGAGCCATTTATCTGGCTCATGTTGCAGGTAGCTGATAAAACTCATCTTTTGGTACCATCACCCTTTGGTGGTCATCTTCGCAGGAGGGTGCTCAGTGTGAGCCCTCCCAGTGCTTCCTCTGGCTTTGGAAGGTGCTTCCTCCATCAGGCCATTGTCTAGGCCAGCACTTGGCCCCCAGTCTCACTCAACCGCAGCCAAGGCCCAAGGTGGGCTGCCATCTTCTGTCAACCGTACCAGTCTCCCCTCCCTCTTCCCCTATAACCCCAAAAGAAAGAGTAGATGGCTACTGTCCCCAGGGAGAGGAGATGCCTGCTGGGCTCTCTTCATGCCTGGGCTATTGCTTCTTGGCCTATTCAGTAAAAAAGCCAGGACTTCTGAGGGATACTGAGTGAGAAAAGACAACTGGATTTGGAGTCCAAAATCATGCTCCATCACTACAGGCAGGTGGCCTCAGGAAATCGCCAGGTCTCCAGCCTCTGTTAGTCATTAGTGAGTGAGGTGCTTGTTAGAGACCACACAGGGCTGCTGCATGGATGAACTGGGATCCCTTGCTCAGAAGTACTTTGCAGCTCTGCACCACTGGCCCTCACACCAACATCTGTAAGCATCTGCTGTTTCGCAGTCTGCCATCTTAATGAGCACCTCGTGTGTATACTTCTGGTCCCAATATCTTCCTCACTTTTTGATCACAAAGTGGTTAAGTATAGGGCCCTCCCTGGTGGCGCGGCAGGTTGGAACCTGACACTGCAAAACTGACCGTGGCTGCTTCAGTTTGAATTCTATCCCGGCCCCAGAGGTGATACACATGGCGTGGCAGACCTCTCTTATCTCACCCGCTGCTCCCCTCAGCTGTGTACTTCATCAATCCACCTGTCCTGCTCCCCACTCTGTCTCTGGTGAATCATCTCACCGCCCCGGCACCCCTGGCCTATTCCCCAGTTCTGTATGCATAAATAAATAAATCTTTTTTAAAAAGTGGTTAAGTATAGAAAAAATTATAAGGGTAACAAAATGAATTTCCATATCCCTCCAGAAGGAGTCAATAATTCTTATCACTTTAGTATATTTGCTTCATCTCCAGCTAATGTGTATTTATGTGTATGTTATAGAAATATTTGATCTGTCTTTTATCTCCCTCATTCTCTTTCTCTCTATGCATATGCACGTCTATGTGAAGACATGTACCTGTCTCTTTCTCATGTATATATGGTCATGTCCCATGTCTCTTCTGGACCTCTGGCCCTTGGCATTCAGCTCTCTGCTCTCTCTACCCACTAGACTAGGAGCACCCAGGGCAAGGAGAGTTGGTCACCACTGTCTCTCCAGGACCCTTACAGGTGGGCATGGCATAGGCACATAACAATGACAGATGTGTGCCTCCTCACCAAAGGGCTAAGTCACATTCACTTTTTTAAAGTAAGTGAGTTTTTTGTTTTTTATCCATACAGAACTGGGGTACAGGACAGAGGCTCAGGATGGTGGAGGCTTCACCAGAGACAGAGTGGGGAGCAGAACAGGCAGACTATGGAGTACACTGCTGAGGGGAGCAGCGGGCGGGTCAGGAGAGGTCTGACGGGGATGACGGGGCTGACGGGGATCGAACTCATGCTGAAGTGGCTTCAGCCTCTCAGTGTGGTGCTTTAACCCACTGCACCACCAGGAAGGGTCAGTAAATGAGTTTTAAGTCATTTCATCTGTCAGATACATACCCCTGCTGGAGATGATGGAAAACATCCCAGAAATACAGGAGAACCAGGCCCAGCTCTACCACCTCCTCTGAAAACATGGGGACCCCAAAGTCCCCGGAGCTCTGTCAGAGGCTGCACTTTCTCTGCCCATGGCACCACTCGCAAGGAAGCAATGCACTCCCCACCAGTCTGTGCGGAGGACATACAAAGGCATGTGTAGATGCTGGCTCTGTGCCCATTATGGATCTTACAGAAATGATTCTAAGTCCTCTGGGTTTCCATGGAACCAGGAAACCATTTCCAGACCAGCGAGAGTGGGAAGAGAGAATATATATCATGTTTGTTTTTTTCTTGCCTATAACATCCCCACAATGCTCACTAGCTTAACAGGAGCTTTAAGCTTCTCCTACCTTCAGCGGATGCTTTCTAAAGCAGAGCTTCTCAAACTTTAATGTGCATATGCATCACTCTGGGGACGGGATAAAATAAACGGTTTGTTTCAGTACATCTGGGATGGGCTCCAAGATCTTGCATTTCTAACAAGCGTCCAGGTCACGCCAGTGCAGCTGGCCCTACACTAAGCTTTGAGAAGCAAAGTTCTAAAGAACACAGGATAGCTCTGCATTTACTCAGTGAACTAGTAATTAGCACCTCCACTAAGCAGTGTGCTAGCACTAAAGGAACAAAGAAATGGGGAGAAATAAAAGATGGCTATGACACAGTCCTTTGTTTCAAATTCAGATAGCTATGCTGAGTTACTGTGTCCAGCATTTTGCATAAGTCAGCTTCACTCTCCAACCTATAACCCATCAAGTGTACATTGTCTTTCTCATTTAACATGTGAGGAAACTGGAGCTCACACAGCCTCTCTGTCCAACTAATAAAGGAAAGCAAAGAGATTAGAACTGAGGTGTACCCCAATTCCAAGGCCTTCCCCCCCCCAGTGCCCTTCCCATCCCCAACCACCAAGTGTACACCCCTCCCACACTTGATCTGGATCTCTCTGCCAAGTTCCCAGCACCCATGGTCTTCAGACCCACAGGGAATGTGGGGTGGTAGCAGGCAAGAGGTGCTAAATAACCACCAGAAATGGACATCAGGACCTAGCCGCTGCTCAAGACGGCCTTCCCTGGGGCCTTCTGCCTGTTTCTAATATCGTGGTAGACTTAATGCTGCCCACACTAGCTAGCTTCAGCCGTGAATTACAACCCAAGTTTTGTCACCAATTGGCTGTGTGACTTCGGATAAATCTCACCTAGACTCAGAGTTGGGAGTTCATTAAGTCCTTGCCCGTCTTACTAAAGGTTTCTAAATTTTCTTCTAGTTTGCCCTTCATAACAGGGGGAAGGCCTCTATTATGTCCCCATCAGGGCCCTTCCTCCCAGCCCGTTTCTTAGCTCAGAAGCAGGAGGTCCACACTGTGGGCTGTCTCTTTTCCTCCCTAAAGTCACAAACAAGTTTTGAGTACATGCCTGGCCTGCTGTCCTGTGCTCATTCATTGCCTGAGAATGTGAAGGTAATGAGATGCATTCCTTCCTGAGGAAGGTAATTCAAGGAGAGCGACCCAGGCTCTGGGCCTCAGAAAAGGGCAACTAACTCAACACTCTGTATGGGGTAGATTCTAAATGGGCAACTTCCAGCATGCTGGGGTTTCCCTAGGATATTCCATTGCCCAGCACTCTATGAGGTGGGTGCTATTACTGTCCCCTGATTTAAAATGAGGAAAATAAGGCTTGCAGAGAGCAAGTGCTTGGCAAAGTCACAAAGTTAGTAAGGATACATGAGCTAATGCATGCCCAGAAAAATTCTTCATAGAGTGTAGGGCAGGTAGTAAATAATTGGTTATTGAAATGCCTCCTTTATATATATTTTTAGATTGATTTATTTATGCCTACAGAACTGGGGTACAGGCCAGAGGTGCAGAGGTGGTGAGAGGATTCATCAGAGACAGAGTGGGGAGCAGAACAGGCAGATCCACGAAGTACACTGCTGAGGGGAGCAGCGGGACAAACAGAAGAGGTCTGTGCGCCATGTGGGTCAGCTCCCTGGCTGAAGACAGACAGCCTCACAATGCTATGCTTCAGCGGCTTGTGCCCCCAGGGAGGGCCTAAAAGGCCTTCTTTAAATGGCAGAATGGGGAGTAGAACCATATCCTCACACTCAGACATAATGAACTGACAAATGGAAGAAGGGCCTCTTATCTCCCCTGAGGACAAAGACCAAGCTCTGGACTAATCATGCAAGGTGAGAAAACAGCTGATAAAGGAAGTAACAGAGAGTTGGAGAAAGGGCTTGTTGGACTCCAAAGCACCTGAGTGGCCACAGTGAGCTCTAACAGTGGGGGAGAAGCCTCAGAGAAGGCAGCCCCATGGCCCTTGTCCTTCCTAGAAGGCTGGTCCCCCAGGCTCAGCTGCTCAATGTTCTGCTATCATGCCCCTGATGTTGTCTTTTGAGTTCAGGGTTCTTGGGTTTACTCTGGGAAAGGTTACATCTGAGCTCCCCTTTCAGCGGCACATGGAGAGATTCTTCACGAGACAGAGACTCAGTTATATTTAAAGAGGAAGTTTATTAGAAAGAGACGGGAGAGGGGAAGACACTGGGTTAGGTGCAAGTGGGCAGGAAGAGCTGCCCCAAAGGGACAGGTTTGCAGGGAAAGAGGCCTGCATGGTTGCAGGCAGGCAGTCTTAGGAAGAGGCCTCCCCTGAGGGAGGTCAGTACGGAGAAGTAATGGCACGGTACAGGTCACCGGCAGGCAGGGGGCTGCTGCCTTGCAGAGGGAGAGAGAGGGTGGACAGAAGCACCTGCATAGGCACAGGTGGGCAGATGAGCAGCTGCTCCAGATATAGACAGCTTCTCTTAGGTTTGTTGACTTTGAATAGAGTCTGAGAGGACTGAGATTCCCTAGTGAGCTTCATCTCCATATCCATGTCCTTGTCTTCACCTGGGCACCAGGCATCCTGGATTTGGTGCCCTGATTTTATGGCCATGTCAACTGCTGCATTGGCCCCTTTTACCCATCCCTTTGTGTGACTCAGTCTTATGATGCCTCTCTTGCAGTCTTTCCTCCATCACCCCCATCTGGGTAAGGGACTATGATGGGCTCCGAAGCATGTTGGAGACCATCAATTAGTGCTGGACTCCGCATTCGTGGGTTGTATTTCCAAGGATGCTCCACTCAGATCCACAGTGGAGATAAATCTCACTTCTCATTCACTGGCTTGGAATTAAAATGCTGCCCAACATAGTCTCCCAAAGAAAGTGAGATTTATGGGTCACTGTCAATATCAACAAATGTTGGCTATTATTTGAAAGTCTCCTCGCTCATTGGGGCTGATTGCTGTTTACTTTGAAAGATGGATGTGGCTTTATAACCCATTCAGGGTGCTGGGAGGAATGGGCAATCAAGTAATTTGTTTCTTCCCTTGGAGACTTTTATTCCACTTCATTCTATGTGGTGGGGTGGTGTAAGTACACCTGCCTCCACCTCTGGCTATTCTGATGCAGCTGAGGGTCTGAACAGGGCAAGAGAAGCCAATCTGTGTCTTTAGTCCATGGGTCAGTGTGACTAGATGGAGTGGCCTTAGCCCCTTAACTATAAAACTGCCCTGCTTCTGAGTTGAAGTCACACAGATTGGTCTGTGACCAGAGTGAAGACCAGCAAGGAGCTTGCTTAGAGAGCAATAGGTGGGGCCTTCGTGGACACTTCCAGAAATGGAGGCAGGAATAGCGTCACTTAGGCCAGTGTTTATGACAATGGTTCTCAAACTTGAACCTGCATCAGAAGGCCCGTGAGAGTGTTAAAACTTAGATTTCTGAGCCCACACCTGACTTCCTGATTACATAGGTGAGGTTCAGCCCAGGAACATGCATTTCTAGTGAGGCCCCAAGTGATGTCAATTTTGAGGCTGGTCCTGAGTCCCGCATACAACACCAGCTTAGGTCAAGGGCAGGAAGGATGCAGCTGCTGGCAATGTTTGTCATTCTGGGCAAAGGATGGCACCCTAGAAAGGGGGATTTTTATGGTTTTGCTGAGCAATATATGATTAAAATCCTCTGTGAAATCTTCATCTAAGCTCAGGTGCCATTAATAACTCTATTTGACTCTACTTTGGAAATGCTCTGAAGTGCTAGTGGACGTGGGTCACCCAGGCTAGTGTCTGTGTGCTGTGCCTGGGTTACTAGGCATTCGTGGCCAGGCTTCTGGGTATTTGGTAACACCAATGAGCAAGAGCGGGAAGGAGACTGATGGCAATCTCCACATGCTGGCTCACACACGAGGGCCCCTGAGAGATTCTCCCGGTGTTAAGCAGGACTTGCAGGTAAAGCTGGGCCCAAGGCTACAGAGAGGAGAGTAATACCTGAACACCCGAAGATCACTGCAGGCGGAGGGTAGCTTTTCTTGCATGAGAGAGCTTACATTGGAGTCATAAGACTGCAACTGCCCTAGGAAGTATGCTCTGAAGTCACTGTGCTGAAGTCAGTCTGCCCAGACTCTTCCATCAAAGCCCTGGGGATGGAGCCGTCATCACTTGGGAGTCATTGCTCCTAGGGAGACATCCCCAGCACTGTCAGGGCTGGGGAGCTGTTACTGAAAGCCATGCTTGGAGTGGCAGGTAGTGCAGTGGGCCTGGAAGAAAGTCAACATCTTTGGAGATATGAAAAAGGTAGGTTAAAAATATTCAATGAGGGCCCTCCCTGGTGGCACAGCAGGTTAAAGCACTGCACTGAGAAGCAAAGCACTTCAGCCTGAGTTCGATCCCCGCCCCAGAGGTGACCCACTTGGCGCCGCAGACCTCTCCTGATCCGCCCGCTGCTCCCCTCAGCAGTATACTTCACCAGTCTGCCTGTTCTGCTCCCTACTCTGTCTCTGGTGAATCCTCTCACTGCCCCTGCACCTCTGGCTTGTACCCCAGTTCTGTATGCATAAATAAATAAATCTTTAAAAAAATGCAGTGATGGTATTAGTTGGAACTTTTACTCACAAGCACAAAAGTCCACCTCAGATTAATTTAAGCAAAAAGGGTTTAGGA
This sequence comes from Condylura cristata, assembly GCF_000260355.1. NCBI lineage: Eukaryota > Metazoa > Chordata > Mammalia > Eulipotyphla > Talpidae > Condylura > Condylura cristata. Next base: position 12,540,033 of record NW_004567124.1, on the reverse strand, counting down.
ACTCCTATAATAGGGATGTCCGAAATAGAGGCTTCAAATACAGCTAAATAAATGGCTCTAGTAAAGTCACCATGTTTCTCAATTCTTTCTCTTTCTCTTTTCTTCTCTCTCCCTCCCTCCACGATGGTGCTTGGGAGTCCCAAATTTCCTTGGTCCTTAGATCTTAAAATATAGAAGGATTAAAGCCTCTTATCATATACCTCTGCAAACATTCCAGAAAGGTGACAGGTGCTCACCTGTAAATAGATGACAGTAGGGTGTGGTCTGTGATTGGCCTTGTTTGGGAACCAGGCCCACCTTCTGTGTAGAATCAGCTCTACCCAAAGCAGACTAAGCCCACTCCCCATGCACGGAAGGGGTGGTTCCTCTGAGAGGGACTCAGCAGTCTGACTGCTGAAGACTGCCTGTGAGACATGAGAACGAAGGGAGGGCCAGTGATGTTCCCCACGGGTAAGCAGAATGAGTTTCTGTCCCTGCCTACACATCCTCATGGTGCATTTCAGACCCTGCTTGAAAGTGTGTGAAGTAGCTAATCTACTTGGGCAGAACTGGCCTCATGAGCATAGGGAGATCTGGATGACCTTATAGATTTAGTCATTTGGAGGGCCATGGATTTTCAATTAGTTCTTTAACACATAGGTGCACCCATGCAACTTTCAAATATTGTTCTTCCAGGGGAAGCAGATGAGTGAAATAAATGGAATCAGCATTTTTATTGTCTTCCTAGGAAGTTCAGAGGCCGCTTTTCAAAGCTGTGTTAAAGACATACTTGGTCATATTCTAATCGACACCACAGTGATTCACAAATTGTGATCTCAGGGTCAGCATCGTCAATATCACACAAGCCTTGCTAGAAATGCAAATTCTTGATCCCACCCCAGACTTACTGAATCAGAAACTGGTTGTTGGGTCAGCTGTGTTTTATCAAGCCCTCTGGGTAATTCAGATGCACGCTTCAGTTTCAGAGCCTCCACTCTATACATGTATTTGATTCACTTCACCAAGTTCAAAGCAATCCCTGCTATAAAAACTAAGACTGTGTCACAGGTTTATTGATCAGTCTGAATTTACTTGGGTATAAACATGAAGCTGTTTCCTATTTCTCCCATCCCTGTCTTCAGTCGTGGGCTAGCAAGTCATATTTTTCCATCCCTTCATAGCATCTGGGGCACATTTCTTAACTTTTGGACAGTTCTATTATTACGAGTCTTTTATATCTTATTTTAAAGCCTTGATCTTACATCTGATTTGACACTCTTTCTTTCTCCTCCTGAGCTCAGCTGGGCCACAGGTGGGATTTCAAGTGGTGAAGAGATGGTTCTCCTTCAGCTCTCTTCTCTATGGGGCACCATGAGGTAGGGTGGGAAAGCAGGTCTGATTCTGGGATTGCTCCCCTTCCTTTGTAGGGCCTACTTCTCTGGAGAAGCTATTAGTGGGGTACAGTTAGGGACACAGATATCCTAAGTCTTGGTTGGCTGTTGTCTCTCTCTGGTCCACTCTGGGCTGATCTGCTACTTGTGGCCTTGAGCACTGATGGCCCTGTGAGGACACGTGGATGATTTTCTGAGGCCCTGTGTCATTGAGAAAGACAGCTGTGGCTCCTTTTGTATCCTCTATAGCACTCCCACTCTGTCCTCCTTTACGGAGCCTCAGAAATGGCTGCAGTCCTCTTCCTCACCCTCTGAGCATAAAGGTGAACTGAAGTGAGGAAGAAGCCTGCCCCTTTCTTCAAGTTTAACTTCTTCCCCTTGTCTCAGATTACCATAAGCAAAAAGGGCCCTGTCTGGACCTCCAGGCTCCAGGTGACTAAAGCAGACACAACCTCCACATTCACACAGCGCCTCACAAACACCTATGGATACAGGGCAAATGCTTCACTGAACTGCATCTCCATACCCCCACCACCAGAGGGGGCCATGCGTCCCAATAGCTCAGCAACCATCCAGCTTGAGGATTAACCAGTTGTGCGTCCTGCAGACACCCTCCCCTGGCAGTCTCCACAAAGGAGTGTGAGAGAGCCCCCAACAATGGGAGGGACAAACCAAATTACCTTTGCATTTACTCCTACCCCCTTTTCCCACAGTCTCCCTACATGGTGCTGGAGAAAGATGGTGATGGTAATTGAGCCTTCTTTGGAAGCCCCGAAGGAAGGGAATCTGGCCCCAACTGCTGGCAACTCTCTTTGGAGCACATGGGTTACTCAGCACCCAGTGTCTCCAGAGAGGCTGTGGAGCCAGCCATGTACGCTGTCCTCTTACATTTGCTCTTTCAACGTGTTTTCACATATATTAGCCCCGTTGACCTCAAGTAACCCTATGGGGTATTCGACCTACCAGGAAACAGACTCAGAGAGTTTAAGTGAGGAACCCAGGGTCACACAGCCTTGTGGTGAGGGTGGGGTGGGGATCCGGCCCTGCAGCTCCTACAATCCTGTCCTCTTCCTGCTATTTCATGTACATGCAGGCCACATTTGCCTTGCAGCTCCAGGGAAACTTGAAGCAACTAGCCAAGAAACTTGCTTGTTTCCAAGGCCACCCTCTCACCACAAGTCTGACAATGGAGAGTTTGAGGTATAGAATTTCCTTAGAGAAAACACCAATTGGTTCAGGTCATGGATACTGACCATTGTCTTCGCAGGTCATGGCCACAGGACTCTAGGGAACCGGAACTGGCTTCAGTGAGCCAGCCCCTCCTGCCTTTCTAGGGTAGAGAAGGGGGCAGGGATATAAGTTGTACTTCCAAAGCAAAAAGTGGATGTGATCGGAGTTAACTGGCCAGACCCCATGGTCTAGCCCCATGAAATACCCAACTCAGGTCATTCAGGGTCAGGGCGCCATCTGTGCCTTCTGGATGGCTCTATCTAGAATGACTCATTTTGTATGTAGTGGGCAGAGGCGTGTGGCTATACTCCCCTATAGTGGTCAGAGAGCATGACAATTTCTAGTCAACAGTTGGGGTTAGAGACCTTGCTATACACAAGAGACTTCTTTCTTCAAGTTTCATAGATGACTTATGATGAACATGAGATCCTCACATGCCCTTATTCTGAGCAGAACATCCCCCTAGGGCTGTGGTTCAAGGAGGTGCCACCCAGATGAACTGGGATCATATTTCACCCACTAAAGATCAAAGCCCTCGTTCTTAACAGAGCCAATTATGAAGTTTTCAAGATTTTTGTGAGCTAATTGTTAAGCACAGCCATTATTTTAACATTCAATGACAAAGATTTGCAATTAAATTATTTTCAAAACAACTGTAGTAGATCTTCAAAACTCTTCTATTTCTAATTACTTTACTACACTTTACTCTGATCTCTATTAAGGTTTTCGGTTTTCTATTGTAGGGCATGGTGGAAATGCTGTCATGCTCCGGAGTTTCTCTGCCTACCTCCCCAGGCAGGAACATCACACTGGCAGTTAGACAGCAGCCATGACAATTGCAATTGCATGTGGAAATTGGTGAACACACCAATGTACTTTACATAAAGTCATAAGTACGTACAGTTTAGCAATTAATCAAGATCTGATTTATTGTTTTGTTGATTGTGTAGTGCAAGGATCAACAAACCTTTTCTGTAAGGACCAGGTAGTAAATCTTTTTCTCTTTGTAGGTTCTATGGTATCTATTGCCACTAGCGTGGTAACACAAAACAATTACAGACAATAGATAAACAAACCTTCTTGACCCTGTTCAAATAAAACTTCATTTGGAAAAACAGATGTTGGGCCAGATTGGCAGGTTTCAAATTACCAACCCCTGGTTTAGACTTCGGAGAGATATGGAGAAAATGTTAATGAGGAAGATTGAAATTAAGAGTGTCATGTGACAGTTCCTGTTATAAATTGGGACCAAAAATTTGAGGGATGATCCTTCCATATGCAAAAACAACAATCTGGTACAGCAAAGAAATAAGCTCATGGCACTGATGAATAATTCGAGTTCCCACATAAATCGTCATTGTTTGAGTTTTGACTTGCTTGTTAACATACATGAAATAGCAACTGACATTCATATCAGAACCATACAGCAAAGATGAACATGAGTGTTCTGTATCAGTTGGGTATATGAAGTTTATAATATAACATTAGATTTTTTTAAAATTTTTTTTAAATTTTTTTTTTTAAGATTTATTTATTTGTGCATACAGAACTGGGGTACAGGCCAGAGGCTCAGGGGCAGCGAGAGGCTTCACCAGAGACAGAGTGGGGAGCAGAACAGGCAGATCGACGAAGTACACTGCTGAGGGGAGCAGCGGGCGGGTCAGGAGAGGTCTGCCGCGCCATGTGGTCACCTCCGGGGCAGGCGGGAATCGAACTCATGCGGAAGCGGCTTTAGATTCTCAGTGCTGGGCTTTACCCCGCTGTGCCACCAGGGAGGGCCTAACATTAGATTTTTTTAATTGTTAATTGTGTCACAGGCATCCTCACTACCAATAAATAAACACATATACACATTCTGTTTTCCAGGGAGCCAGTTTTTAAATACATCCCATCATACCACTACCTGAGAGGCAGCTACTTGAAGAGAAATCTGACAGTCCAGAGCAGCACACGTTAAGGACCAAAGCCTGGAGGTTGTGGGTGGGAGGAGCAAGGGTAGAATAATCAGGAGAGCCCTTCAAGGTCTTGGAAGACCTTATGGTGAGCATTGGGTCCTACCATTCAGTCAGCCTGAGAATGAATGGAGAGCAGGTGTACTTCAGGCAGGTAGGTAGCGTGAGCAGAGGAGAGGAGGTTGGAGGTTGTAGCCCTGGCTTGGTCAGGGCTACCCAGAGGAAAGGGTTAGCATTGGGGAAATGAAGTGGGAGCAGATAGATTTGACACGGAAACATGCTATGAGGCTGAGCCAAAAAACAAAAAGTTAATCCCAGCAGTTTATACAATTTGTACATTGCTGTATGGAAAAAAAAATACTTTACACTAAATGTGAATAGTTCTGGGTTGACAGGATTACAGCTGATATTGTTTCAATGCTTAACACTTTTATACACCATCCTATTATTCTGAAGTTTAATTTGTGTGTTTACTTTGCTAACCATAAAAAATATATATTAAGGCTTTCGGCTACAGCAGCCGCCTCAGTATGAGTTTGATCACTGCCCCAGAGGTGACTCACATGGTGTGGCAGACCTCTCGCAACCTGCCCTCTGCTCCCCTCAGAAGTGTGCTTCATCAGTCGGCCTGTTCTGCTCCCCACTCTGTCTCTGGTGAATCGTCTCACTGCCCCTGCATCTCTGGCCTGTACCCCAGTTCTATGTGCATAAATCAATAAATCTTTTTAGAAAAAGCTTTTCAGCTACAAAGGGTAAAGCAGATAGCCCTAATACACTGAGCCTACTAGAAGCCTTAGGCAGGGACAAGGCACATGTGACCCTGGAGGGGGGTGCACACAGAAGCCCCTGGAGGGGGGTGCTAAGGAGGAATGTGGAAGCACCTGGGGTTGAGGCCTGTCCCCAAGGAGGACTGCAGTAGAACATGGGTAAGCACCACTGATGCCCCCTGAGCCTAAAGTCCCCTAGTTCATGCTGGGGGCCTACCCAACCCCTTAGCCTTGGGAAGATGTCTTGTTTCTCTTTTCTCCTCCAAGTACTAATTTGCAAAGAGGTCCCTCTACAAAAGCAGAATAAATTGGGGGAGAGTCTCACTTATAGCTATTTTCCCAATGGAAGAAGAGTTCCTTTAAAAAATGCACCTGACTCATAGAATCGGAAAATTGGAAGGAATCCTAGAGAACTTCCAATCCAACTCATTTATTTTACTAACAGTGAAGGAGAACTAAGGCATCACGTGGTACACCTGAGAGGGATATAAACTAGTCTCCAGCAGAGATGGCTCCTGGGGCCTGGCACCTCCTTGCTCAGCAGCCTGGTGCTATCAAATGAGGCCAGGTCCTCATCACCAGGTGATTGAGCTGAGCAGCCCTCGACCTCAGAGCACAGCAGATTCTAACCCTTTCTCAAGTTTTCCCAGGGAAAGCAAGAGTGTCTACAAGGCACCTTGCTCATCCATGCCACTCACGTCTCCAGCGCCTAAACCCCACTCCCCGGCCCCTCTGCTCATCCACACCTGACAGCTCGCTCAGCGTGACAGTTTATTAGTATCAGTCCACTTCCTCCCGACTCGTGCTGGATGCGACCTCCAAAGCTGTCTTCTCCATAAAGCCTTTCTGTGACGGAGACCATGTCATTGTGTGACCAGTCACTTTTGTTGTTATTATCTTTACTCCTTAAGCCAGCCAGGTAATTCCATTTGGTAATCAAAAGGGCTGAAAACACTGGTTTGATCATTTTCTCCATGTAAGTTTGACTAAAATGGATACACTATGAAGATTTTTTTAACTCGCAGCTAAATATCTAGCAGCCTCTGTGATTCACCCAATTTCTTTTCCTCTCCCTCCTGGGCCAAAGGCCTCAACTTCATTCTACTGCTGCCTCTTTGGGTATGTTTGGCACGTCGCTCTGGGTTATGCCATGTTGTTAGTCTTAAATTATATGCTTTTAGAGTACAGGGACATATCAGTTTATGCTTTTTCTGATAGGAGCATCTGAAGCCGGGGGATTAAGAAATACATTTTCATGAGCTGGATAATAACAAAAATTAAATGGCAAAGTCCTTGCTGTTCTCAGTAGCTAGAGAGCTTTAAAAAAAAAAATTAAATAAGCACCTATTTCAGTTTTTTACTCCTGCAGAGACAGGGAAACTTCTGGAGGAAAATGTGAGCCCGTATATGCCCCTTAAAAGAAGAGTAAAATTTTAAATGGGGTCATCAGCAAGACCTTTCTAAGTGTGAAGTTTACAAAGTTACCTTTGAATTTTGGAAACCAAACAAGGGTAACAGAGGCTCCCCACCACATTCCTCAGCTCATGCAATTAAAGCATAAGCCAAGCAGGTGAAAGCAAACAAGAACACCTGATTGTCCTTTATATCACTGTATTTACTGTCATAATTTACAGCAGAAAGATTGTCCTCATCCCTTGGCTATTTCCTCCAACTCAAAACATTTAGGATGACACCTTTCAAAGAATAAGCCTCATTTGAGACTTTTCCACCTTTAAAACCTCTGTTTTGGGTGTTCAACCAGAACACACTCTGGTTCCTTTTCCTAGGAGAAAAACCCAGAAATCAAAGAAGTCTCTGTTTCCAAACTCTTCCCAGTAGAATCCGGGTCATCCAAGAATGTCCCAGGACTTAAACACTGAGGACCACCTGTTCCTTTCTGAGAACCATTGCCTGCCCTGTCATGGTCCAGTGTCTTGACAGAATGGGTGAAAGGAGTTGTGTGACACCTTCAGAAAAGGTCCCCTTGCCAGTCATCCCTCTGGCCTTTAGGAGATGGTTTAAGTTCTGAATTAGGTCAGACCCAAAGCCTGCCATCAATAACATTACTGAGGCGCCTATGTCCTTGGCTTTATTATTTTTCTAATGCGTATTTAAGAGGAAAAGGTAGTCGATCGCAGAATGTTGAGAAGACTGTAAATCTCCTTTTTGGTTTTGGCTATAATACATTATAGGAGGGAGAGATGGGAACTGGCTTCATATTTTTTAAGTGAGATATGTATTCTCTAATTCTACTAGGACAAAATATTGGCCAGTCTTTGACCTTTCCCAACAAGCAGGAAGTGACACAGAGTATTTTTAGAGAATCTGCTTTGGATTGTTATTGGGGGCAAATATTTGCTGGTGAGGCTGTATTTCAGGCCTTTACTAAGCTTGAGTAAAACCATCTTTTCAAAACTTTTGGGGACCAGGCTTCACTGCATTTCCCCCCCTTGGGGGATCCCTTTTAGAAAGTGAACAACAAATACATACATACATAAATGCTATCAGCAACATAACAAGTCCCAGACTTGGCTCAGGTTTTCCGGAAAGCAGCAGTTTCTGGAGGAAGTCCCACCCACTCCTAAAACCGGAAAAAATAAACAAGACGAGAGTCCACCAGCAAACAGGTGTTCCGTTTTCCCTTGAGTCATTTTAAGTAGATTTCTATGTTCATGAGAAAACAAACAGCATAACCCCCGGTTGGGCTTAGCCCACACTGAGGTAAAAAGCCAGACTGGGCACTGGGTATCATGTTCTAGCTGAGTCTGCAGCTGTCACGGGAAGGAACTAGATAATCCCTGCCCCTCCCGGGCTCTATTTAGCCTTTCGCCCAGACACGGCATTATCTTAATGTCTCAAGGCCCTATGCAAGCAGCACCACTTCCTTCTTGACGCAGGCCCTGGGTGGCCCTGCCTAGGGCCCCTGGGTTCCTCTGAGGTCAGGACAACAGTCAGCTGCAGGTGCAGCTGGCTCTCGCCTGACGACAAACAGCCTCTTCCTTTTTCCGAAGAAGGAAAATCACCCTCAGAATCTGTCCCAAAGGTGGTTGTGTGTGACCATGTGGCTTCTAGCTACCCTGATCCCAAGCTTGCCAGTGGATGTCATGGGTGTCGAACGTCTGGGATCCCCTGTGGAATTCCTTTCAACTTTTTTTTTTTAAAGATTTATTTATTTATTCATACAGAACTGGGGTACAGGCCAGAGATGCGGAGGGTGAGAGAATTCACCAGGGACATAGTGGGGAGCAAAACGGCAGATCAACGAAGTACACTGCTGAGGGGAGCAGCGGGTGGGTCAGGAGAGGTCTGCCTCGCCATGTGAATCTCCTCCGGGGCAGGTGGGGATCGAACTCATGCAGAAGTGGCTTAAGCTTCTTTTGCAGTGCATTAACCCGCTGTGCCACCAGGGAGGGCCTCCTTTCAACTTTTAAAGTGTGCTCAAGCCTCCCCCCCAAATACTGACAACTTTCAGCTCCCAAAACCTCAGTCCACCAACAGCCTCATTTCTATCTCTAAGGACGTTTAAACCACAGTTCTGAAATGTGTAAGGAGGGACCTCAGGGGTACACGTAGCAAACAGTTCACAGGGAAGTGGAAGGAGAAGGACTGTCTGGGTTACTGTTGTAAAGGGCATAGGGAAGCAGTGTTACAGGCAGTTATGCTGAACTTTTGGAGACAGGGATGACACACCTGGCCCCGAGAAGGGGCTTCAGCATTTCAGTGTTCTCTACGGTGGGCCAGACACTCTGCCAGGCCCTGCTTGTAGCTTATAATCCCATTGCCACCCTCACTTCCACTGCAGGAGCTCTGTTGCAGCCCTCTCAGTCTTTGGGAGGCTCTAGATGACCGCAGGACTTGTTCAAGGTCATCAGCTAGTCATGGGCAAGGTCACAGAACCCTGGCAGGCCCATTTCCTCCCTGCCAGTGTCTCCCAGTGAGTGTTTGGAGAAGCTCTGGAGCCAGGAAATAATACAGCACAAGAATAGGGAGCTGGAGAATCAAGCAGCCTGTTAGAGGGGAAGAAGCAGTGGCAGGAGTGGGGGATCCGGGACCCAGTGCCGGTGGCTTTGGAGTAAGGCCTAGTCATTTAGTTTTTGGTTGTTTTCTTATGCATAAGAAGATGGTGGGCCAGATTGGATGTTCTCCACCATAAGGAACAGCAAGGGCTTCGGAGCAAAGACGTGAATAGAATTTAAAGGGGCTCTGTTCGGGGCTGGTCCACAGGCTGGTTACAGGGGCAAGAGTGGCCAGACAAGCTTGTCTCCAGCTGTAGGGCGGGGAAAGAAACACTTCAGTGGAAAAACTAGGAGCATTTACAGATGAGCTGGAATCTAAACAATAATAACCTAACATTTATTGAGAGCCATTACCAAGAAGGAAACTGATGCTAAGAGAGGCAAATGTTCCCCCAGCTCATAGAGCTGGGTTTTGAGCCCAGTCAGTGCAGACCCCGTATTTTTAATTCCCAAGGAGTCTGCCCTCTGTGTGTGGAGGAAAGGACAGCATTCTCCTTCAGGTCTCTGCATTTTACTCATGGATGTTTCCTCTCCCTGGTCTAGATTCCAGCTTCCCCATAAAACTCTGCTCCATCCGGCTCCATTCACCCAGTCACACCTGTCTCCCACTATCCAGTCAGGCCCACTCCTAGAAGTCCTGAGTTGCATTTTGCTCACTCATCCCCCAACCCACCCATGGGGCTTCTCCCCCTCATCATCTAAGCACATGCTCGGTATCACCCCACCGGCCCCGGAGTTAATCCCATCCTGTTTCTTGCATGTGTCTTTTTGTACTTATTATATGTTTTTTCTCATCTGTTTTTCATACTTCTATCTTTCCTATAGAATTGAGAGCACATTGAAAGCAGAAAGAAGCTGAATATAATTCAGGCTGTTCACAAGCCATGGTCTGTTGTGAGCGTTAGATGGATGTTGATAAGTGAATTAATGTGATTGAATGAATGAATGAATCAATCAATCATTCAATCATCTTGGTCTGGGAAAGATGTCCTCCTGGCTCCAGCTCTGTTCCACTAAACAGCATCACATATGGTCTTATCATAAAGACTATCTGTGTCCTACTTGAAGAGTTCGTACCACTAGTCCACTTTCACCTTGTCTAGATCTATCCCAGTGGTGAGACACATACACACACACACACATATGCACACACACATGCCTCTTCCCTGAGGGCACGCTAGACCAAAGCTAAAGACATAAATGTCCCTCCCCTTCTGCATTCCCACCTAGACAAATTAATTCTAAGCATGAGAGGAGAGAACTCAGGCAGGGCAAGGAATGGGCTTGCTGAACTGATGCCAGACCTTAGAAGTGAGGCTCCGTAAGGCTTCGTGGAGCAGGGTAATTGCCAATTTGGTTTTCTCACCTGCCAGGCAGCTCTTGGCCTCCCCCGAGTGTGTAGGAGGGTCACAGCCTGACTCAGAGGCAGCTCCAGATTCCTGAAGGGAACCCACTGGCTGCGCTCTGGCCTCTGCAGGCCCAGGCAGAAGGGGCAGGTCCGCAGAGCCCCTTCAAGGACCAGCGCAGCTTTGCTCATGGTCCTGCCTGCTGAGACAGGTCGTGGAGTTATTCTTGGCATTCATTAGCATTTGCACAAGCTCTAGAATGATTCTTATATGAGTAAGTGGCTCCCAGAACGCTGCAGATTCATCCTTGCTTTTGAAGTCATGGTAGATGGTAGGGGGAGACTAGAAGTTGATTGTGACCCCTTCCCTCGGAGCAAGGAGCACCAGGGCCCCTGGCTGTTATAGGGGGTGGGAGCCTGCGGCTGGTTCCCCAGTGAGGTGATGGAGGAGAGGCTGCAGAGATGGTCCTGCCTAGGGGGCGCTCCTTCCCCACAGCCTGCCAGCAGCTTTAACCACTGAAGGCAAAGAGCAGAAGACAGACCCTGCTCTTTGGGATGTGAATCCCCATGGGCCTACCACCACTGAGTCATCTTGTTGTGTCGGGCAACACCATACTGATAAAGAAATGGGAGTCGTGGAACAGGCTACATAATGCAGGGTGCTGCTCAAGAGCAAGATCCTGGCCTTTTTATTGGTAGACCAGTCAAACAGCATTTGTCATATGAGGAAACAGACTAGAGAAATAGAAGTAGAAGAAGCAGGGGAAGAGTGGAACTGTACTTCTCATCTGCTGATAGCTTGGTATGTAGATCAAGCCCTGACTCCCCAGTCAGGGTATCAGTCTTATCAATAAGACGGTCTACTGATCAGCTACTGGGGTCCTTCGTTATACATCAGTCAACAGCCCCCCGGGCATTCCTGGTCATACCCTCTGATGTATAAGTCAGGAGTAAGTTTATGCATCTGTCCTCAGCCCCTGCTGAGGACAGTCATACCTCATCATGCAGACCCTTTCCAGGGTAATCCAGCTTTATGCTCTTAATTGATGTGAAAGGTACCTCAAAGGGTTGGCTCCTATGACCAGGCAGTTCTGGCCTTGCTTTAGGAATACAGAACTGTAGGTAAGAAAATGGAGGCTGGATAAGCTGCCTAGGATTAGCAGACTCACATCTCAGCAGGACCTTGAGGAACCAAGGGAAGGACAGAAGGGCAGTGACCAGTGTTTTGGGCCCGCACCTCTTCACAACCAAAACAGACAAAGCTGGGTGTCAGGAGCTAGCAGCACTCCAAGATCAGCAACCAGTGAGATTCCTGATTCTTTTCTATATATGTTGTCAGGCCCTGTGCCAGTTTGTTTTGTGAATGAAAGAGTGGAGCAAAATCAGGAAAACCAGTAATTGCAGTTTCTAATCCAGTGCAAGCTGGGTAGGAACTGTTCCAGAAACATGACCCCACTACACACACACACCCATACCCACATCCCTTACATCTTCGGTTATTACACTTCTCTCTCCCTTTTGCACCTCCCCTTCCCCCCCCCCCCCCCCACACAAACCTGCACTCAACTCCAAATTCTTTACCTCTCCTCCCAGGCTACCTATACCCCATTTTGCCTTGAGACCTGCAGTGGTCTGGCCTCATCCCCTGCCCCCCATGGGTAGCCAGGTCCTCCACACCACCCTCCCTCTACACTATTTGTCCTGAAAGTAAGTTCAACCAACAGACACCAACCTTTTTCCATCTTATTATTTCATCTCTCTACCCCTCCCTACCCATTACTCCTTCCTAACACACTATCTTTGAAGTACAAATCACCCCTCTTTTTCCTTCTGCGTTTACTTCTATCAAGCCTCCTCCATTTTTTTTAAAGATTTCTTTATTTATTCATCTAGAACTGGGGTACAGGCCAGAGGCCCAGGGGTGGTTAAAGGATTCACCAGAGATAGAGTGGGGAGCAGAACAGACAGATCGATGAAGTACACTGCTGAGGGGAGCACCAGTGAGACAGGAAAGGTCTGCCACACCATGTGGGGCACCTCTGGGGCAGGGATCAAACTCACACTGCCAGCAACTGCGACTCACGTGCAGTGCTGCACTTTAACCCGCTGCGCCACCAGGGAGGGCCAAGCCTCCTCCATTTTCTAAGGGCAGATTCAAGCATGGCCTCCCCTATGAGGGAGTTTTTTGATCCTCCCTCATCTCCAAATTCTGCAGCTGGCCTTATTGGGTACTTACAGTGCCTGGTGTTGTGCTGAACCCCATACATGAATCATTTCCTTTCATCTCCCCATTGTCTTATGATCTCCACTCATCCGATGAGGAAGCCAAGACTCAGAGAGCTTACCTAACTGCTCTGGATCACAAGCTAGTAACTGGTGGAACCAGGATTCAAATATTTTTTATTTTTAATTATGCTTATTTTTGCATAGAAGCACTGGGGTGGAAGGGATTCAAATCTAAGGCCAGGGTAGTATGCAAAGACAGTGACTTTCTAGCCTACAGTCCTGAGTTTGAGTTTGGGCCCCAACAACAACAAACTCGAAGGAAGTCCTAATGCTCTCTGAACTTCAGTCTCCTCATCAACCCACTCCAGCTTATGGTGGATAAAGGAAGTGTCCCAACAAAGCACCTGCCCCTTTCCTGGTCAATGGCCTGTCATATTGATGCTCATTCTATTGTCTTGTCCTCTCACCAACTGCTCTCAGGCAGCCAACAGTGCAAGCTAGAAGATCAGAACCTTCCATGTGAATCTAAGACTTAGGTTCTAGGTTCCCATAGCATGTAGATGTTCAATAAATATTTTAACTAGTTGATTAAAAAAAAAACTTTTAAAATATTAATTTATTTATACATACAGAACTGGGTACAGGCCAGAGGTGCAGAGGATGAGAGGCTTCACCAGAGACAGAGCCGGGAGCAGAACAGGATGACTTATGAAGTACACTGCTGAGGGGAGCAGCAGGAGGGGCAGGAGAGGTCTGCGGCGCCATGTGGGTCACCTCCCAGGCCAAAGATAGAACTCGCACCAAAGCAGTTGTGACTAGCTTGCAGTGTCCTAACCTGTTGCGACACCAGGGCTAGGGCCCTGATTAAAATCTTTTAAAGAGACCCTTACTAAAAATGCTCTTGCCACTGGAAGAATCTACGAGCCAAGCCAAATCAAGTTTTCAGAATCTGCTCTGATCATTCCTGGTCCGTTTGCCCACTCCTTCTTACCCTTCTCTTGCAAAAGCCCAGTCGAATCAATTTCCTGCCCACTGCTTACCTTCAAGCTACAGCACCCAGTCTCTTAGCACCAGCAAACCAGGGTCAACCAGGCTCCTTCTCTCACTAGGAAGCAGCGAGGCAAGTCTCCTCTTGTTTTGGGTTTGGGTGTGCATTTGTCTTCTTTGTCTTCTCTGGTCCCATCTCTCCAGCCCTTGTCCCTCAGGGGCCCTGCGCAGGGTCCTTAGCAGCTTTTCCAGTGTTTTATCTCTCCCTCAGGAATCTTTAACTGTTGTGTTCATCTGAAGGGGGGGTGGAATTCAAATAAAGGTACTCATTACCTTTGAACACTCGACTTCACAGTACATCTTCCATGATTGTCAAATATAAGGTCAATACAAATAAAATCATTGAAATTGGCTCACATTAAACATTTCTGACCCGAAGAGTAAAAAGCTTTTTGAGTGATTGTTACAGTGATACAAGAGTCACAATGACAGGTTTGGAAGATGAAAGTAATGGATCAGAAAATAGAACAGTAGAGAAAACACAGATAAAAGGCAAATAACCCCATTTGAAATCCAAAGCTTTCATTTCAGAGGGAGAAACATTACCCAAAGCGCTATTCTGTATTAAAAAGATTATGATGAAAGGAGCTCACGCTCACTACTTGAGTCTGCATCATATACTTGTCCCTTCCGCCTCCGAGTATATGGCCTGTGTGGAGTGTCCTCAGCTGGTGCTTCTGGGGCCTGACTGTACCTTCCTGTAAGAACAGTTCTGGAAGAGTGTGGACACCTGGGTGCATGGTGTCACCAGAGAGACTGACCCAGGCTCCACAGAGCCCAACTCCCCATCCTCATAGTGAGCCCAGCCAAATACCAGCCAGCTCCCCACACAACTAGAGCTCAACAGGACTTTTCCCTAAAACAGTGCTTTAGGAGCAAACACCTAGTACAAATAAAACAGTTAGAGCAAAATTTAAAGGCATGACCATCAAGTACCTGAATCTTCTGTTCTTTAGTTGCTGTTTACCACAACCTAAGATAGTTCTTGAGTTCTCTCAGATTTGAGCAGAATGAAACTTTTTAACTCACTTTTAGCATTATTGGGATCAGTCCCTTCCAGGTTGCTTGTTTTTCTAGAATTTCCAGTGACTTTACTAGGCACTGTTACTTTTGCTGTGGAATAAAGAAAAGCCCTCTCGTTGCAGACCCATCACACTCTGGCCATTCAAAGTTTCTTTATCTTATCGCCCCAGAGAGCAGAGGAAGAGAATTCTCTGTGACAGATTCTCGACATTTGCCCATGTCGCTCCTGTCCTTCCAGACAGAAAAGGTCATCTCCTCCACTTCACTGGCTCCCTCACCTCAGCTCTTTGCACTTTGGAGCAGGATGTGTTTATTGATTGATTTATATTTACTCAATTGGTATTTATGAATGCCAACAGTTTTATTTCTGGCTTCTGACCCAGGCTGTTCTCTTACATAGTCCTAATGAAGATTTAAGATTTTGGAGAACTCTGTGAAATTCCATGTGAACCACAGAAAGGATTTTAAATGGGAGGTGAAAATCACCACTTTAATAAAGATTGGAAGAAACCCCTGATGTGCTGACCTGGGCTGGGCAGAGAGACAAAGGCTGAATTTCTGACTCAGGAGGTGAAATGTGAATCTGGCAGGATCACTGATCAAACCCTTACTGGACAGAAGTCTGTGGGGTACAGTGAGCCAGAGGAGGCAGGCAATGGCTTGGGGTAGGCTTTGGAGCCCCTACGAAATCAGCTAGCACAGGAAGGCTTAGACAAAGCCTCACGGGCCTGAGGACTGGAAGTTAGAGTGAGCAGGTGTAGTTATCCCTGATAACACATCTGGAGTGTGCCAACGCTCTCTGTCCTCTGTCACCTTCTGCACTGTTTAGTGTGTGGCCAGGTGAGACATAGGTATATATGAAACTAGAGAGAGTGCCTGGTGTCTGTCCCTTCTCATTAACATAGAGCAGAGAGGCAGGTCTTCTGGTTGGGGACATGAAAACCCTCTGAAATACTGTAGGGTTCCATCTCTTGATGATTAATGCCAGTTCTAAAATAGGAAAATTTACTTCCCAAACCAACAGATGTTTGGGCTGTCATCATTATGCCTGTTCTACACTCATTTGTGACTTCACTGTGAAGTCCTGTCTATATGATTTATTAGGAATCATTTATTTAAGATCACTTGGAAAATCTTACTAGTCGTGAGGTGTCTGTCTATCCATCTCAATGATTTGTCTTTTACAGCTGTTCAAAGGGGTATCTTTAAGAAACATTTAGTCAACTTTCCACTTCACTGACCTGAAAGGTTCTGAAAATCCTCCATATGTTTTAAGTAACCTTTATCAGGTTTCATGAAGGATGAACGAATGTTTTCCATTTTGTGTGCAATGCATTGTCTAACTAGTTAAAAGATCTTGGACAAGCCACTTAGTTCTGTAGGCCTCAGTTTCCTCATCTAAACGATCATAGACTAGATTAGCTCCATGGCTCCTTTAAGTTCTAAAGTTCTAGTTAAATACTGTTGCTCTCTTGACTGGACTTAGTTGTAAGAAGTGACTACAAAGACTGGAATTCTCTGCTTTACACCCACTAGATCAGAGCAAACCACTTTATAGATCATTTGGGTTACATTTTGCTAAACACATGGTGATCTTGGCCACATTAAAGGTCACCTTGTTTTTTCTACCATCATCACCATCAGCTGAGCATTTTACCTCTGAGAATACATATAGTCTACCTTTTTTTTCCATGCCTGATAAAACTCATATGTGGTAATTATTGCAATTACAAAGTAAAGTTACTTTTCACATCTCTTCACTCAGAAGATTATCCCAATGTTTTCACTTGCCTTTTTTCAGATGTATAAGAATCCACTTCTTTGAAGGTAATGAGTGCCCTCAAAGCCCCTTTCAGACATCGATTGCCTTATCTGACTACTCACAACAATCCTTTTTATAAAGAAATTTGCTATACAGTATTCATACTTACATGTAGTAGTTGTAACCCCTTCTCCCCCCCCCCCCATAAACATTGGCATGAAATTTCACCAAATTGTTTCTGGTATTAAGTCTTTTTTCCTTCATTGTATTCCTACCCAAATGTTTGCTTGTCTGGGCAAAGATATCTGATAGATGAATAAAGCTGAATCTGACTTCCAAAAGTCACTGTAACACCTTCAGTGATAGATCATGTCTCCCACCCACCCCTGAATTCTGATCTTGTCCCCAGTGACTAGAAGATACTGATCTTGCAGAGGCTTCCTGATTTGAGGAACAAAACCTTTGATTATGGGCTCCTGATCTCTGAAAGCCCCCGAGTCACTCCTGAACTCACAATTTCCCATTTACCCATTTCAGATCCCACATGGTTGTTATTTTTCCCCTCTTGTGAGCATTTTTTTCCCCCTTCTTCAAAGCTGCCCTTTCCCCAAAATGGCCGCCTTGACTTAATGAACCAGCTGCAGTGTTTGTGATCTGTTGCCAGGTTTCTAGGCCGGAGTTTCCTGGGCTTACGGTCAGGCAGTCAAAGAGCCCTCTGGTCTTCCTGCCGGCTATTTGCGAGGTTCCTTTTTCTTCCTAGTCCGTGCCTTCATCTTATCAGACTGGCCCTTTCTCAAACAGTGCAACAAAGTGATTGATGTGTTTTGTTGTGTTTTCTTTTGGAACCCTCCCTACCTGCCCAGACTTGAATTAATTGGGGTTTGCTCACTGGCGCAGAGTGATTCGCCCACCAGGTAGCCCTTACATTGCAATGCTGCTCACCACTTAGAAAAGCCCTTAGCAAGTCTCTGTGTTTATAGGGCTTCTCACTAAGAGTTAGATGGGGTTTGGGGTAAACCAGAACTGTCTCTCACACAACACGTTGACAAGGTACTGTTAACTGCTGGGCCTGTAAAATAATAAAGATATGGCCTACTTCATAGAAATGTTGAGAAAATTAATTGAATAATGTATGGAGAATGCTTGGTACCTGGTACACCAATCGGAGTAGTAGCTGAATACCTCATTGATGATCCCACTGCTTGGGACAGGAAAAGCACTCATCCTTCCCAAGATGATGGATGAAGACACTGGCTCAGAGAGGTCACCTGGCTACCCTGGGCCACACAGCATTGAATGAACTACAGCAGGGCCAGGGCTTCGATCTAGAGCCTCTGCTTCTGAGACTCACCCTGTGTCTGCTTCCCAGAAAGCCTCTCAGAGCTAAGGCCTGTGTCCTTAGGTCTTCACAAGGGGTTCCTAAGTATGATTCCCAGATCTGCAGTATCAGTATCCCCTGGGAACTTGTCCAGACATGTTAGTTTTGGGGTCCTAGACCTAATGAATCAAAAACTATGGAAAACTGGGGGTGGGCCCAGCAAACTCTGGGGGTGGGCCCAGCAACTTGAGTCAACAGAATCTGCAAGAGACTCTGATTCTCAAGTTTGAGAACAGCACAGCTCTGTGAAACAACATGTATCTTCATGTAACTTCTGAGATGTGGGGCCACAAATCATAATGAACCCCGACATGAGTTGACCTTTCCAGCCCTGTGATGTCATCCTCACTGGGAGTTGGTGATGAATGCCAACGGACAACATTTAGTCTTCACAGTGATTCTTACCCCTGGACACACAAAATTTTTTAAATGACACAGAGAACACAGCCCAGACCTACTTAGAGTTCAGTTGTAAAGACAGCTTGGATTGAGAACCACAGAGCTGCCCTGGAGAGACTCCATGAAATTCGGCTAGGCTGGGAATATTTTAACCTCATTAAAGGTTTGTGTACTTTATAACCCACTTTAATAAGTTGATTTCTTTCCTTCCTGTGAACCTTGGATGCTCTGCCTAGCCAAACCCTCCACCTCATGCCCACTTATTTGCACAGCTGCTAGCATTCATAGAGATATTTGCTTAATAGATCTCTGCTTTGCTGCCCCTATCCACACCCTGGGCTATCCTGCTTGATCTAAAAAGGTAATGACAAGTCATGATAAACGTTAAACATTGACTCACTACAGTTCTTATTTCTCTCGTCATAACTTAGAAAGGAAAATAGTCTTAAGAACATGTTGGAGTATTAAAGACTCTGTGTTCACTCCTCGGCCCAGCAGGGTCACAAACAGACGCAGAGTCCTGACTGCCAAAGACAGAGGCAGTGCCAGCGTTTCTCACCCTTGGGATGGCAGAAGATTTGACTTGTGCCTGAGGCCACAGTAATGCTTTCTGCTCCATCCCCTATGAATTGAATCAGCAACTTTCCAAAAAGGGGCACGCCAACTTGCCTACCTACTCAGGGTGAGGAAGTTGAGCTCTGGGCATGCCTCCCTCACCCTGGCACCAGCCAAATGAACAGCAAGAGAGAAGAGGGGACCACCTGGCCTGCCCCAGAGCAGAGGAAGACCCTACCCTTTTCAAGGTTCATTGTAAAGTAACCCTCCCCCCGCCCCCGTGCAAAAACGTGGCCCAGTGAATTCCATTTATTAAGACTCCTTGGGAAGAAGCACGGAAAGGCTAGAGAAGGCAGGTGAGCCCTCACCCAGTCCTGCCCCAAGAGAATAGAGTTGCAGATGAGCAGTGTACAGTGAAGAGCCATCCTTTGTATGTGCAGAGACAGGTTTATGGGGCTTGAAGTCCCATATATTTGAGGCATTCACCTTAGGAAAAAGAGCACAATGTTACAAATATAAAACTAGCTAGGGAAATATAAATGGGGTCTTATAAATAAGACCCTAAAGTTGAAACTTCATTTGCTGCAAAGTAAATTCGCCTCCACCAGGTCCTCTTTTGTAAAGTGCTCTAGGTTTTAGACCATCCCATCCACCGCAGGTGAACGTCTTTCTCAAAACTAGATGACTTTCGCTCATATCGTTAACTTTGTGAAATGTGTTCTCTGACTTTCTTAAGGACTGTAAATGGGAATTTTGCTCATAGAAAAGAGAATTTCACATGTACAAACACAAAGCCCAACTTTCCTTTTTTTTTTTTTTGTGAAGTAATTACATGGTCTGTTGTTCTAAGGGAACAAAAGAGTAGATAGTAATGCCTGAGTAACAATTACAACTTTTTATAGCAAAATGCATTCTTTGAGTAAGAATGTAGCCATTGCTTAATACAGACTTTTTTAAACAAAAATACAGCAAATCATATCTGATATTATTATCCAAAGTCAAAACATCTTTTCCAAACACCTTCCAAACAGGAGTAAATAACTGAGACCAATTCTTGTGTTGACCTGTCTTTCACCTTACTAACACTTAACCCTTCCAAATCTTTCAAACTGTGGGTGAGAAATGGGCTTCTGTAAGGAAAGGCGGGAGAGCTGGAGCATGGTAGCATTTTATTGGATAGTGTAAGCCTTGAACATTCATGGAGGACAAACCCAGTTATCTAGAGTCTGGATCAAAGATGGTGAGTAGTGTTTTTGGTTTGAGTAACAGTTTCATCCTTTGGAGGGGTTGTGAGCTGACACCAGTCACCCTGGGGAGGGGAGGAACTGTGATCTATGTGATCTATTCGCATTATCTGTCATGCTCACAGAGGAGGGAGGACCAGTGTGAGTGCCATACATTGCCATGGTGACCTAGGGGTGGCCTGAACCAGAACGGCAATTTGCCTAAAAAGCCCTCCAGAGTCAGTGCTCCAAAAATATGTATCAACTGCATGAGTGAATGAACCCCAAGAGCGTGACTATGTGCTCCTCACCATGTAGTCCTCCACCTGCCGGCCCCTGGGCGCTGGGTACGAGCTCGAGCAGCCTGTGGGCCAGCATTGCCAGTGCTCTCATTGCTGGGTTGGGTTTTATGTGGCCAGAAAGGAGCAGGGAAAATTAACGTGAATCAGAGACCTGCCAGAGTCAGTGATGAGCCACAGGAAATGCTTTTGTCTAAAAATATGCCATTTCTGAAAGGAAAACAGTCATTAGAGGGTGTGAGAAGCCCCCATGGCGAGAAAAGCAAAACAGTAAGACACACTGGGAGGCCAGTGGAACAACAGAGAAGCCCATTACCCACCCACTTCCTGTGCGATTAGCAAGACTTTAAGAGGATGAAAGGCAAACAGACAAAATGACAACCCACAGACAGAACTCCAGGGGAAATGTCTGGGGACCGCATTCGAAATGCAGCCGGGAGGTAGGAGGAGAAGAAACTGTTCCAGTTAATATTTTTCTTGCGTCATCTGGTTCAGCTATAGATTTGGCTAAAATTCCCTGCGAACTTACTCTATGCCAGGCACAGGGAGGGGTTTGCATACTTTATCTCCTGCCATCCTTTAAACAACATTGCAGAGGAGGAACCTGAGTCTCAAAGTCAAGTGATGTGTCCAGAGTCACAGAGCTGCCAAGGGACAGACAGGGTCCACCTCAGGTCCCCGGGCCCCAGGTCTCTCCCTCCTTCTAAGGTGTAGGATCCTTCCTAGGACACCAAAAGTCCTGACCATCCCTGCCCTGTGCTAGTCAAGACCAGTGTCCCCACTGGCCTGGTGGGGTACTGTCATTCCACATTCTTTCCCTGGTCTTGCCTGGAAGCAAGTCTGGGTAAAAGGAAACCAGCTGTCTTTCTCCTTAATAACTCATTGTCAGCTAAAACACACAGTGGCCACACCAGACCCATCTGTTCTCCCAGGAACAGTGCCGTCTTGGTGGGGAAAGGTAGCTTTTGAGCCACGGGTCCACAGTCTTACAGCAGTTGTGAAGCCCCTCTTTTCTGCAGAGTTTTCCAGGGCCTGGGCAGGGAAGCGTGGGGACCTTAGGTGGAGGAGGAGAGAACAGGCCTCCCGGGGCCTCTGGCCATTAAGGACACATCCTCCACACTAGCAGCGCCTTAATGCTCTGCCCATTCCACCCTCCTCCACCCTTGATGTAGGTCATTTGTCACCATCTGTAGATTAGAAAACAAAGTCTCCCTTATTGAACCATCTAGCAGCTTTGACTCTCACATGTCAGAATTTGACATTTGGAAATGCAAAGGGCAGTATCTCCTCTGAGCAGACATGAAGGGTCACCCTGTGGGGACAATTTCCTAGTCCTCTCCACCTGTCTTCAGCATTCTTCAGTCCTGAACTCCCCCACCATGTCGAGTCCCCATCCCTTCATGGACACAGTTATTCCTACAGTGTTTCCAGGACACCTCCATGAGGGTGAGGTGACAGCTTCCAGGCCCTCATGGACTCACAGTCTCAGTGCAGCAGCCAAGAAGAGTGGTGTCTATGTGTGACTGCTGTTGCTGGGGGAAATCATGATTTCTTCCATGCCGCCTCCAGCGGCCCTTCTCAGCCCTTCCCTTCATTGGGCTTTCCTTCTCAGCCCCTAAAGTCACCATGGTACCTTCAAGGCTCTTCTCTCTCTCCCCCACTATATCTGCCTGCCACTAAGTCCACTTGACCTTCCCTCTTTTATGCCTGTCCCTCCCCGATACCAGTCGAAAATGTCCTCTTTCCACCATCTCTTCCCCAAGCTGCTACTCTGGGCCCTTAGCTGGCTGTCCTCTCTCAACCATCCTCCACCCTGCAGTTCTACTATCTTTCTAAAGGACAAATTTAATTCATTTTCTTCCCTGCTTAAAACCCAACCCACCAATAGCTCCTGATGGCCTGTAGAGAAAACATAAACTTAACCTGGCCACCACGGCCTTCCACTACCTGCCCTCTGTCTGCCCACTGGCCATTTCCACCAACCTGTGGCTTTCTGAATATGTCCTCCTCTCCTTTGCCCAGCAAACTCCTATTCATCCTTCAAGACCCAACTTCTGTATCTTCTCTAGAACACTTTCCCTGATCACACCTCACACTCACCACTACTGTCGCACTCCAAGGACTACATTATAACTGCTGGTCTGTTTCCTCCAGTAAACTCTGACCTGTGAGAGGTGGTTTCTGTACTCACCTTGAGCAATAATGGATTTGCAACAAAGGGAGACGTCGAAGGACCCCAGAACTAAGTTATGACATTTGATCCCTGTAGAAGAAGCAGCCCTGGTCAGGGCTCAGACCTGAGCAGGTTTAGCTGTACAGGACATTATATTAACAATAGGTAACAATCCACGCATTGGCTCATGTGCAAGAAACTATGCACATTCTTTATCTGCATTGTGGCATTTGAAAGGATTGAAGAACTGAATTTATATAAAGTGATGAGCACAGAGCATGGCACCGGGGACCACTGAACAAATGTCAGCAATAAAGTGACAACTCCTGTAAGGGACATTGTTTTCTGCTAGGCAGTGTGCCAAGCACATCCATGCACTATCTCATTTCTCACAAACCAGGGAAGAGTCTTGCTGTTTATCCCTATTTCACAGATGAAGATGCTGAGTCTCAGCTGGGCCATGATCTACACAAGGCCTTCAGTGCACGAAAGCTGAAATTAGGCTCCTAACCCAAATCCATCTGCTCTGTTGCCCAGATTCTCTACCTCTCTGGTACAGCAGAGTGCCAGGCAGTCCCCAGAGCGCATCTGGAAAGAAAGCAGGCCGGTTCTTCCAGGGCAAAGCCTAATGAGATAGCCAGGGGAAACATGAGGTCCTGAGAGGCTTCCTTTTCTGTCCCACTTAGTCTAATATCACATTTTACTTGCCATTCTCCAAGGGACACTAGTCACGGGATGTGCTTAGACTCCTACGTGCCAAGTAGTTAGCCCTTCCTTCTCGGCTAGCAGCATGGGCAAGCTGGAGTCAGTCCCATCCTTCGTGCAATTGGGAGAGCTGGCACCGAAACAGTTACAGTGATTCACACAGACCTAAGACCCAGGGGCCAGCCCTGCTCTGCTACCTGCCAAATGAGGTAGCAGGAATAGCTTTGCAACTGGACCCTCAAAGCCTTGATTCTGCCAGGTGCAACTTCTGTGACAGGCCAAATTAGCCACGTAACCTCTCTGAGCCTCAGTTTCCTCATCTATGAAACAAGGCTAAGACTTTCTCAGAGGGTGTGGTCAGAATCAAATGACTACTATGTGTTCCCATGCTTGGAGGACTATCAAATGTTCCACAGTGGCTACCATTAGCTCAGAGAAACGTTTGCTCACCTTGAACTCTATCTCCTTTCTATTTCTGATGAATTGCAATGCTCGAGGTCCTGCACCCCAAACACAGTGAGGCTCATTCTAAGTCAGTCCACCCTAGTCAAGAGTTCTTGTCTCCAAGTGGTCAGGCCTGTATCACAGAGACATTGCCTTGAGTTCCCATTCTTCATTCCCCAAACTCTACGTAGGATCTGTATCACCCCCCCCCCAACACATTCATGTTTTCATACTAAAGATATTTATCCTTTAACTGTCACCCTCAGATATTGGGTGTTAAATCCAGTAGGTTGTTGAGTTTCTTCCACAGAGGAAGGGTTCTGTCATCTCCCTTCTTAAATAAAATCTGCCTTGATTCTCTCTGCTGAGTTATATATTTGGATAGGATAAGGTGGTTCTGAGGCTCGCTCTCACTCTGTTACTGGGCACTGGGGTCTCCGCCTCATACCTATACATAAGATAATGACAGCAGCTAAGAAATCAGCTTTGTTTGCAAACTGCCTGACAAGAAGATAGGAATTAAATTCAACTTCACCTCCCAGTAAAGAAATCAGGTCATATAGGTTTAGGGACAAGGGTTGAAAACAAAGAAGTTAAATTTCACAGGCTGAAAGCATGTGGGATAGAAGGAGTTGGCTGAAGTCCACTGTTGAGTCGCAGGGCAGTACATATGAGGAAAAGTCTCAAGTAGCTTTCCTTCAGATAACTGAAGTTTCCATTTCTTTTGGTGGCCCCTCACCTCTGGGTGTCTGCTCCTCCTCTGCACCCTTGTTTCCAGCTGGACTTCGAGCCCAGTTCAGGGGAGTCTACTTGTGCTTGCTCATGCTGGGTCAGATAAACTACATCTGCCATGAGAAAAATAAGTTTAGGGTCTGAGACCAATATAACCATTTAGTCTTTGTTTCAGCTCCATGAGTCCTGTTAGAGGTAAATAAATAAATAAATAGATAGATAGATAGATAGATAGATAGATAAATAAATAAATAAATAAATAAATAAATAAATAAATAAATAAATAAATAAATAAATAAATAAATAAATAAATAAGAAAAAGTGAAATAATGCATCTAGGAGTTGGGCTCCAGCTTCCCAGAAAGTTTGCTAAGCAGTTACCCACAATGACCTGAGCTCTTGGGGTAAGAGAGGGGAATTATGGGTAGCCTCCTAGGCACGTTTGCCTAGGAGCTTTTGAAACCTCTTAATTTGGAGGGAAATTATTTGCCACGTCCTCTACGGGCACAGAACTCCACACTGGAAAATAAAAGTTTTGAGAATCATTGATAGGTTTCTCCCTACAAGTTTGTTAGAAGACTTGCCTCCATGCTCCTTGACGACCTCACCTGAAAGCTCAACAGAGGTGAATGATGGTTAAAGTTAGAAAATACCTGTGTTTTCTCACCAGAGGAACCAAACCTTCAACAACTGAGTTTCACTGTTTCACCTTCCCTTGATTTCTGAGGATTGTCCTGACTCTTGGGGAAGTTTTCAGCCACATCCCGGAGTCTCCAAATCCTCCCATGATTTGATCCAACTGCCTTACCTGCCTCTCCCTCTCACCTGCTCCAGTTGGAGGCACCTGCACCTTGCACCACCCCAGCCCACCTGCATAGCTTCTACCTTTTAGCTACTGCTCCCTAAAGGCCCACATCCTCCCCAGAGTTCAGTGTACCCAGACCCGGGCCATCCTAAAGCCATAATTTTTACTAATACCCATCACCACCTGCCTTGACACCAAGCTGGAAGTAACTCGGGAGCGCTAAGAATTAATGATAATAATATTAATCGCAACTAATATTTCTTGGGTTAAGTGCCAGGTATTTTATACTCTCCCACTTTTTCCTCTGGTAACTTATCACCTAGGTATTACAGTGGCTTATCTCCATCTGACTAATGAGAAAACTAGGACTAACAAGATTTTGCAAAATTGCCAGGTCATATAGTCGGTGCGTACAGGAGCCAAGAATTGAACTTGGGGTCTTGTTCTAAACCCATGGGAATGCAGCCTCTCCCAAGGTTATGGCTTTTAGGCATGGACCATCTACCACTTTGCACCACTAAAATCAGTGTGCACTTAAGAGTTAAGGCAACTTTTAAAAGCATTAAAAAGGTTTGATGTCGATAAAGATTCATTAAGGCCAATCGCATTCGGATGGGCTTAGGGCCCAAACTAGAGTCCATCAGCCTCTCAGGTGTTCAAAAATTTCCACTTTCCTACCTGTAAGGCCCAGTTTTCTATTGAGCACTGATTTTCAGTGTCCTAGCAATTTTTCTGCTTTTATTACTTGGCAGTGTGATTTATGCATGGGGCACACACATTAAGAGGCAATGTAGTTATTCCAACTGTCATAACTACTAAATTGAATTGAATGGCAATCCACTGATAGTTCAACCTCTACAGAACAAAAAATTAGCCCAAAGCAATCAATTCACTGCTACTTTAGAGACATTGCTGGAACAACAGCACAAATGGTAGGAAAGGTGATGTCCTGACTGTCACTTATTAATATGTGGAGTTTTGGTGTTCCACACTCAGATGAAGGCCACTGAAATGTGAAGCTAATTTGTCCAAACAGAATTTCTCATAAATACCTTTGATTGTTCCTTTGTCTCTATCCTTTTCTAAAGACAGGCAATTAGCGGTGTTTGCAATATTACAAGCAAATGAAATTGGGTCTCTGCCCAGCCCGCCTACAAAGGACTTCTACAGCAATAAAAATAATCAATTGAATTTTTCATTTCTGCTGGGTTCATGTGATTTCCTTAATAATGTCAGTGAAGATTGTAATTTGCAGGAAAAAAATAAACACTACTTGCATGAGGCGTGAAATTCCAGGCCACAGAAATGTCACCTTCTCTTACAGAATTGTTTTGTTACAAGCATAGGCAGCGTGGACAACATGAATAGACCTGATATCTGGTACCCGATTCATTTTTCATAGAATGACCTATATTTTTGTCCCAAGCATAGCCTGTGCATTTTTCCTTCTGTATTTTTGCTCTCTAGCAGCTAGAAAGAGAAAGCAGCACAATAGGATCAGAAGCCTGACATTAAACTACTCACTAACTGAGTGACCTTGGGCAAGTCATTTCACTTCCTCAGGCTTCTGTTTGCTTCTTAGTGAAAGGAGGCACACAAACACGAATGTGCCTGCAATCTGAGCTTGCTCTCTGAGGACAGGCCTGGCCCACAATAGGCATATAGGACATGTAGCTTGAGCATGTCAACTAATGAGTGTCTCTCACAGATTTTGACATGTGGTCAGCATGAATTAATTGTGGCTTAACAATTAAGTCTGCCCCCCACCCAAAACATACACCTATTTCTCCTAGCCCAGCAAAATCTGAACCATTCTTCAAAGCTAGCATCAAATTCTGCTTATCTGAGAAACCTTCAGCAGTTAAAGCGATCTGACTCCCTGAACTCCAGGCTATATGTTGTCCACTGTTGTCACTTAGGACTTGAACTTGTCACATAGTCTTTTTATGTATTCACAAGAAATGTCATAGCTTCCCAGTTAGATAGCAATTTCCTTACGGGCATGTTCAGCCTTTAATTCCTAGCGCTCCCCTTTTTCCTAATATAGCCATCACACATAGTAGCTGCTCCTCCATCAATCCACAGATGGAGGGGGCAAAACCCAATCCCCATGGAGAGGGGCAAATGCTAAAGAAGTTTCTAGATCCTGCCTCTGCCCCAGAGAGATGGCAGCAACCATCACTACTGCTTTTGGTGAACACATTGTGTTTCTAAAGACCTCTTCCACAAAAAGTTTGTTCCACTTGCAAGAGCCCTTCCCAGTTGTTGGCAACTGACATCCCCATGCCTTGTGATAGAAGAGTAGTTATACAACTTCTGTGGGAACAGTGGGGCATTCTCAGTCCAATTTTGAATTGCCTACACAATTCTTTTTCATTAAAAACATACAAATATTCCCTGAGTCAGTCATTACACTTCTAAATGATTGCCTTATAAGTTGAGCTGCACGTATATGGAAAGACATTACAATTGTTCACTGGTGGGTGAAAAAGGCCTAGGTACCATTTACGTGTGTAGTAATAGGGAGGTAGATAAATAAACCACAAAACATCTACATAGACCACTATGCAGTCTTTAAAAGGAACAAAGTAGATCTTCATACACTAATGCAGAATATTCTCTAAGATGTGTTAAGTATAAAATAAAGTGCCACCCAGTATTTGGCCTAATATAACTTAGGTAAAAGGGGGGTTTGTACCCACATGTGCACATCTGTGCAGAAAGTGTCTCTGGAACAATGGTGTAAATGATGGAGGCAGGGGACTAGTAGGTATATATTTGGCTCTGGGTTCTGATTCCATTTTTTTTAAAGGATTTATTTATTTATTTGTACAGAACTGGGGTACAGGCCAGAAATGCGGAGGGTGAGAGGATTCACGAGAGATAGAGTAGGGAGCAGATAGAGTAGGCAGATCGACGAAGTACACTGCTGAGGGGAGCAGCGGGCGGGTCACGCCATGTGGATCTCCTCCGGGGCAGGCGGGGATTGAACTCATGTGGAAGTGGCTTTAGCTTCTTTGTGCTATGCCTTAACCCGCTGTGCCACCAGGGAGGACCTCTGATTCCATTTTTTACAGACTGAATTTTTTTGGTGAGTGTATGCATTCTCTTTCTCTTCAATTCCTTTTTTTAAGGAATTCTACTTAATTTTAATAAGGGAATACACTCACATACAAATTACAAAGCAGCGTATGCTACAAATCATCCCTCCTAGTTTCTCCCTCAGAGGAAGCTAGTAGAAACCTCTACTTCTTTCTGAGAGGTTATCCAGGTACTGAGGTATGTGCTCTTTAAAAACAATCAGAATAAAGTGAACTAAGGAAAGCCTTCACCCTCCTCACCCTCCCTCTCCAGCTGCTGCTCTCTCCCAATCCTCTCTACACAGTCCCATCAGCTTCTGCACAGGGCTTGCTAGATGGAGTCATGGGACACGCTTGAGAGTCAGCAGACCTGAGTCTTCAGTAAATGATCTGACCTCTCTGGGCCTCATCACTTCATCTATAAAATGGCTCTACTGCTTACCTCTGAGAAGGAAGGGAAAGAAACAGTTTGTGAGGGGCTTGTATATGTTACTGTTCAGCCCCTAGAGCTGAGCTCACTCCGTCCTCTGCTGGGCCCATCTATCTGGACAGGGTTCCTGGGGGCAGCAGGATACCACAAACCCCTGGATGTCCCCTTGCCTCCTCTGGCTAGTGCACTCCATGTTTCTAAAGCAACAGTCTATCATAAACTTCTCTAGAAAGCAGAGAAAACTTGTGGTGGGGATTGCTCAACACCAATCCTTCACCCTGGTTTGGGGACTTTTGAAAAATGTTAAAGC
The DNA here is from genome assembly GCF_000260355.1 of Condylura cristata. NCBI lineage: Eukaryota > Metazoa > Chordata > Mammalia > Eulipotyphla > Talpidae > Condylura > Condylura cristata. The sequence continues at coordinate 12,510,762 of NW_004567124.1, read as the reverse complement.
TAGGAAACCTATTTCTGAGATCTGCCGCAAAGTGGGCTTTCTCTAGCAACTTACTTTTTTTTTTT
>NW_004567124.1:12485832-12508922 GCF_000260355.1 Condylura cristata | reverse complement strand
AGGTTTTTTGTTGTTCCATATGAATCTCATCAACATTTTTTCTATTTCATTGAAGAATGTCATTGAGATTTTTATGGGGATGGCATTAAATCTGTATGTTCTAGCAACTTACTTTTTGTGCTAAACCTTATACTAGTTGGGTGGGTGATTTCTCAGACCCTGGCCAGTCTTACAAGATCACATCAGGGATGTATTAGGGGAGCCCATCATCCAGTGAGAGGGAAACTGGGTGAGTGTCTAGGCAGTATGATTTCAACCTAACTGATGATCTCCCTTCTCACAAAATGATAGGACAAGCTCTTGCCAGATTTTTTAAAGCTAGTCAACTAAATTCTTCCAAAAGGGAGTATTTTAAATCATCTGTAATTCATTTTTATCATCACCAAAATGAAATACCAATCATATGGACTATGTAGAGTTCAGATAAGACATTCTGTCTTTCAAGATTAAAGACTAATGATTAAGGGGTGATCATTGGTACACAACATTTTGCAGCCAGTGAAGTGACAGTGGAAAGAGCTAATCTAAGGCTCCTTCCAACTTCAAAGGACTCTGATCTACTATTTGACAAGTAATCAGTTCTCACAAACACCCCCCCCTCCATCTACTAGAGACATGGGAAGGGGGGTTCCAAAGGGAGTCTGTTATCAAAAAAGAAGGGAATAACTTGTATTCCTGCCTGGCATCTCTCACTGCTCCATCACCATCATTTCTCATTCAAGTTCCATTCTCCCAAATAAACCAGACATACAAAGTAGAACGATGGGTCTCCATCTATTTTTTAAGTAAATTTGGGGAGTTAGAGAGTGCAGTTGCCTCCAAAAATGTCATGCTCATTGAGTAAAAATATCTCTTAGCAAGTTGTCCTAAATCAATTTTTTTAATGAGTCTCTTTTTTGCCTACTTAGTATTGGTAATTTAATAGCGCTGTGAAAAGTGCTATTAAGGCGAGAAAACTAAGTATTTTCTAATTTATTCTCTGGGGAGATTTATCTGTTAATCAAGTATCTTAATTCCCTCATTCTTAAAAAGGGCATTTTGAAGTGACATCCCAGCCATTCCAGATGACTCCTTAAGTTTTATTGTCTGTTTTTTAAATTTATGTCCTACACGGACTCTCTTCTTCAGGGCTGAGCTAGTTGAGAATGTTTCTATGGAAATGTTGAGTGAGTCTATCGCTGGTGTTCAGTCTAGTCAGAGACCAGGCCGCTAAACCCTCAGTGGATCTGCATGCCAGTCCTGTCTTTGGCCCGCCCTTCTCTGGGCATGGGCAGTTAAACATGCAGGCTTCTAGTTCTGTCATTGGTATTTCAATTCCTCTTCATCACGGGCTCTGAGGACACTTTTTGTTGAGTTTCCACTATGCACCAGGCACCCTCTGAGCACCACCATACAGGACTGAACCTTGCTCCCTGCCCTCAAAGGGGCCTCATGATATGGGCTGGGGATGAAGGGGAGAGGCACATTTAACTAACTGAAACATGATGAGCAAAATATTAGAGGAGCCATTCATTTAATTTTGGCAACCAATGTTTATATAGCATTTATAATAGCTACACATGGTACAAATAAGAGTTTCACCCATAATCATTAGGTCCTCATAACAAATGAGATAGGTACTATTATCACCCCTTTGTATTGATGAAGAAATTGATGCGCAGGGTGGGTAAATATTTTGCCCAAAGTTGCAGTCAGTGTGAGGGCCAGTTTCTGAGCCCTGAAACTCGGGGTCATACACCCACCTTTTGGTTACCCTGCCTCTCAGAACACTTGTCCTCTTAATCCAATATAAGCAACTAAAATCATCTGCAAGTGGAATACACAGGCTGAGGATGTTATACAGAATAGAAGAGAAAGTAGCATCTATGCTAAATCTGAGCTAGAAACAGGAGTTAGCTAAACTAACTAACCATGGAGGAAGTGGGTTGCAAATTGGGTGAGGAGGTGAGAAGGTGTGTCTGAGGAACTGTGTGACGCCAACATGGCAAGAGGGTGTAGAGAAAGGAAGCAAGTTGCTCAAGGGGAGCTGAGAAGTGGGCAGGAGCCATTTCACTCAGCACCTCCCTCCAGGCCAACGGTGGTCATGAGTGGGTTCCCCAAGAATAACAGGAACTTATCAAAGGGGGCTGGCTGAGGATGTCAATATCAGATTTGCATTACCAGAGATCATTCCAACTGGTGTGGAATAGACTGGAAGGGGACAAGGGTGAAAGAAAAGAGGCCCATAGAGGGCAGTAGTCAGGAGACAGATGATGGTTCCTTGATGGGGGCGTGGGTGGAAAAAAGTGGGTTCAACAGAGGCTGAGGAGGTAGCATCAGTCAGAAATGGTGGTTGATTCTGAGGGGTGAGAAGAGGGAGGTGTCAGTGATAGCTCTCAAGAGTGGGTATTCACGGGGTCAGAGAGCACTGGAGGTGGAAAGAAGATTCTACACAACAGCCACATGTAGTCAATACCACACTTGTAGTCCATAGGCTCCTTCTGTGCCTTTATTCACACTGCCCCTGGTCTACTGAGCGTCCTCACGCTGCTTTATCTGATAACTCAGCCTGAAAGTTTCAGCTTGAACGTCACTTCCTCCACAAACCTGCATGCAGGGCACTCTCCTGGCTACTTGTACAACATTTTCTTATTCACACCTCACAGGGGACACCCCCACCCCCAAGGAACCTACTTCTGTTTCCATGTCACAGAACACTGATCAGACAAAGTCCAGGGTCCACCGGTCAATCAGGTGGAATGTGGGCAGCTCACAGATACCCAGTGCTGCTGCCCCAGTGAAAACAGGACAGGTCAATCTGGCCCCTTTTTTTCCCAAAGATATTGAGGTGACTCTAGGTAGATTAAAATTTTGAACTTAAGGAGCAGTGGGAAATTCTGAAGCATATAATGTGGGGTGTATAATAAGGAGTGCAGATGAGGACTGGCGGATCGAAGAAGTTGTGCACCATGTAACATGCTTCTTGTCTGCCTCTTCACCCATGCTTCAGGCCCCCAGCACAGGGCTTCCCTCTTCTTCCTGGAAGTGGGTTCCAGTGAATAGACAACCCACAGCATTGCTAAGCACACACTTTGAGTCTCTGTTTCCCTGATGATTCCATGGCCTCCCTTGCCATGGACCCCTGTTCTAACCATGTCATGCCTTCATGCCACTGCCCCTTTCCTTGTGACCGTCCCTCTGCCTGGCTCTTCTTGCTACATGTTATGGACCCAGAGAGCTCCTACTTTGGGGAGCAGCCTCACCTGGAACATCCCTTCCTCAAGCTGGGTGTAGGGTAACCAGGTATCCTGATTGGAGGGATTTGCTGGTTTGTAGGACTTTGGTTCTGGGTCATCCATATAAAGCAGGACACTTGGTCATTGCTTTATAGCTTAGGTGCTTGGATTCGGCTCACTGTAAGGCCAGCAAATGTCCAAGCTGTCTTGTATTCATTGTGCCCTCTGCTGAAGCTGCCGGGACTCCTCAAGATGAGATTCTGAGTCTTGTTCACGCTGGGACCTCTTTGATGTCTGAGCATGGCGTGCTGTGTAAGATAGGAGCAGAGGCAGACAGAACTGGTAGAGGAAGCCCCTACCACACAGCAGTCAGAGAGAGGAAGCAAAGCAAGCAGAGGCCACCTCACTTAAGAGCACGTGAACAAAATTCATGACTTGAGGAAGACTGAACCCTGGCCACAAGAACCAAAGAACAAGCTTTGCTTTCTGTCTGCTTGTTTTATTTGCCAGCTACAAGCTCAGGGGGCATCTAGTGGAATCCCTTCCTAGATCCACTTACTTAGTTGGAAATAATTCAATGGGAGGTTTTTGGCAGCAAACAACCAGTGGGCAAGCAAGAGAGAAGGAAAGATAATAACTGAAGTGGGTGAGGGGCCCTGTCAGACCACTGTGAGCATGGTTTCTGTGGGTGTGGGTTGGGGTGCCTCTCCTCCACATGTCTTAATCACATGCACATCTTACTGCACAGTGTGTAACACTAGCTTGCCATCCACCTGGCCCATAAACTTTATGAAGTCCCTTTCTCTGATGATCAGCAGGGAAAACATTGGTTGAGCCCCACCCTTGATGAATGATTAAGAGAGTTCCAAGAGTGGTCCTGAGCACACACATGTGCTGACTTAAGGGTCCTCATGGCCCAGGCTCTGAAGATGTGAGGCAAACACCACTGCTCTGCTTCCGAGCACCTGCATCAGCTTAAGTAGGTCAGTGGCTTTACCTCATAGGTACATTGCCTCCCCATCACTGTGTAAACGGTCGAAGGGTAACACCCAGACACCTAGCCATGGCGTCTCTACTTCACAGCATTATATTAAAAAAAAAAAGGAGTGCACAACACTTAACAGAAAGCCTAGGACATAGTAAATGAACAATAAACTTCTGCAGATGAGTAGTTTTTATTTTGGACACTTATTAGCATCACTTTTTTTGGACACTTAAAACTTTTTAAAGTGTAAAAGCTGTGCAATCAATCTGGGCACTTCATGTTGTAGAAAGAAAAGACAGTCCCTGAATAAATAGCCTCCAGAGCATTTGTCACTGGAAACTGACAGCATTTGAGGGTAGCAGTGGTGAAATTTCCCAGCTGAAAAGTTCTTGCGCTAGAACTCTGTGACCCAACCACAGCGTCCACAACTAATTATAGCATTTCCAGAGCACCGACAATCATTCAGAAGCAGCTTTCTCAAGAGTTGGGACTGAAATAAATGGGCAATTAGCAAGTTTAAGAAGATTTTCTTGCTCCCACCACACCCTGAGTACCTAACACATTAAGTTGATCGCAACAGTTATTTTAAGGAAATTTAGCTGAGATATTTGTGGACTTTGAGGTAATCTTGTGTCCGCCAGAGATTCATCATGAAACCCTGTCCCCATGAGCACCGTGGGACTGTGGCAGGGAAGCTGGAGGTCAGGACAGCCAGTCTCTCACCCTGGGAGCCCTGTGACATAGAACAGGCCACTGCGCCCTTATTGGGAAAGTGAGGTAGACTTACTCCATCCCTAAGTCTCCTTCCAATTCAGGAATTAGAAGGTCCTTAGAGACAAGTGCCCATATTAGGGTTGGTCACTGAATTACACGTGGCTACCAGATGCCTCCATTTCCTGAACTGTGTCCTTCCGCCAACAGCTATTTTTGACATCCCCGGTAGATGCTAGGCACTGTGCTAGGTGTTTGGAAAAGTCATTGCCCTGTCTCTCTGGGCAGACTGAAGGAATGCCTTCACTTTCAGAGTTAGTTTCCTTGGAAAGAAAACACTTAGTCCCAAGTCTCCAGTCCGTCTCATCTCTACTGGGAGCTGCCTATGACTTGCCCCAGCCTCTGAAGTAGGTTAGAAAGTGGGATCTTCATTACAAAGCAACCCCATATATGAGTTGAAGAAATTCTAGGACAGAAGAAATCCAATATGTCATCATCCAGTCTTATTGTAAAATGATTCTACAGATGAGCAGGTTTCCCCCCCCCCTCACAAAATCCTTACAGTAGTACTGGGGGGGCTCCCCTCAGTGAGGATTACACCCCAGCATTTTCTGACAACCTAGGGATGAATTCCCCATTATACATTATCAGGGGGTAAAATTAGGAGTCCTAGTCCTACTACTTGAGAAAGAGACTTAATGTGACTTCTGTGGGCTTAATTTGTCATCTGCAAAATGCTGGAGGCTACTTAAAGCTAAGTGTGCATCTGAAAGGGCACTGTAAACCATAAAAATACTAGCAGTGGCCCCTCCTGGCCTTCTCCCACTCCATGACGATACAGAGCTGACCCTACAATAAGCTGAAGAGATGGTCATCTCCATAGAAGAATTTGAAGAGTACCATGAAGTTTCACTGGCCCAAAAATATCTTCACCACAGCCTGAAATCCAACTATTTATGACTCATTCAAGCACCCTATTAAATAGCCTTGCCAGCTGTGACCTACCTGCTTATATTATGAAGGAAAATTATATTCATTGGAACTTTGCCATAAGCCGGTCCCTCTGCAATATCTAATTCTTTTCTTACCCCAAACCAATGTGCAAGATAGGGATGATTATTCAATATATTTGAAACACTGGAAAACTGAGCCTCAGAGAGTTTAGGAAACTTGCTACAGGCCCCCATGAGTGATGGGGTCAAGAGTGGTCTGTGGGTGGGGATGGGGGAGGGCCAGGCCCATTAGACCCTGCCAAGGGGGAGAGAGAGGTCTGTGGGGAGACTACGCTGGTACACCCCATCAGCACTGCTCACCCATTTACAGCTTCTTCCAACTCAGTGCCCCCAAGGACTGGTCACCTCCACAAGGACAACTAGAGCTCCTGCTAGGAATGAAATAAACACTATTGATGCTGTTCATTTTCTGAAACAGCATATCCCCTCTGGCTAATCTGGCAATATTATTTACAGGGTTCTCGAATGCCCCTTTGTAGCTGAGTGGGCGGATAGGCATCTTGAATATTTGGCACTGCTGTTCCTCTGAGAGCCAGCACCGTTCATTGGATAATTAGCCTGTTGTCTTCTCACCTCAGGAGAAAATGCAAGACGCCCTCTTTCCAAATCTGGTCCATCACGCTAGCAACACTTGTATTTTTAGAAGCTGTTTTTCCCTGATAGTTTCACAACCTCTAATCTACCACTCTCCAGATGAATATAAATTAAAACACAACAGGAAATTTGGAGAAATACCTTCTCCTATCATAATCTCCAGCTCCCTGAACCCAAGAGTAGGAGTGGGTGGAGGATGGACTGCTCTCCAAGCAACAGGAGAAGGCGAGGAGGGGAGGAGAGACTTACCTGGTCACTTCCGGCCCAGGGAATGGCTGCCAACCCGTTATTAGGGAGGGGAGAAGCTCTCGCAGAAACTTCAGTTCTCTGGGAGCCCAGTGCCGGAAAGTGTGGAGGATTATAATTACACCCAGGTGGAAGCCTGACCACAGTTCATCTGCTAAGGAGAGCGTGATCCTGTTAAAGAGCAGGGAAGGAGTGGAGTTCACAGGGGATTGGATTTCTGGACTGCAGCCTCAAAGTCATTCTCAGATTTATCCCCTACAATGTAGAGGTGAAAAACAAAAGCGCCCTTTAAGAGAAGTAAAGGGATCTCTGAAAGGAGGGTTGCCCAGTCCACAGCTCCTGACAGCCCCGGTCAACAGAGACAGACATACTGTCCACACAGCCCCTCCCTGACAGCCCTGGAAAGCCCCAAGGCAGGAGGCTTACAGGCATTTCAAGACAGGACAGGGCCCTCCACCCCCAATCCAAGGGCCAGATATTAGTGCCTGGTGCAGCGGGCATTGCCCAGCAGGCATGTCAGTGGGTCCCCCAGGAATGGACCACAACCTGATCCCAAGTAGAATCCCAGAGTGAAGGGCACCTGCACCCTGGGCATCACATCTGGCCCTCCCAGAAATTCTCTCAGCCTCCAGGGGCCTCCATCTCTTGTCTTTCCACCTCCATGCTCTGCAGAAGCTGGGGCAGGAGGGGACCCACTGGCCAGAGCAGCATCGGGGTTGTCCTGGACTCCTGAGCGAATGTGCATTTGGGAAAGGCAGCACAGGTGGTCCCAAATTTCCTGTAGAGCGCTCTGGGGGCTCAGGAAATACTCAGAGCAGAGGATTGCACCAGAGATGCCCGTCGCTGGTCCTTGCTTCGGCCTCTTATGGGCTGCGTCATCTCTGGCAAGTCACTCAACTTCTCTGAGCCTCAGTTTCCTGCACTGTGAAGTAAGGATAATGATACCATTAACTTGGTTGTGAAGTTAATGGTAAAATGAATGTGAAGCACCTAGCAGACTACCTGGGTGATAAGAGGGGCCAGGTTAATGTGCCCCAAGAGCAAATCCCTGATGGACTCCTAAGTAAAATCCTCACTGAACAAGTTTTGTCAGAACCAGAAGATGGGATCACAGGACTGTGTAACCCAGTGAGAGTTCATGTGCCAAGACATTGCCTGCCAGATTCCAGGTTAACCCTTCCTGGAGTGCCAATGGGCCTGGAGACGAGGGACGAGGGGGGCTTTCTGCCCAGATTTTCACACCATAACCTAGAGCCGGAAGTCCACTCTTTGTAGCTGCATTTCTGATGAGTTGAATACCTTGACCCTGTCCCAGCACAGAGAACTCATTGTTTAGCTTTACAGCCCTGGAGAGGGACTGTGCCTGCCAACTGCAGGCGTCCCACCCAATTCTACCAGCAGAGAAATCCCCTCCCTATAAGCACCCTCACCCACATGGCCTGGCCCCCACTCAGTGCTCAGTTCCTAAAGTTTATCTACTTCGCTATCTGTCTGAAGGGCATGTGAATAATACCTCAACCATACTTGCTTATGCCATGGAGAAATTTGGAGTTAATATTATGTAGCTGTAATACATTATTTTCAATACTTAAACAATATCACTGGAATGGTATATATATAATATAGACTATGTTAATATATAATATAAACATAACATAACATAATATCATATCATATCATATCATATCATATAATAAATTGTAATAGCTACGCTCTGTTCTATACTATATGGTAGTTGTGTGCTAAGCAGTATCCTGTGCCATATCTCTCACAAAAATACAAGCAACAAACGATCAGCCAATCCTATGTTGTAGATGAGGACAATCTACAGAGCCTAAGTTATTTGCCCAAGAAGACACAGCCCATAAAATCCCAAGTCCCACTTGGGGAGTCTGACCTCAGACCAGTGCCGCTCAGCTCTATAAGTTGGCCACCCAAATCTGCAAGCTAGTCACTTGTGGTTGAGTTCTAACGATCTACTCTGACTGTGGTCACAGATGTCACTTCTCACACCATCTTCACTTCGTGCCAGAAGTTGCCCTGTGTCCCTTTGTTTTAAAATTTCACTCCCTCTTCTTGTGCATTTGAACAAGATCTAAAACCATAATCAAATGCTTTAGTGGGACTTACTTACAAGGCCATTTCTGACTGAGAGTAAAAAGGAGAGGTCCTAAGAAATCTGCAATAGGACATCAAAATTTATTTTTCCCAATATGTCTCTTATTTCTCGTTTTTCATTCTCTCAATGATCTGCAACTTTCATGCAGTTATAAAGAAAACTCATTTATCACTAAGTATGCTTCCCCCACCACATGATATCCCTCATGGTCATAAGAATCAAACTCCTCCAGCCCCCAACCTCATCAGGGATTTTTTAGAAAAACTAAGGTCACAAAATTAGGAAGCTCCAGTAAATAGTAAGGTAAAGAGGTCCTCTGTTCACCACTGCCTCCTTGACATTCCCCCAGTCTGTTCCTGTGGACTAGCCTCTAAGATGGTGAGCTCCAGCATGTCCATTTTGAGTTGTCACAAAACTGGGACAGCATTAGGAATTAAACAGCTAGCCAATAAGGACGCGACATATATTGGACCCTCCTGTGACTCTCAATTTCAAAAAATAGAGTGTTGTCATAGATTCTCATTAGGGAACCAGGCAGCACCCAGAGAGGAGGAGGGACGGTCTTTATTTTCACCGGTGGGCCCAGAGGAGAGCTTCCTCCAAAATCTGAGCCCCCCAAGCAATTAGGTAACATAGTATTTATTGTCGGAAGCAAGGGGTACAGTTGGCTGGGACGCATGAATCCCAGTGTTTATCAGCTGTCCCCAGAAACTTCCAGTCTACAGGCTTGGTCCAAACTTCAGCTCGTCAACAGTTCAGCTTGACATCTTCCACTTCAACAGAACCACATGTAAATGACTCACTATAAAAAAACTTTTCTGGCCCTCTCTGGTGGTGCAGCGGGTTAAAGCACAGCACTGAGAATCTAAAGCCGCTTCTGCATGAGTTCGATTCCCGCCTGCCCCGGAGGTGACCACATGGTGTGGCAGACCTCTCCTGACCCGCCCGCTGCTCCCCTCAGCAGTGTATTTCATCGATCTGCCTGTTCTGTTCCCCACTCTGTCTCTGGTGAAGCCTCTCACCGCCCCTGAGCCTCTGGCCTGTACCCTAGTTCTGTATGCATAAATAAATAAATCTTTAAAAAAAGAAAAAAAGAAAAAAAAAATTTTCTATGTATTATATTTAACACAAGATTCTTTAAGTAACAGCTTCATTTCCCAGGGGCATTTTTCTTAGAAGAGGCCTATGAAGGTGGTTAACCCAAAGGAATCCATCCATCACCTCTGTTGAAGTCTTATTCACTAGAACAAGCTAGGCCAGAAGAGGTTTCGAGAGATGAGGGGAGGTGCCCTGGAGGAGGTCATTTTATCTCCAGCTCAGAGAATATATTAGTTACGCTAATATATTTAACAAATTACCTCCTAAATCTAGCAGCCTAAAAGAAAAATATTTAGTACTTCCTGGTTACCAGGAGTCAGTCATCTGGAAGCAGCTTAGTGGGTGGTTTTCTGTGAGGCTGGTTTTCTATGAGGCTGCACTCAAATTCAGGATCTCATGAGATTGCAAGCCAGCAGGATTTGCAATCATCTCAAGACTCAACTGAGATCTGAGAGTCCCTTGCAAGCTCATAGACAGGATGATGGCAGACCTCAGCTCCTGGGTGGGAAGACATTCCTGTTCCTTGCTATGGGGCCCTGTCCACAGAGCTGCAGCTAGCTTCCCACAAAGCAAGAAATCAGGGAGAGGGAGAAACAGAAAAGCCAAAATACAAGTGTGTTATGGCTCACACAGACCCACCCTGAACAGTGCAGGAGGGAGTCACACAAGAGTATGATACCAGGAGGCAGGAGGGTCTTAGAGTCTAGCTCTCCCAGAAGAATATAGGGCAGATTCAGCCACTTCCACTGGGCATGTGAGTTAACCTCAATTGCCTCAGTTTGTCTTTACATAAAATGAGAATAGGGGCCCTCCCTGGTGGTGCAGCAGGTTAAAGCACAGCACTAAGAAGCTAAAGCCACTTCCCCATGAGTTCGATCCCCGCCTGCCCCAGAGGTGACCACATAGCGCAGCAGACCTCTCCTGGCCTGTCCGCTGCTCCCCTCAGCCATGTACTTTGTCAGTCGGCCTGTTCTGCTCCCCACTCTGACTCTGGTGAATCCTCTCACTGCCCCCTGCATCTCTGTCCTGTACCCCAGTTCTGTATGCACAAATAAATAAATCTTTTTTAAAAAATGAAAATAGGGATCAGCAATGTCTGTGAAACCACCTGTTACCATGTGACCTGTTCTGTAGGGAAACATTGTTTTAATCATTGCCAGTAGCAGTGCTGCACAGTTCTGGGGAGCCCTGCTCTGCTGAGCTCCACCCTCAGTATGAATCAGTGCCAGTATGTATTTCAGATTGCCAATTCCCCACCTCAGATGTTGAAGTGTTGCAAAATATAATTTGGGTGGGACCTACCTTGCAATGATCTGTTAGAACTGCTTTATAATTAGCCTTTCACCTGAATGTAAACAGGGAGCCTGAACTTCTTACCAGTTCCCTTCATTTACTTAGCAGCCCTAGTTTTTCTGTCTAATAGACAAATGAAAGTAAATATCAGCTCACCTTTCCTTGAGCTATTAGTGGTTCTCAACCATTGACCTCTGGAGTCATGGGTCCCAGCTGAGACCCCAACCCCCAGCTGAACTCCCCTCCCTGGCCTCTTTCCCTGCCCATGAGCTCCCAAGACAGCAGGGTTTAACTCTAGGCATTTAGAACAATCAAGAACTTTCTCACTAGGAAATGCCTCTTTCTAGAATCCCAAGAGTTGCCGGTCACATGACCACAGCATAGCAGTTGGGAGCCTGGGCGGCTAATCCTGGCTCTGATCCTCATCTACAATGTAGCCTTGAGCAGAAAATTTCACTACTCTGAGCAATTTAATTCTAGTTCTCAAAGCCTGGGCCAGTCTCTCAGTTACTCACTAAGCAAGCCTTAGCCTTCAACAATGCTCCCTCTGACCCTGCCCTATAGCCCACCACCTCCCCACCAAAACCAAAGTATATGGTGCATGTAAAAGTCTTCTCATCGTTGTTTCCCTTTCCTTCTGGCAGGACTCTCCTGTGTGTGTCATATACTAGACATGGAACCACCATGACTCTGGGCTGGTCAAAACATTATCACTAACACTTATTGAGCACTTACTACATGCCAGACATGCTTCTGCCTCATTAAGCCTTCACAACAGCCGAGGTCATATTTATCATCATCCCCATTTTACAGATGAGAAAACTGAGGCTCAGAAAGGGTTAGCCACTTATTCAGTCGCCCAACCTGTGCACAGCAGAGGATCCAAATGAGACAGCCTGGGACCAGAGTGGGCTCTCCTAAGGCTAGCTCCTTTCTCCAGGAAGAATGTGGACTTTTTGATCCTAGGCCCTATTTCTTTAACATACAATCAACTTCCATAAGTCTTTGCTTATTGATTACAGGCTTCTGTCCTGGGCACTTTAAACATATGGTAAAGCAGAAACTCTGTCCTTACCTTCCCAGACCATATGGTCTAATGTTATAGCAGACAAATCCAAACATTTCATAGACTCACAGGATTTAAAAGGAATGTTTTCTCAACTCTCATTTTTTTTAAAAAAGATTTATTTATTCATACAGAACTGGGGTACAGGCCAGAGATGCGGAGGGTGAGAGGATTCACCAGAGACAGAGTGGGGAGCAGAACAGGCAGATCGACAAAGTATACTGCTGAGGGGAGCAGCGGGCGGGTCAGGAGAGGTCTGCCACGCCATGTGGTCTCCTCCGGGGCAGGCGGGGATCGAACTCATGAGGAAGTAGCTTAAGCTTCTTAGTGCTGTGCTTTAACCTGCTGCGCCACCAGGGAGGGCCTCAACTCTCATTTTGCAAATAAGGGAAGCCTAAAGAAACTGAGCAACTTGCTTCTGATCACACAGTAATGTGCACCAGCCAAGACAGGAGCTCTGTTCTATCAGGAGTTCAGTCTGAGGCAGTGGGCCCCAATCCTCAAATGGAGTGATTTTGTACCCTCAGGACACCAGGACATCTGGCTCTCTGGGGACCTGTTATTGCACCAGGGTACCACTGATATCTAGTGTCGTTGCTCAATATGCGCAACACACATGATAGCCCCTCACTAAGCAAAGGCTTATCTGGCCCCCCATGGAATAGTTCTGAGGTTGAGAAACCTGTTCTAGGAGGTTCCAATTCCCTGTGAGGCTCTTCAGACCTGGTATTAACATGTAGTCACCAACAGCTGGACGTGTTGTCTTAGTCATCTTTGGTTCTACTGTCAAAAAAGGACCTATTAGGAAAGGAAAGCTGAGGGAGGCAAGGTGACAAAAGAAGAGACCCGGCTTTCCTGGTGGAAGAAAGTCAAACTCTATAAATCAAGACCACTGTTCATAAAACAGAAGAGAATTGACTGTTTGAAATCAATTCTTGCATATCTTTCCAGAGAGAGTACTAACTCTGAATGCCTTGTTTATGTATTAGCATAATTCAGGCCAATGCTAACAAAATGAATCGACAGAACCCCAGCCTTGAATAGAAACCGCCCCCCCCCCCTTAAAGAAAGTCCTGCTTGATAGATGTGATGGATCCAGTGAGGTAAAATGCATTGTCCTTTTTAAAAAAAATAACTGGTTTCTTAGAAGTGTCCATTGGGAAAATTGCAGTACTTACAGCTGCCACTGTGGAAGGCATAATAGACAGCTCTCATTCCAAAGCAGCTGAGCTGACCAGTGGGCTGTAAATCCACATATCCAGATGTAATTCATGCCTCAGCCCCCAGCTAATGACAAATGGCCCCCTGTCAGTGCTGGCAGGTGACGCGCCACCCCCATCCACCTGTGACAGTGAGACAGTCAGTCAGCCGCCACTCATTCTCAGGACCAGATGCGAAAGAGGGGCCACCGGTCTGGCTGCTGGCCAAGGGGAAAGGAGACCTTCTCGGGAAGTATAGCTCCTGCCCATTGTTGAGTAAAGCTCTGGTCGATCAGAGAACACTGCTTCCTGGTGTGCTCATCACAGGAGTGTGGGCACCCTGAAAATAACTTGAAATCACGGAACCTAGACACCCTCTTGCAAGCATTAGCTGGAAACCTCCTTGTCCATCCCTCCCTCCCTCGCTCTGTCACTCTGCCCTGAGCTCTTTGTCCCCAAAGGTGTACCCTCTACCACCCGAATGATGCCTCTTCAGGATGCTCTTCCCAGGCTCTGTGTCTGGAAAAGCCATCCCCACAGTATACCCCAAATACCCAGGCACTTCCACCAGACCCCTGCCACACTCTGCTGCTTCATGTCCATGGCTGGCATCGCTCAGCCCTGCCTGGCTGCCCGTGTTTGGTCTGTCACACCTGTAGAGCTGTCCCCACAGGCCAGGCCCTCTCTCATGCTCAGCCACTGCAGTTGACATGCCAGGGTGGAGCATAGGTTTCAGGAGTCCTCAGCTGCCCAAGCCCCTTCTCTAATCATGAGTGCATGATTTTCTATTCCTTTTCTTAGTGAAGATCCCCAAATTGTTGTATTTGGTCCTGCCGACGGAGCCCTACATTGCATGTAACAGGTGCTTAATAAAGATTGGTGGATTAAAAAGAGTGAATCCTGACTTTAATTACAAGTAATTAGGACTCTGTGTGTAACAGGACAGGGAAGATTTGTGTTTCCCTCAGGCAGGCTTTAATAATTCTTCTATCATCAAACTGAAAAGAATCAGTAGAATCTTCTATCAGCTCCTCCAGTGGTTCTCAAACTCCAGTGTGTAGCAGAGTGCCCTGGAGGGCTTGTTAAAACACAGTTGCTAGCACAGACCTTCCCCCCTCACACACTCCCTACCCTCCCTCAACCTCCCTCCACCCCCCAGTCTAGTGCATCAAGTCCCATGCAGGGCTGAGGAATGAGAACTTATATTTCTAACAGGCTTCCAGGCTCTGCTGCCGCTGACTGGAGGGCCTCTTGGAGCACCACCACAATATTTTGAGGGGCAAAACTGATGCCCAAGGGGGTGAAAAGTGGTTATTGAAGAGGGACCAAAGCCCTTGCCCTTTATTATAAAGCAGATATATATACAGCGTGTAAAACATGGGCATGGAGTAATGAGCAGCTCATACCCTCTGTCTCTCCTGGGAGCTCCCGCTTCTCATCTAGGCCCCAGCTCTGCACAGTCCAGGAGCCACCCTGCCCCAAAGCTGGCTGCCTGTCTAATAGATTGACTTGTCATGACTTCACAGTCCTGGCCCAAGCCACAGGGGATGAGCAGTCCCAGCTGATTTCATCCCTGGGCAGATAGGATGTGGCCAAAGGTCAAGGGTCAGGGCGGTCCAATGAGTGCAAGAGCTGCGAAGTAGCCCCAGCGGGGGCAGGGTGCTTATGCCAGATGCCAGATACTGACTGGACCTCAGCAAAGGGGACAGGCTCTGGCTCTAGCTGAAACGTGGGAATCCCCAGCCTCCTGATAGTAACTCAGACAGTAAGGCCTAGGAGACAGCAAGATATGGGAAGAACATACAAATTGTGGGACCAGGGGCAGGTACAGTAACATCCCCCATCCCCACCAAGCCTCTACTTCCTCCTACATAAAATAGGACGATAATATCTACTCCATAGGTTGTGGATGAGATTGATCTAGACTAACACACATGGTGTTGATGGTGCCCGCGTCAGGGGGCTGTTTCTAGCCTCTTCACCATCATGCTTGCTCTTCTCTGCATGTGGTCCAATGGGCCCATGGGCACATGTCCATCCCTGCTGGCAGTACCCTATTGTCGCTCAACCATCACAGAGTTGAACAAGATTGTCACCTCCCTTTGCCAAAGCATATGCTCTGATAATGCAGCCTATACTCACATGAAAGTTGGGACAAGATGCTGTCAGTGTTTACTCTGGCTGAAAATTAGGATCGAGTGAGCCCTTGTGCTGCTGTTAAGCCACGGCTCACTGAACAGTTGAGTGTAGGACTCAAGGATAAGCCTGTTTGGGTTTTGTTTTATTTCTTTTTTTTTTTTAATTGAGGTAATGTTGGTTTACATTTTTTGGTATTTGGGGTATATGGACCCCCCACTTCAAATGTTATGACTGTGGTGCATCCACACCAAAGCACCCGTGGCTCAGCACCATAGTCCACTGGGCTGCCCCATCTCATTCTCTCCACTTCCTCTCCCCTCCTACTCCAAATTTCTCAGTTCTAGAATCAATTTTCCAGAGTTAATTTTTAAAGTTAGTTTTATCTGTTCCTTTGCTTTGTTTCTCTATATCCCATTCATAAGTGACGCATCCAGTATTTGCCTTTCTTGTGATTCATTCTGCTTATTGTAACCCCTTTCCCAAGTATAAACCTGTTAATTTTATTCTCTCTCTCCCACTTTCTGTTTCTTTGTGAAATTTTGCTACTGGTATGTCTTCTATTTAGCTTCTTGACATCAGGATTCTACCCATTATTATTATCCAAATCAGTGACAAAATTGCTAAGACAGACTCAATGACTGGTAGAGAAACTCTATAGCAAGATGAAAAGGAAAACAAACAAAAAACACAAAAAAGAAAGAATACTTTTTTATACCTCCTATGTTCTTTGAATATGTATTTTTCTTTAAATTTCTGCCTTTAATTCTTTTGTTCCAAAGATTGTGCATTTTTTTCTTTTTTTTTTTAACTGTGGTAAAAAAAAAATTGTTTAAAAAAAAAGTCAAAGCCCAGGAACTTTTGCTTCACAAACACAGCAGCCCATTCAGTGTCCGGGATCCATTAGCTATCCATCACCCTGGCCATTCTCATAGCTAGTCCATAGTCTCCCTCCGTTCAACAAAGATATGATTGAGAAATATTATCGAATGCTTTACTCATGTCCTCATGTTCTTTTCAGCTTCCACCCCTCATTTATCAGCCTCTGAATCCTACTGAGTCTATAGCCTGCCCTTCTCTACATCTCTGAAATTACGCACCTTATCTGGGCCCTTCCGGCTCCCCCTTGGCCACTGCAGAAACTCCCTAAGTGGTCTCTCACCTTTACACCCAGACTCGTGCTGGAAATGACATCAAGCTACTCAGCTTGTATATATTCAGCTGCATGCACCTTGTCCCAGTGTTACCATTACCTGGAAATCACCCCTACTGTTTTTTATGCCTACAATAATATTTTTTTTCTGTTGCACAGTCTATCTAGTGTTTCTTTGGTGATGATAGATCTCCCAAAATGACAAAGAATTTAGAAACATTTTCAATTTATTTTTTAAAGATTTATTTATTTATGCATACAGAACTGAGGTACAGGTCAGAGGTGCAGGGACGGTGAGAGGATTCACCAGAGATAGAGTGGGGAGCAGGACAAGTAGATCAACAAGGTACACTGCTGAGGGGAGCAGTGGGCAAAACAGTGCCATGTGGATCACCTTCCTGACTGGGGATCGAACTCACACTGAAGCGGCTAAGGTTTGGCTTGGCTTGGCTTCGCAGTACAGTGCTCCAAAACATGGTGCCTCCAGGGAGGGCCCCATTTTAAATTTATTTTTAATATCTACATTAGTGAACAAAGAAATCTTAGCTGGTGACAGGTGGGAAAGGGGGATGAAGGGAATTTAATTATCTTTAGCTTCTATACTAACTTGTATCAGTGCTGGTTGAATTGGGATGTGACATCTGATTGGATCAAATCAAAAGATGGAAGGGTATATTAAATTTACATGAATATATTTACCAGTTTTTACAATGCCATTTCTAAAATTCTCTGCAGAAGCCAATTTCCTTTATGAGGAAATTATCCTACCAAGATTTCTTAGAGTAAGCAAACCTAAAATTTCTTTTTTAGCCTAAACCAGTTCCTCTGGCTTGAACACTGTGATTCTGAGTAGATATAGGTGCAATCTTAGATCCTCTCGCTCTCCACCCTTCAGGAATTTTCTGCAGCCTGAAGTAGGTAGGGAAACTTGAGGATGAAAAGATAAACCAGGCATCTGTTATGTCTCTTGGTGCTAAGGGGTGGGAGTAAAATCCCAGCTCAGCCACACTCCTGGGTAGGTTAGAATTTAATGAGATTCTTGTGAAGTGTGGGCTGAGAGAGAGGAAGCAGGTGAAGATGCTCAAGGCTGTACCTGAGGCCTGAAGGCTGGGGCTGGTGAGTTAGAGGCCGGACTGAGCCTAATGACAACATGGAAGCTGAAAGATGCCAGAGGGGCTGACAGGCCAGGCCGTCCCTGATGCTGCAGACCCTGGCCCTCCTCTGAAGCCCCACAGCACTGCCTCACCCTATTCTGTGCACACAGCCCACCTGTCCACCAGACAGGCTGTGAAATGATTAGCTCCAACTCACTCATGTAGGGACATTTAGGCAGCTGCTTCAGCGCAAGTTCAATCCCTGGCCCCTGAAGTGGACCCACATGGTGCAGCAGACTTCTCCTGACCCACCCGATTCTCCCCTCAGCAGTATACTTTGTCAATCTGCCTGTTCTGCTCCCTACTCTGTCTCTAGTGAATCCTCTCACCATCCCTGCACCTCCAGCCTGTACCCCAGTTCTGTATGCATAAATAAATTTTTTTAAAACATGAATAATATATAAGCCTTTTATAAACTTTATTATCTTCATAACAACTTTGTGAAGTACAGACAGCTAATTACCTATTTTAGTTTATAGTTAAATAAGCTCTTTTAATTTTCATTTGAGTGAAGATAACACTGAAATCCCATACAAAGTTGAGGGAAACATAGCCAGAAATTTTAAGTAAATTACTCTAAGTAACACAGTCTACTAAGTAGTATCAGGCTTTTATTTTATTTCATTTGTTTGTTTGTTTGTTTGTTTGTTATGAGCTAAGATAACTCAATATGTTCCTTAACCCTGGGCAGAATCCCATTACCAAATCTGCCTGCTGTTGATTGTGAGGCTGGAGGAAGAAACCAAGGTTGGAGACTGACAGGAGAAGTTGGGAGAGGCAATTTGTAATTTTAAGGGCAGCCTAGACCCTGGGGTAACTGGGACCTTGGGGTCATCATGGCATCTTTGGCAAAACTGTGGGTGATGAGGGCTTTCCTTGCCCTGATTGCATCTGTTCTGCACCTGTTTTTGGCTCCTGTCATCTCTCTACCTTCCATGCAAGCTCTGCCCCAGGAGTGTCCTGCCAGCTAACGAGGCTTCCAATTTACCTGCTTGTCCTAGAGAAAGACCAGCAGCAGGGCTCAGCCCTGAGTGCCCACCCAGGGCACTCTGCTCCTGAGCCTAAGCATGGGCCTTGTACCCACCAGGGACCAAGTACAGGGTCAGCATCTGATAGCAAAAGACCTGAGCAGAAAGAGCAGTGGCAAACCATGGAGAAGCTGCCCTGAGCCCTTCCCACCCTGTGACCACCACCCAGACGCAGGTTAGACCCCTCACTACCACCCCCCCAAAACACACACTCCAGAGTCCTATATCCTGTTTACACAGAACTCCATACCCTACTCTGAAATGTTACTCTGACAGACCAAGCCAGAGTGGAAGCCACATGGCAGCTTAGTGAACGTGACAGGCTCCTTCCAAAACCAATCAAAGCCACGGTCCTGCCCACAGAAACCTCATCTGGATAGTGGGATCATTTCAGCCTCATCTGGGACTACAACCTTTCAGAACAGAGGAAAATAAATATGCCATCATCAGAAACCCCAGGGCAAAAGCGATAAAGCTGCCCCTGCTAAATTCTTCTTTTTTATTCTTTGTGTTCACCTTTGAACTTTTCAGAAACCAAATAGCTTTCTAAGTCTCAAGTAGGCAATCCTTCAAATCAAAATACAAAGAAATACCTGCTTTTGCCAGTTCTATTTCTAGAGGTCAACACCTCCCTTGCCTCTGTGCAGAAGGAGTGTTCAGAGGCTCTGCAAGAATGTTCCACGGGCCGAGGTGACCGAGAACAGTCTGGGATGGTGCTGTGCTGTCTGTCAGCCGAAGCTTTGCATCAGCCTTGTGTCCTCAACATCTTCCACAACTCATTTTCTAGGTTTAAGTTGTTAAGAACAAATACGGATTTCGTTTCCTTTTTCCTCTTCCCATCAAATCTCAAATATGTCCAAAGGAAGGAAATTTATACCTTTTTGATCAAAAACAAGACTAAAATAGCATGCCACCACAAAGCAGTGTTCTTTCCACAGGAAAGCAAAGCACCAAGAGTAACAGATCTCTAAGTACTACCACGTACACAGAAATCCAAACAGCCCCATTATACGCTCCCTGGGAGAGCTGGGCAAGCTGCATCTGTCTGTAAAGTCTATTGTACTGCTGGTGGCACAGAAATGACCTCCCAGTGCTTATGTGGCCCCAGGGACACCAAGTTTGGTCACAGAAGGACTAGGGCTCACATGGCCAAACATTTTCAGTCATATCAGCCTTTCAAACGTGAATACAAAAGAAGCTGAAATAACCACTAAGACCAGAGAATGCAAACTCCTGGATACTGGGCATCAGAGAGCACAGCATTTCTGAGACATCTGAAACCTGATGTGATCACACTGGGCAAAATCAACAGTCCATGAGTAGGCAGGGAATGAAGGGGTAGGAATGCCAAGAGAAAGCTACCTGGGTACCAGGCTGGAGATAGGGCTGGCGGGAGCAGAATTATGGGTGCCAGGCTGGAATTAAGCCCACATGCTGCCCAGGGTTCCTGTGTCTATGGTCTCAGCCCCACCACTCACTCCCCATGTGGCCTCAAGCAAGTTGTATGTGCCTCTGTTTTCTTCTTTTTAAAAGGTGGAATAATCAAAGGTTGATGTACTTCATAGGATTGTTGTGAGGATTAAATACTTTTACATACAAAGTGTGCTCAGACTAGGTCTCAGCACACAGTCAGTGCTCAGTGACTATCGTTGACTGCTCAGCCCAGTGGGTCAGGGTTCCGATGAAGGGAGACAAGCATCTCATGAGTACCAAGCTGGGTTGCTCAGTAGACCTGGTTGGCTGCTGTGAGACTGTGCCTCCCTTTATTGCACTGATTTACTTTTCTTTACTTTTACTTTTCTCCTTGTCCCACAACAACTTTTCTCTTCTTTGGTTACATATGACATGGTTTCCAGTTTCCTCACCTTTAGGTCTCTTTTCTTGGAAGTAGCTCAAGTTGCTAAAAGTCCATGCCAAAAGCCAGTTCCCATCCACTCCTACATCATAAGGCCAAACCCTCACCTCCATCCCCTGGCATCTACCTGGGTTCCTGAGACTCTGTTCTCAGGGCTGCAGGCTGCTGGTCAGCACTGGGGAAGCAGCACAAAGTTTGCTGTTGCCCACTCTGACAGTCCCTCCAGACTTCCGATAGAGGAGTTGACTGCTTGGCTTTTCCTCCTCACCCAACCAACCTCTCTGCTGAAATCTGTCTCTCTTGACTCTGCCCTCTGGGGTGTGTGCTGACTAGGCTGTGCCTGGCCCCCTCTGCCACACCTGTCTGTGCAGCTCTCATCTGGAATAAACACAGGTGGGGCCACTTCCTCTGTACATGTGCCTTTCACTGGGCTCCTTCAACCCAGAAGAGGCGACAGCAACAGGAAGGAAGGAGACTGTCATTGCCCATGGCATCGCTCAGAACAATGTGTTGCTTTGATGCCATATTAGATCTTTAAAACCAGAGTTATGTAGAGCCCAGAAATAGAAGCAACGCCTGGCCTTCTCGGGAGTGGTGCCTTGGGAGGGTTTCGGTTCTCCTGCGTGACTGAAAGGACATGCCTGCATAGAAGACTTTCAACCAGCTGCTCTAGAGACAGTCACAGCAGAGAAGATGGACGGACCCTTGAGTGGGTAGGGGCAGAGGAGAAAACACAGCAAAGGAGGCCAAAGAAAGCACCCAGACCCATTTCCCTTGGTTCCCAGTCAGTTCTGCCCTCAGTTCCCAATCCAGACCCCTGAAAAGCCTCGCAGACAGAAGTATTTTCTGTCTTTCTTTTTAAATAATATTTATTTATTTATGCAAACAAAAACTGGGGTACAGGCCAGAGGCACAGGGAGTGAGAGGATTCACCAGAGACAGAGTGGGGAACAGAACAAGGGTATCTACTGAAATACACTGCTGAGGGGAGCAGCAGGCGGGACAGGAGAGGTCTGCTGTGCCATGTGGGTCAGCTCCCTGGCGAGGGATCGAGCTCTTGCTGCAGTGGCTGGGGAAGCTTCCTAGAGCTGTGTCTTTAACCCCTGCACCACCAGGGAGGCCCCAGCAGCAGTGTTCCCTTTCTCTAGATGATGCGGCTGCCGAGAGGTTCCTCCAGTAAAGTGCTAGGGTTCTACCTGGAGACACAGGCTCAAACTGCTCTACTCCCAGCTAGCTGTTTCTCAGCTCCCCTGAGAATCCCCATCCCATCGAGGGCAAACACAACAGGTGTGAGGGCCAGCCAGGAGCATACCAGCACACTGAGCTGCACTGATGAGCAGAGGAGTGAAATGGCTTCCACTGCTTTTCACGGTGGCTGCACTGTTCAGAATTCTTTTGTTTTTTCTTGTCTCTTTTCTCTTTTCTGTGTTAAAAAAAAAATCAATTTAAGCTGAAATGACTTGATGTAGCCTGTGATTAAACACATAAGTGGGGCCATTCTTCTTGGAATGTGATCTGTCATCTGCATGCAGGTCATGTGGTGCACTTATGTCTGAATCCCTTTTTTGAATCAGGCCTCTTCCCTCCCTCAAAAAAGTAGCAGTGTTTGCTTTACTCTGGATAACCAAACAGGCTTCAAACAGTGGGTCCTCCTAACATAAAAACAGAGTGATCCCTAGGACAAATTTCAATTTCTGGAATTGTGGAAGGCAGAAAAGACAATTTGTCAGTTAACTGTAAAATCCATATTGCTCCAGGCACAGCCACCCCTATCATTGAATCAGGACAATCATTCCCAATGCCATTAGTCTTCCCCAGTTCTTTTCATGACAAGCAAGCTGAACTCTCGATCTCAGTGGCTGTTGTGGGGTAAGGTGGTCCTTAGTACTCATGCTTAGACACCAAGAAAATGCCATTCCTAGCCAGTTCCTTGCTTTGCAAGGGTCATTCCCACCCTTTACTGGTATTGAACTAAATAAGCTTGCTAACATGGGAGCATTTGAGGTTATCAGGATTTGCTCTGAAACAAAGCTGTATTCATCCTAAAAGGCACTGAGGGGCTGAGGCAGCGCCTTGAAGGCTGAAGTCATTTGATAAGATTCTTAGTCCAGGTTCTTTGATGCCTTCCCTTCCCACCCCCTGACATTCTGTCTTGCATCTAGTGCAGCCTGTGTCAAAGAACCAACCACTCAACATGTCCTGATCATGGTTAAAGGACTTTTTTT
>NW_004567124.1:12453887-12484722 GCF_000260355.1 Condylura cristata | reverse complement strand
CAGCAGGCAGGTCAGGAGAGGTCTGCCCCGTCATGTGGTCACCTCCGGGGCAGGCGGGAATCGAACTCATGCGCAAGTGGCTTTAGCTTTTCAGTGCTGTGCTTTAACCCACTGCACCACCAGGGAGGGCCAAGAGTTCCTTTTTCTCCACATCCTCGCCAACATTTGTTGTTGCTAGTTGTTTGAAGATGTGCCATTCTCACTGGGGTGCAGTGGTATCTCATTGTGGTTTTAATTGGCATCTCCTAAAGGACTTTTTTTTAACCTCAATACTTTTTCTCTCCATTCCCCTATGCATCTTCCTTTCCTCTTGCCAAGCTTCTCTGCTGTGCCGATTGTAGCTAGTGCCCTTTATTATTATCTTCCCCACAACTTTCGCATCCTGTCCTACAACCAAAGCCTGCAGTAATTCTTCTTTTGGCAACTGCTAAAAGGGCTAAATAAAAAACAAAGGAAACATGATAAGGAGTATTTGGGGAGTGATGGGAGCACATTATCAGAGTAGTCATTGTTATTGGGCCCAAATCTGTAAGTGTTGCCGGGGAACTATATCACTATATCACTGTGAATGGCTCAGATAGAATAGAATCCATCAACGTCCACAACTGTCTTTTCTCCAGATGATGAGCCACACTGGAGTGCTGGTTCAAGTCTTCCTGAATGTCCATGACCTCCAATTCTATATTCCACAAATCTAGTCTTGCTAGAGTGGTTGGGAAAACAACAGCTGGAGAAACAGGAATTTTAAATTGGAGTCCAGGTGAGTCACCCACTAGCAGTGGGCAGTTCACTCACTGTGAATCTCAGTTTCCCCACTTGCAAAATGAAGCAGTACCTTCTAATCCAAGCACTTCTGTGAGGATTAGATAAGCACTTGCTAGTGTAATATTAGGTCTTTGATAAATATATATATTTTCTCCTCAAAATTCATTTCCCATCACCACTGGCACAGTCCTCGTTCCTTTATTCCTGTCTAAATGATGACAGCTATAGTATTGCTTGCTGGTTCATCACATCATTTATGGAATGCAACTCTGTCTCTTATTCTCCTCATTTTACACTGGTTAATGATCAAGAATCACTTCTGTCACTATTACCAGTGACAGCATGTCTGTGTTTGAAAACTGAAAAGTGTTATACAAAAGTACTATCATAATATAATATGGGAATCTACCATTATATCTATCAGTCAAATATTTATAATTGGTATCACCAGTTAAATGGATTTAGAACAAAGGTATTTTTAGAAGTAACAGAAACTACATATGTACTATTTTATTTCCATTTGATTTTACTCTGTTCCATAGTTAACAAGACAAAAAGTGCAAAGTTACACTCATTGCTCCATTCATTTGACACAGTTTTATTGAGTAACTTCTGTATGCCAACATTGGGCTGGGCACTGGGCACACTGTGGCTGATACAAATGACAAGAGCTCAGCTCCCTTCTAAAGGAAGAAGATACTTGATTTCATCAATTCTAACACATTTGCTCATACATAAAATATCTTTGAAGTAGGAGTGTAGCCCACAAATTCTGTCGGCAAGGCCCTGTTTGCCACACTGATCAGGAGTTCTCATGTTGCCATCATTCAGTTGAGTTATGTGCTACATAGGTCAAGCATAATTGCTGGGTAAAATGTTTCAAAAAGCCTAATCTATGACTTGCATGCCAAGAGGTATGGAGATGATAGTAAGTTATAAATTCCTTAGTCATCATTGGTCAAGTGACCACTATCCCATAATGTCTCACAAGATACTCAACAAGTGTGTTTTGGAAAGAAAAATCACAACATCTGAAGCCAGGCCTTACTGGTGCATATACCAAAAGATTTTCCATCACTCTCTAAGCAGGGTGACTGACAGTAAGAGAAACTGCCAGACCCTTAAACTAGATACAAGACATTTCAAAGCCATGAGAGTCTACTGCAGCCAATTCATGCATGACATGAGATTTCATTAAAGCATCATGTCACAGTTTAATTTGTGGCATTCTTCTTTCTTGCCAGGAATACATAAAACAATGGTGTAGCATACTATCCATGGCATATTATTCAATGAAATACTATAAAAAAGTGAACAAAGCATAAGATCATTCCAGGACTTAAAAATATTATGAAACAATAAGCAAGACACTATGGTTGTCTTGAGGCACTATATGGTACAACTTACTTTGTAGAGAAAGATCAAGAAAGGCTTCCCTAAGGAAGTGATATCAAGAAGCAGCCAGACCTGCAAAAGAACATTCCAGACAAAGGGGACCACAAGCACAAAGGCACTCATGTGGGCAAGATCTCCTGTGTTTGGAGAGGATTTTATCTCTCAGATAACTTCTTTTTTTTTTTTTTTAAGACTTATTTATTTATGTATACAGAACTGGGGCACAAGCCAGAGGTAGAGGGGCCATGAAAGGCTTCGCCAGAGACAGAGTGGGGAGCAGAACAGGCCGACTGACGAAGTACACTGCTGAGGGGAGCAGTGGGCAAGACAGGAGAGGTCTGCTGTGCCATGTGGGTCAACCCCCTGACTGGGGATAGAACTTGTACTATCCTCAGTGCCGGTAGCTTCCCAGTGCTGTATTCTAACCCATTGTGCCACCAGGGAGGGCCCTCAGATAACGTCTTAAAAACTCACAGCATAGTGAGGTCACAAACATAGCTAATCTAATTTATAGTAAAAGTAGTTTGGGACTTAAAAAAAAAAGAATTATTGCACCTTATCCTGATAAATACCTGGAGTCTAAAAGAATGATTCTTCTGAAGGCAAAGCCCTTCAGCATCACCACCCACAGAAATTCAGTAGTGCATAACCACAGGGGGAAGAATGGTTAGCCAGTTCAAATAAGGTGAATCTCACTTCTCTACCCTCTTTAGTGGAGTGTTTTATTCTCTGGAGTTGCTCTCTACCCATTTTTTGGTGTCCTTAACAATCATGCACTTTTCAGAAATACCATAAATTCTTTCAAATCAATGGACAGTTTGCAAGGCAAAAGTTCAGAAGCAAATGAACCTCAAATTCGACAGTATACTGACAAACAGTTAATTTCCCATAGCAAACTCACTTCCTTGGTTTACTTAGATTCATATGCTTAGGTACCCAGACAGGACTGGCTTTTAATAGTTCATCCTTTTTCAAGAGTTTAGGATTCTCTTCCAGTTGAAGGCTACAGCCACCATCCACACGAGGCACTATAGTTTCTGAGGTAGGTTTTATATGCTCTCATGCTCCTCATGCCTTCTCTGTGCTCCTCATGCCTTCTCTATGATACAGGTAGAGGCCCACTGACAGACAAGAAAACTGAAGCTCAGGCAGGACAAATGATTCATCCAAGGCCACATGGCTGATCAGTGCAAAGACTAAAGCCCAGCTCAGTGCTCATTCAGTTCCTTACGTGGATGATGCAACCTCAAAAGTAAGGGAACCAAAGAAGGCATTAAACTGAGGTTGTCAAATAAAATACAAGATAGTCAATTAAATTTGAATTTCCGATAGTGATTACTTTTTCCAGTGTAAGTATATCCCAAATGCTGCATAGGATATTCTTGTATCATAAAAAAGTCCATTGTTTATCTGACATTCAAATCAAGTTGGGTGTCCTCATTTGCTAACTACTATCAATTAAATAGATGTGGGCTGTTCTTCCTTCCTATCATTCTCTACCTTCGGACCAGTTTATGTAATTACCATGTCTTTCCTTGTCTTCCAGTCAAATTTCTTTTCAATTAGAAAATGCTAATATAGGGCTCATAGATAGACCTTCTTAGGTATCTAGGCACAGAATTCACTGAAGTTCATAAACGTAAATGAGAAGCATTCTCTCTTCACTAACCTCTAACAATTCTTTTGATTATGAACCTAGGGAACAAAGTACGGTCGATCACATTGCAGTTGTTACAAATATTGTTTATGCTCACAACTACTGCAAATTACAGTAATTAGATTGGCCTCTGGATCTTATTTAATGCATGATGTAATTTGGATTCCTCAGAAAGCAGATGAGAAGATGGAATTCTGGAGTCTTATTAGGGAGGGCTTTGAGAATCACTCCTGTGGAAGGAAGGCCGAGGAGGCAGCAGTGGGCTGAAGGAGAAGCCAAACACAATGTAGGCCCAGCAGGCCCCTGCGCATCCCACAGCCAGCAGGAGACCAGAAGTGGACTGTTGGAATTGCCCCTCATGGGGCAAGAGATGGCCAGCCTTTTACTCCCACCTCACATTGCTAGCTTCAGACATGAACTTGGGTGAGGCTGCTCTGTGCTGATCAGACCCTATAAGACTCATCACCGAAGCTGACCTGCCATCCACACTCCCAGCACAGGGCAGGGGCGAGGGTAGCATGTCCTTCATGAAGGGGATCTGAGCAGTGTATCCCCATAACCACCTGGCGAGGGAACTCTTATCACTCTTTTTTATTCAGTTCTCTCTGTGAGTACACTTGGATTCCTTTGCAATCCTAAGTAAGTTAATTTACATTTAATTTGAAATCAGTCCCTAGGCTTCATCAGACTGCCAAAGGTTCACAAAACCAAGTGGGTTAAAGCCCCTGCTCCCTTCTGTGGTGTGCCTCTTCTCCCCATCCCTAGCCCATCGCAGCACCCCTGTTGTCACTATCACAAGATGCACCTGTTTTTGCTCATCATTTCTTTATGAGGTTGATGAGAACAAAAGTCGGAACACGGTGTGGAGTCTGCATGTCCTCCCCATGTCTGCCTGGGTTTTCTCCGGATATTCTGGTCTCCCACCTCCCATGTTCGGGTCGCTGGTGTGTCTCAGTTGTTCCGGGCTGAGTGTGCGCACGTGTGCACACACCCACGTGCCTGAGTTGGAAGGGCATTCTGTCCATGACTGGAGGCTCGGTGCTGGAATAAACTGATTGGCAAAACTGAATACAAAGTATTGTTTAATATGAGAAGCAATTGAGTCTTTATTTAGAAGTTTGGTGATGTTTTGTGACCAGAATTATGCCATAAGATTTTAACGTTTTGTATGTCAACTAGCCTATGGTCAAATTCGTCTTGTATGTTGTTTCACTTAAAGTCACAGTTCTAGAACCTATGTGAGTGAGGACTTACTGTATCTCAAAAACACCTCTCTTCAATCCTATACCTCAAGCCACTTGGTGGTCAAATTCGTCTTGTATGTTGTTTCACTTAAAGTCACAGTTCTAGAACCTATGTGAGTGAGGACTTACTGTATCTCAAAAACACCTCTCTTCAATCCTATACCTCAAGCCACTTGGGTGGCCAAAGGCCCAACAAGGTCATTTCCCTTCCCAGTCACTCTCCCTAAATCTTCCTCTGGCTTTCTCATTTGCCAGAACATTCTTTCCCACTGATACCCACCACTCCTATTCTCTGACTGTACCTAATTCCCACCTGGGCTCAGGTCTCTGCTCCCTACAGCAAGCATTCGCTGACTCCCCAAATCTGGATGGGACACTCCTGAGAATGTATACCCCTCTGTGTGCTCCCCTCTCAAATTCCTTTTCACGCTGTGTGAAATGGCCTGTCACTTTCCTTCCTTCTGTGCTGAGTGTCAGCTCCACCACACAGAAATAGGGCCAGCTTATGTCCATGGCATCCAGTGTCAGCCATAGTGCTGACACATCACAAGTCTTTATGGAGAAGAAAATTAGGGGGAGAGGACATGGGGCAGGAAGAATTCTGGCTGTCCAGCTGCGTCTGTCCAGGGCACATCTCATTGTAATGTATTCTGACTGCTCTGTACCTCTTTCCAGCCCATATCCAGTTTATATGTTCACTGTTTGAACTAGTGCAGAGCTTGCACCCTAGGCTGACCACCCACCCATCTTGCCTGCAAGTTTTATATAAGGGGCAAAGGGTAACACAGACTCCACTTGATATTAATAATAGTGAAATGGCGAAAGGACATCTGGAGAGAAAGGAGATAGAAAATTCCTGATCAATTCACCAACTGGGTGATCATCTCCAAACAGATTCACTGGGCTCCAAGAAATAGTGCCAGTACCTATTCAGATCAAACGACAGGCCTGAGTTCAAGTCCTTGTTCTCCCCCAACTAGCACCTGTTAAAGTGGAGAGTCGATGCTTCACGCAGGGCTATTACAAGATTGGATGAAATTGCTTTGCCAAGTGCCTGGCTCTCAGTGGCCCTCACAGAATGAGCGCTTTATTATACCATCTTCCAACAGGCCCCACCAACAGACCCCACTGCAGTAAGACAGCAGAGACATGCCGTGTGGGGGACAGGGCCCTGCTCTTTGGCTCACAGGCTTCTGTGGCTTCCTAACCAGAGACTTTGTTGGCACCTTCCATTTCCCTCTCAGCCAGAAAGCCAGCCGGCCAAGAAGATAAAGTTGTATCCACAGCGTGGAGTACCAACCCAAGCTGTGAGCGACATTTGGGGAGCAGAACAAGGACCTCTCTTTGACCATTGCTGCATGGCCCTTACCCACCCCCAACCCACACTTTATCTGGATCTTGGGCAGGCTTTTCCAAGAGCAGAGAGACAGCTGCCCCCAAAACGGTCTCTTTCCCACTAGCATTCTCATCCCGGTATCACGGCATTGTCCTGACTATGGAAAAATGACTGCATGAGCTTCCTTAATCTACAGATACACAAAATAATAAAAAGACACAGTTGTCCACATGCCGGGCACTGTGCTAAAGATTTTTACAAACTTCTTTTCAGCGAAAGCACTTCTTAAAAGGCTGAAAGTGAACCCTGGGCATTTTATTTCCTGTTTTATTCCTAGTGCTCAACTTAGCACACAGTAAGTAAGCTCTTTAGAAGACAAAGCAAGATTTTTTTTTTTATCTCAGCATGAATCCATGAGTGATTGGAGATGACATTCATAAAATACTGGCATGGAGTTAGTGCTCAATAAATAATAGCTCTTCCTTTTGTTTTTCTATTTTTTGATTTGACCTGCCTCCGCAGGATGTCAGAGCATACCCACAGAATACAAAGCCCCTGTTCACTCTGGCGTCATCTCTTACTTCAGAGATGAGGAAGTCAAGGATATGAGGTGACCTGACTTGACAAAGGTCACAAGGTTACCAGGTGACTGTGCCAGGAAGCACATCACATCTCCCTTACTGGAAACATCAGCATCTGCAGCAGGGACTATGCTTGGAACATCTGTTGTTTAAATGGATGTCCTTACCATTTCCTTCGTTCCAGCTTCTCATGACCTGCACAGGGCATATTTGAACTGAGAAGCCAGAAGACCCACAGACAACTTGTCATCCTGAAACTCAGCACACTTGTCCAGCACACTTTAGATGGATTCCAGGGCACAACAGCACTTCCCCCTTGAAGCACTTGAATGTACAAAGTTACTAGCGCTCACCTCAGCCTCTCAGCAGGCACTCCTGAAAGGCATTATTGTTATGTGTATTTGCAGTTGAGGAGCAGGGTTCAAGTAACTAATAAATGTCCCCATGGCCCCTTCTAGCTAATGCCTAGAAGAACCAAAACCAGGATCCACGACTCCTAACTGTCCCTTATTTCTTCTGCATTCCAAGACACAGTACAAAGTACAGATTAAATGATCACCTACAGTCATGTGTGATTCTGGCATGTTTCCTGCTGAGATTTCCCGTAGGTATTGTCCAGTCCTCCCCACAACTCCTCCAATGTTTCAGGTTCTACCTAGGCACAGGGAGTGGCCACACGAGAGTAGCTGGCATCCTGTACTGAAGAAGTCAATTTGTCACAGCCTATGGTCCCCAGATTCTGTTCAACACAGCCTGAAATCAAGGAGTTCATTTAATACAAGCTTAACAGATTCAGATTTCTCTAAAATTCCACATTCCTTTCTGCCAAGAAGCTGTTTTGAAAGATGACACTCCCTTGATGTGAATTTGCAGCTTGCCCCATTAACGAGGCTTCACTCAGAAAACATTTTTAGATCAACCCTGTTCCAGACACTTGCTCCAAGGACAAGCTGGAAGAAACTGCACCGGCTCAAACCTTTCTGAGCTCTTTGATGAGCAGAAACGAGGGAAAATATTAGAACGAATGTGATTAAGCCAAACATTCTCAACAACCTTCAAAGCGAACTGCTCCTCTGTGGGCCAAAGCAGAGCTCCTGCAGAGCTGCCCCATTGACCCTAATTCCCACTAGCCAGGCCAACCCCTTAAAAACAAACAGACCTCAGAACAATGGGAGGAAACGTTAAAAATCAAAGGTGAGGAAAGGAAAAGGGAAAAGGAAGCAGGTAAATGAAAGCAAGGGAAGGAGGATTGGAAACCCAACTGCAAAGAGCCCCCTTAAATTAGAAGGAAAGGGGGAGGCAGAGGGTTCAAATGTCTCAGCCTTCCCCTCACCCCCCACAAAGAGCCCCCTTGTGCAACTGAGAAATCTGGAGAGACCCTGAGGCAGCTGCCATCTGCTTGCTCCGGGTCTCCACTCACAAATAGCTGAGATGCAGCCTCACCATACGCATCTGCATTTCTCTGGGGTGTGGTAGGAGGGGCATTTCCGTTTCCAAACCTCATACCATTTGCTCTCTCTCAGATAAACAAACATCTCCTCAGCCTTCGCCAACTTAGCCCAGCCAGAAAGTCGTAATGCTGAATTAGTAGCATTTCAATCACTCGTGTGACAAGCTGGTGACAGGCTGGAATATGATGAGTGGAGCAATCAGATGTTGTTACATACAGGAAAGAGGACTGAGGAGAGAATAACAGAGTGGTACAGTAATAATAATTATGATGATGGCATCCATTTACATAAAAATTTATAATTGCCTTAACAAAATAAGCAGGAGCACCTGTCTACAGTCAGACCTCAGTGAGAATTCCAGCTCCTTCAAACTTCCTAGTCTTATAACCCCAGGCAACTTGATTGGTCTTTATGAGCTTCGATTTTCCATCTGTTAAAGATGAACAGTGCTCTCTTCTCCATAATCTTGTGCAGAGGGTTGAGAGGCTAATGCCTGGCAGGCATTGGAACGATGTTAGAAGTCATACCTATGTTACTAGTGGTAGTACTAGTATAACAGTAGTCTCAGTTGTATTTTTTTCTATTTCAATAAATATTACAGACTACTTCAATTTACCCAATAAAAAAGAGATAGTTTTTGATCCTCATTTTAGCTGAAAATAAAAGAGGTCTAGAAAGAGTAAATCTCCCAGTAAGACAATAATATAAGAAGTTAGTGGGGAAACAAGGATCGTGCATTAGTTTCCTGTGGCTTCTGTAATAGATTATTTCATGTGTTAGGACTTACAACAGCACAATGATTGCCTTGCAATTGCGGAAGTCAAAAGTTCTAAAATCTAGGAACTAGTGAGCTCTATTCCTTCTAGAGGCCCTGAAAAGAGACTCCACTTCCTTGCCTTTTTTCAGTTTCCAGAGACTGTCTGCACTCTTTGGCTCATGGGCCCTTCCCACTTCTCAAAGCCAGCAGCCTCTTTGGCTTCTTTTATAAGGATTCATATGATTACATTGGACCTGTTCAGACAATCCAGGAAAATTCCGCCCCCTGCTCCATCTCTAGATCCTTAATTTAATCCCACCTACCAAGTCTCTTTTGCCCATATATGATAACAAGCATGTTCACAAGTTCGAAGCTAGGAGGTGGCAGGATCATTTTTCAGTCTACAGATTGGAACCTTTCTGTAGAATATAACTATTTGACTTGAGGGGTCCATTTCTTTTCTTGGTCCATTTTTTAGGTTTTTGTTTTGTTTTGTTTTTTGCATTAAACCTATTTATTTATTCAGCAAATACTTTTGTGCAGGACATATTTATAATATATAGTATGCTTCTCTTTAGCTATAACCATATCAGTATCAAGCTTCATTAGTGTGACATAAAAAGGTATCTACATATATCTCCTAAAACATCACAGAAACCCAGCATTTAAAAATGAAAGGGACCTTGGGAAACCATTAGCCCACTTTCTTATTTTATAAATGAACAAACTCTGACTCAAGGATAATATGATGTCCCAGCATCAAATACTAAATTTGTAAAAGGTTATAAAGGCCTGAGTCAGAACTGGAGGGAAGAAAGCAAAAGGAAAGGCATTTTGGAGACAAAATCAATGGGATTTAGCAACTGGCTGGAGGTGGTTTAAAGACTTGTTTGTAACTTGGGTGGGGTTATCACTCACTAAGCTGGGGATGTATAGGGAATATTTTTTTATAGGGACATTAATGTGTGCCATGTGTTTTTGAACTTGGACCTCTTTTTATAGGGTGGGCTCAGCACCACTGTGATTTGCATCACCCTTCAAATTCCTTCTTTAGATTCTCACAAGTATGGATATGGGGCTGTAATCATCACCTGACACCACATTACACCAGTGACACTAACATTTACTTCTAATACTGTGCAGATGCCTTACAGACATTATTTCACACCAAACTCTAAACAATCCTATGAATAGAGATAGATCATTATCCACCCTTAATAGACAGAAAACTAAGGCCCAGGAAGGTCAATTATTTTAATTAATAGGCTTTTTTTAGAGTAGTTTTCTGTTAACAGCAAAACTGAGCAGGAAGTAGACAGAGTGGGGATAGATAGATACATCTACATATACGTACCTTCCTCAACCCCTGACCACCTGCCTCCCCCCCCTGTAGGTGGTACATTTGTTATAATCCATGAAACTACTGACACGCCATTACCAACAAACACCACAGTTACATTGGGTTCGCTCTGGTAGTATGATTTCCAAGGGTCTGACAGATTTATACTGACATGTACCCACCATTACAGCATGACACTGAGCAGTTTCACAGCCCTGAAAGTCCTCTGTGCCCAGTCATCCCTCCCTCCCAAGGACCTTCTGGCAACCACTGATCATTTACTCTTCCATAGTTTTGCTGTCATTCCTTTTTCTTTCTTTTTAATTGTATCATTTCTTAATGCAGGGACATTGGCTTACAACACTGTATATGATTTAGGGATATAGTTTCCAATCTCTCCAAATGTTTGTTACACACCTGCCACCAAAGGACCTTTAATCCTCCATCATAGTGCACTGGGGCTGGGGGAAGACCCTGCCCCGGTCCCTTCACCCTCCCCTTCTATCTGAGCTTTATCTTTCCTTCAGACACTCATCTGTCTGTTTCACTTGTTCTGGGATGCAGTTAGATTACATCAGAACTTCTTGATCCTTTGAGTCTTGCCCTGAAAATTGTGTTAGGTGGGATCAATGCAACCTTCAGTGTGGCACTACCTTGCCCGTTGCTGAGGTGATGACCCTTTGAGTAACCCTGTGTATGCACATTTGTTTCACTCTAGTGGTGACCAACAGACTCTCCCCATTATGTGACTGCAAGAGAGTGTTCCCCTTGTCCCTTTCCCAGAGGTTCATTCTCTCACTTCAGGTAAATGCCTCACCTGCCTGTGCTGACCTACTCAGCTGAAGACTCCGAGGGCCCCTGAACATTTGTGGAGTACTCCCTCTATTGATTCAGGCCATCTTGGAGCTCAACTCAAATGCCAAAGTCTCTCCAGGTTGTCACCTGGAGCAATGGTCAAGCACTCCCATTCATTTGCCACTCTCAAATTCTCTATCCTGTGCTGTGTATCACCCAATGTTTGAAAACAGTTATTTCATATACTTCATCCAGTTGTTTAAGTGTGAAGATAAATCTGAACACTTATTTCATCTTAACTGAGAGTAAAAGTATATGAATACTTTTGAATATGAAAATTCAAGAGTGGCTCACATAAAAGAATTTAGCCATATTAATTCACCCAACTCTATATTAAAGTTGCAAACAACCTTATGTTATTTACAATGACCAGGCGATGACAAAATACCATTCCTGCACTACCCGTTACCACACGAAGTCTCCCTCCAACCTGCTTTTGAGCAGAACTGTTGACTGCCTCACTTCACCCTCTTATTTACTTACAGAGCAACGTTTCCATATTTGAATAAACACCTGACATTTCTTTGGCACATTTCTTTGCACAGCCCTGGACCTCTGGCTGCTGTTAAAGTTATACCCTCTCTGTTCTTCATGCCCAGCACGCTAAGCTTGACAATATGCAGCCTGCCAAAAGTTGTAGTAAGTAACATGATGGCTTCTTACCTAGGAGGGCTCAGAGCCCCCAGACATGCACCAGATAAAATCCAATCCAAGTTTCAGCACTAAAAATACCTTGCTTTTTCTGAGACCCCCCTGGAGGTCTTAGAAGA
The DNA here is from genome assembly GCF_000260355.1 of Condylura cristata. Classification (NCBI taxonomy): domain Eukaryota; kingdom Metazoa; phylum Chordata; class Mammalia; order Eulipotyphla; family Talpidae; genus Condylura; species Condylura cristata. Next base: position 12,472,572 of record NW_004567124.1, on the reverse strand, counting down.
ATTTAAAAGAGATTTCTAGACTGGAAGTCCCAGAGTAGAGAACAGCAGTCTGAGAGGACTGCAGGGATGTTTGAAGCCCGGCCCACAGTTCCAGGAAACACCCTTTGTATATTGAGCGCCTTTCCCACACAAATGTGAGAATGGGGCTGTGACCCTGGAAATTGAATACAGGGAAACAGAAACCCTGCTGAAAATGTTCTCATACTGACATTAGACACAAAAACATCCATATGAGCTTAAATTGCTGTCATAGTCAAATAAAATAATAACATATGAGCATTCCAAAGCAATTCCATTGACATTCTCACTTGATCTGCAAATAAGAGAGGTGGGTGGCACAGTTCCCAGCAGAAGATGGGAAAGTGAGCCTCACAAAGGGTGAGGAACAAGGTCAGATGTCTCATTAGTGGCTGAGTGGGGCCTTGAATTTCTAGGAGTCTTCAAACTAGATCAAGAGCTCTTCCCATTTTGCCCTGCTTATTCTTCTCCTATATGGGGAAAAGGAACAGCTTCCAGCTTCCCTGTGTTGACCTTAGACTAGGCTTCTTGACATCAGCACCACTGACCTTTGGGATGGGATTCTTTGTTGTGGTGACCATCCTGCATATTGTAGGGTGTTTAGCAGCATGCCTGCCCTCCACTCTTAGAAGCCATTAGCACCCCTCCCCCTGTTTTGACAGCCAAAAATATCTCTGGATGTTGCCATATTGTCAAATGTCTCCATGGGAAGTGGGGAGGGGAGTGAAGGGACAAGCTGTCCCTTGGGTTGAAAACCACTGCCCTAGCGGATGCCTGAGAGTGCTACCCACATGTCTGAGGAGGTGGCGGTGACAAAGTACTCTGAAAAAGAGAAACACAGATGCAAAAAAGGCTCTTGTGCTGATGCCAGTGAGTCTGGGATCGTGGAACCCAGCAGCAAGGGACTAGGAATTGTATAGCACTTGGGAGTTATCTAAAGCGTTTTCTTCTTGGCCACCCCCACAGCTTAAACTTTTGTGTTTGTGCTTCACACCTTCAGGCTCAGTCAACTCTGTAAAACCAAATCACTTTCCCAGAAGACATTTCCAAAAGGCAGAAGGCAACAGGGAGTTAGTTGCCCGCGAAGAAGCCATATGCAGAGTAGCACAGGTTCTCTGAACACAGCAGCATGGATGACCCACATATCCTGGTGCGTGAGTGGCGCCAAGCACCTCAGAGCTCATGCTGTGGGAATCTGTGGCCTTGAAGGTCAAGAGCAGCCCAAACTAATCTCTGGTTCTAGAAGTCAGAATAGTGGTTATGTTTTTGGTGATCTTGCCTGGACACAGGTTGGAGGAAGCCATCTGGAGATAGAAATGCTCTTTGCCTTGTTCTTAGTGATGGTTACACTGGTGGCAAAGATGTGGAATCTCAGAGCAGTAGGTTTAGGATTTGTATACCTGATGATGAATGAATTATACATGATGTAGATCATCTTAAGAAAAAAAAAGAATGTGTGCAGTGGAATCAGAATACCAATTGGAGGGTAACTCAGGGTACCTCAGAGTGTTTTATGAGAGATTGGTGATGCTCAGGGCAAGGAAGTACACACGGAATATTAGCATCATTAGAATTAAAGGGAGCACACTACTAATCAGCCAGACACTGAAGGATTAAGGGAGGTGCTCTGGACCCCACCACCACTGTTCTGAGCAGAGTGCACTGTGGCAGATCCATGAGGACCGCTTCTGCCGGTCTCCACACCCCAACAACCAGGATCAGCAGGTGTGCCATTATTCTCTGTCTGCTGTAGTCTCCCCCCCCCCAGGCCCCCAAACCCCCAGGCCTCTCAGGAGGCTTCCTCAGGAGCCGCCCCTATTTGCAGATCTCTTCATCAATAGACTGAATATTTACAGAACACGGCAGTTTTCATTAAACAGTTCATTTCACTGGAGGCTGGGTTATTGTACTGTGTCTCCTTATGAGTTATTCTTGGAAGAAGCAAGCTCTTGCTCTGAGCACATATTTCTTTACATTTTTAGGCCTAGCATAAGAACTGCAGTGAAACAGTTTAAATGAGGAACAGATAGGATTGCTCCATCCTTTTCTCCCCAACTGCTTCTGGGTGGATTTCCCACATTATCTTCACTACTCTGCTCCTTTCCATCTTTTTTTCCTTCTCTGTGGAAACTGATTGAGTCAGAAGGAAATAAGCAAATGCAAGTGTGTGTAGATAAAGCATTCGATGATATTCTGGAAAACCTAGATTCCAGATCTAGTACCTAATGTATGGTAGATGAATATGTGTTTTAACTTCTCTGTACTGCAGGCTTTGTTTTTAATCTGTTAAGCAACGTGACTGGTGTAGATTTTTGGAAGCAACCCTATAAAAAGAACTCCAAGAGGGAAATGTGAAAACCTAAAAGTAGTGTTATTTGGGTTGAAATAAACGTGGGGAGTCCGTGACCTGCCCTCTCTGCCTCTGTATCCCCTTCTCACACCCACTGCACACCCCTCCCCCCCAATCCCTCCACAGGCTTGGGCTTGGGATCCTGAGATAGTACAATCTGAAAGCTATTAAACTTGCCTACTGCCTATTTTAAAAGAAAATTGTCAACCAGCAAATTAACACCATGTGCTGCTTAATGATATTTCAGTCGACAATGGGCTGCAAGTGTGATGTGAAGCCTGGGTGTGTAGTGGCTGTATGTCGGGTTTGTGTGATCACCCTGGGACGTTCACACTATGCCAGAATCACTGCATGGTGCATGGCTCAGGACACGTTCCCTTTGTCAAGGGGCCTGTGACAGTTGCTGCTTAATGCTCCCATTTCTATTCATCCTGCAAACTTTCACCAAAAGACCCTTTGCACTTTAGAAAGGCCCCCAATCAAATCCTCCATGATACATACCTGCATGGAAAAGACCAGAAGGAGGGTGGTGGTGCAGCAGCTTAAAGCACAGCACTAAGAATCAAAAGCCACTTCCGCATGAGTTCTATCCCCACCTGCCCCAGAGGAGATTCACATGGCGCTCTCCTGACCTGCCTGCTGCTCCCCTCAGCAGTGTACTTCGTGGATCTGCCTGTTCTGCTCCCCCCTCTGTCTCTGGTGAGTCCTCTCAACGCCCCTGCACCTCTGGCCTGAATGCACAAATAAATAAATAAATCTTAAAAAAAAAAAAAAAAAAAGACCAGAAGGAAATTCCCACCAAGAAATCAGGAGAGTGGTCACCCCTGGGTGACAGGAATAAAGCTCCAGTCCCTGCAGCAGGACTCAGGCTCACATTCCTGCAGCATCGTGAATAACAGAGACCAGGGACGTCACCCCTCTTCCAAGTGCCCACCCCATGCCCCACATAACAGTCTACATCAGAGCAGCTCACACCAGTCTTCCAGGCACCAACACACAGAGATGGGGTGAGCATGGTTCAATAGGATACAGGCAAAAAAGGAAGCTTCTCAAATAGAATTTCCTCAGGATGTCCCATGGGATACCAGTCACAGAAATATTTGGCCACAGAGAGGAATGTGGAAGCCAGGGGCTGCCTACTCCCATGTAATTGGGTTTGAGAACCACTGCGTTTCACTTGTCCCTGCTAGAGATTAGGTGCACAGCAAGTAGCCACTTAATGTCCCTGTCTGGCCAGCAGGAAGCCTGATTAATGTTTCTTAATACAACATTTCCCAAATTTATATGACCACAAAGCTCTTTTTCCCCCATAAGTCCCTATTCATATTGCCAGCAAACAGTTCGGGATCAGAAGGCAATTTTTAAAAACTGAATCATAAGCCTTGACGTAAGGGAGGAATTACAGAAGAGTAGACAAAGAAAGGAAAGGAAATGGTTTGGGGTCTGGAGGACTTTGAGATGAGGACAAAACAAGACCATCCCATGATTCCAAAGACTATCTGGAACTTTCTTCTTATCTGTTAATACCCTTTTTTCCAGCTTATTGCTAGAGAATAGCCAGAGGCAGGAATGGCTGTGTTAGTGGCCCAACAGCTCATGACCACTGAGGGGACCCTCCCATCGACATGCACAGGCCCTGGGGAGCACACAGAGGGGGGCCTTGCCCCCCTCACCCTCACCTCGCCACTTGTCAGAAGTTCCCTAAAGCCCCCACCCTGAAGCACAGTCTCATTCCTGCCAGACTGGGGCCTGCAAAGGGAGACAGATCTCCTAGCAGAGGGAACTGCAGGAGCAAAGTTGTGGAGGCAGAAGTGAGCGGGGGCACCTGGGACCTTCAGGCCGGAGGGGGTTGTTGGCTGAATAGAAGAGGGTGTGGACAGAGAAGGGCGGAACAGATCCTGCCAGGAAGCAGTGTGTTGCCACAGTGAGTTGCTACAGTGAGTCGCAGTTGCTGATAGTGGGAGGGGATGAGAGGGGAGGAAGGAAGGAGTGGGAGCTAGCTCAGGGGTGAGCGGGTGTCTGGGAGAAGAAGGACTCAGGAACAGGATGTGGAAGTCAGCAAATGCTGGTCGGAGGTGGGAGGTGGAAAAACAAATCCAAACCTTGACCAGGTAAGCATGTTATATAAGCTCAAGCACTTAGATTTGCTGGTGATGATGATAGTGGTGATGATGATGATGACGATGACAGAGATGACTATGAGATCTCTCTCTCCTGGTTGTGGAAATGGTGGGGAAGGCTGATGAGGACAATGATAAGGAAAGAATGGCTGTGTTTTCTCTAGAGAGCCTGCACGGCAGGTAAAACCCATGTGAGCTTCTCCATCCAACCCTGACACCTCCCCCCCCTCCCAATTCTACTCATCCTTATGCAGAAGATAAGGTCTACCAATCCCAGAAGCCCCAGTGCTCCACATTCAGGGTCTCTGCTCATCAATCTCCTCCCTCCCTGTGACTCACCTAAGACTGCTCTTCTTTACCGTACCCCAGTCCCTTCATGGGTTGATTCCATCCTCCTTCTTCTGGTCAGCCATGTTCCAAGATGGCTACCACCCCAGCTTCCCCACCCCCAGCTCCCAAATAGCCCAGGATAAGCCAACTCACCACAGAAGCAAAGAACCAGTAACACTACATGCAAAACAAGGCTACACTGAAAACAGAATGCCGAGGCACCCTCCTCTTAGGATGCATTATCTTCAGGGTAGATGCTGAATTCTAGTAACACATTCCCTGGGGTGTTTTCAAATCCAGACACACTGGAGCCTTGTTCCAGCTTCACTCTGGGCCAAGGCCCTGGGCTCACCTCCAGCCTCTGCTGGCTCTGACTACTGCCCCTGCTCAGTCCTGGCGGGCAGCACTTAGCAGACCAGGCTTTGCTGCCCCAGAGCTGCCGCCAGCTCTGCTAGTGCCAACCTCAGGCCACCACTTGCCTGCTGTTTTGATATGATCCTGCTCCTTCCTGTCTGAGCTGGCCTCCCTGAAAGCCACTTCCTTCTGCCAAGACCTCGGGCATTGCTGCATCCCAGTCCCACTGCACTGATCTCGTGGCTCTTTGTCCACTTGCAAAACCCACCTCATTGCCACCCACCTCTCGAACAGTGAACAGGAGTCGCCTCTTTTAAAGATTTGCCAGTTTCCTCTGGAGCTCAGTTTCTTCCAAAGAGTCTGGCTCATCTTAGCTGTCAGTGTGAACTGCGAGTTTTCAGAGATGCCTATGGCACTTTCCAACATTCATCACGTTTGACACATCTAAAATATCCCTGCTCCCAACCTACCATGAGCACCAGCCCAGATGGACTGGTTGCCAGGGAAAAGTCAGTCTCAAAAGGCCTCAGAGAGCTCCTGGGCAGAGGGGGTTCTCACAGAGCTCTCCTCTCTCTCCCTCTGCCCCTTCCAAAGTGGGACTCTATGTCCGAGCACAGCCCTCGCTGCCTAGCTTCCAAGCCGGCTTCCTTCCACAGATTCCTCACTCCTTGGTTCCCCGTGGCCCCACACACCTCGCCATCTCTTGGGCCCAGTTCTGTCAGACTTGGGCAGTTCCTTGGAGGTTCACCTCTCTTCTTTCAGGTCACTGGGGCCTTCCTCAGAGAGAGCCTGTCCCTCTAGTCTACTCAACAACTAAGGGGCCCTGGGACCAAGGTCAGTGAGAGGGACTCGGTGAAAGTCATAATGGGCAGAATCCTAGCTTAGCAGAGAGTTAAGCCTAGGAAGATCGATGAGGCTGAGTGGAAACTTTGGACCCACTGTCAGGCATTGAGAGGTTCAACTCCCAGAGTTCTCTGAAGCATGGGAGGGGCACACAGGCTGGATGGGAAGCCTCCACAGAAATGGATAGCATGGAAAATACAAACAGAAAACAAGACACTGGATTCTTTGTCTTATTAAATTACCTTTGAAGAAGTAAAACATCTACACCACTCAAATTAAAAGAATACAAAATAAAACAGAAAGGTTGAGTTTTCCCCCCATGTCCTCACCCTTTGCATCTCTTCTCTTCCACCACGGATAATCATGATTTTATTCATATCTTCTGTATCTTTTCAAGCATGGAAAGATATGCTGTCTTCTGTTGCCTACAAGGCCAGCCTATACCTGTAGGCTTCTAGCCAGGGAAAGAACCAGGCACAGCTAATGCCCCAACAAGGGAAATATACATGGCCTTCTGGGAGCAGCTTGGTAGAACAGTTGATATACTTCTTTGAAGCAGGGGTGCTGGACAAAGACCAAGTGGGAGATCTATGCCTTCCGAAGAGCTTGGACTTTGCCAAGCAGATACCCAAAACTAATTTTCTGGACCATCCAACCCTGCCTGGTGTTCTATCTGGAACAATCCATAGAAAAATGGGCCAGGAATAGGAAAGTCCTTCATAGAATAAGATATTATAATAACAACATCAACAACTACTTCTGTTACCACAAATACCACCATAACCACCTCTGTTCACTGAGGATAGGCATTGTGGGAGGCACTTAGCACATTTATCTCATTTATTTATAACCTTGGGGAAGCCATCTGTAAACTTGCCCAACAGTGCAGCTCATTGGTAGCAGAGCCACGATTTGGATCCCAGCCTGGTTCCAAAGCTCATGTTCACTTTTTTTCCCCAGGCTTTCTTGAGGTATAATTGATATATAAAATTGTCTAATTTTAAGGTGTGTAGCAAGGTGATTTGATACATGTATATATTATAAAATATTTACCACAATAAGGTTAATTGGCATATCTTTCATCTCATATAATTAAATTCACTTTGTTGTTGTTAGAACTTAAAGCTCTACTCTCATGGTAACTTTCAAGCATACAATTCAATATTGTTAACTATAGTCACTGTGCTAAACATTAGATCCGAGGATTTAATCATCTTACAGTTAAAAGTTTGGGACCTTTGACCAATATCTTTTCTTCCACCCCTCAGCCACTGGTAACCACCATTCCACTCTGTTTCCATGAGTTCAATGTTTTTAGATTCCACTTATAAGTGATGTTATATAGTATGTCTTTCTCTGACAACTCAGCATAATGTACTAAAGGCCTATCTTTGTTGTCACAAATGACAGCATTTCCTTTTTATGGCTGAATAATATTCCATTGTATATATAAGTTTATAAGTCACATCTTCTTTATCCATTTATCCATTTTCAAGTACTTAGGTTTTTACATGTCTTGTATATTATGAATAATGTTACAGTGAACATGGGAGTGCAGATATCACTTTGAGATAGTTATTTCATCTACTTTAGATATTGCTGGCTCATTTATCAATAGCAGTTCTTTATTTGATTTCTTGAGAAACCTCCATACTATTTTGCATAAGTACTGTACCAATTTACATTCCTACCAACAATGAACTTCCATTCTCTTTTCTCTACATCTTTGTCAATACTTGTTATTTCTTACCTGCGGGGGACCTTGACCAGCAAGGCCGGAGAGTCGGGGCCCCAGGTCCGGCGAACAAAAGAAGCAGTCACACGCATGTAGCAGAACAAAGAAAGAGCTCTTTATTAGGTTTTTATCTCAGCTTTATACAGGAGGAGAGGGATGACAGGAAGGGAGAAGGCCAATAGAAATGCAACATGTTTTGGTGGCAGTTGGTCTCGTGAGGGGCGAAAATGGGCGAGAAAAGAAAGAGGAAAAGGAAAAGGTGGGGGCAGGGAGCTCCTCCCACATGCCTTTTGCAACCCAGATGTTTTTCTCTATCGGTTCCATTTCACCTTTTTATGGCTGCTGACAGACGCCAGATGCCGGCCTCGGTCCCCAACACTTACCTTTTTGATAATAGCCATTCTACAAAGTATAAGATACTTCATTGTGGTTTGGATTTATATTTCCCTTATGATTAGTGACACTGAACCTCTTTTCATGTACCTCGTGGCCTTCTGTAGCTTTTCTTAGGAAAAATGTCTATTCAGATTCTCTGCCCATTTGTTAGGCTGAGTGTTTGAGGGGGTTGAGTGAATTGTGTGATTTTTTTAATATTTTTTTGGATAGTCACCTCTTATCAGAGTTACGTTTTACAAGTTTTTTTTTCCTCTTCAAAGAGGTTTTCCTTTTTATTTTTTAAATTGTGTGGTTTGCTGTGAAGAATCTTTATTTTGCTATAGTCCCACTTGTTAATTTTTGCTTTTAATGCTTGAGTTTTGGGAGTCATACCTAAAAAATCATTGCCACGACTCATGTCAAGAAGATTTTCCTCTTTATGTTCTTTTGGGAGTGTTGTGGTTTCTGTCTTACATTTAAGTCCTTAATCCATTTCAATTTAATATTTGTGAGTGGTATAACTGCAAGTGCATATCCACTTTTCTCAAATAGCACTTACTGAAGAAACCATCCTTCCCCCTCTTATTCACTGACTATTCTTGACTCCCTTATCAAATCTTAGCTGACCATGTATGCATAGGTTTGTTTGTAGAATTTCAATTCTGTCCCATTTTTCTATGTGTCTTTTTATACCAGTACCCTGTTATTTTGTTTACTATAAATCTGTAATATAGTTTAAAAGCAGGAAGTGTGATATCTCCAAATTTATTCTTTCTCAAGATTGCTTTGCCTATTCAAGTTCTTTTAGTTCCATGCAAATTTCGAGCTTATTTTTTCTATTTCTGTGAAAAATTCTTTTGTGGTTTTGATAGGGATAGCATTTAATATATAGATGGTGTGTGTGTTTTCTTTGATTTCTTTCATCAGTGTCTTAATAGAATTTTGAGTGTACAAATCTTTCACTACGTAGGATAAATTTATTTGTAAGTATTTTATTGGTTTTTGTGCCATTATGAATGAGATTGTTTTATTTCTTTTTCATATAGTTCATTGTAAATGTATGGAAGTGCAGCTGATTTTTATATTAATATTATATCCAGAAATTTTACTGAATTCATTAATCAGCTTTAAGAGATTTTTGGTTGAATCTTAAGGATTTTCTGTATACAGTATCATGTCATCACCAGAGACAACTTTACCTCTTCCTTTCTGATTTGGATGCTTTTTATTTGCCTTATTGCTCCAGCAGGAGTTCTAATACTATCTTGAATAAGAGTGGTGACAGTGGACAACTTTATCTTATTCATGAACTTAGAGAGAAAGTTTCTGCTTTCACATTGAATATAATGTTAGCTGTAGGTTTATTTATGGTCTTTATTACATTGAGGTATATTCCCTTTACACCCAATTAGTTGAGGGTTTTTATTATAAAAAGGATGGTGAATTTGGTCAAATGCTTTTCTCTGCTTTGTCTCTCTGTCATCTTATTTGCATATGTTGAACCATCCTTGTATCCAGGGATAAATCCTAGTAGATCACAGTGCATGATGCTTTGCTGTGCTGTTGAATTTTGTTTGCTAATAGTTTGTTGAGAATTTTGCCCACACTTATTAGAGATATGCAAAACTTCTATTCAGACTATGGGATCAGCTTCTCTGGGATGGCACCCATGAATCTGCATCTTAAACATACAGATATATGAGAACCATGGATCTCAAATGTAGAAGCTTAAATAAAGTACAAAAGGAACACCAAAAAGCATCCACTCATTTCACAGTGATGTCAGGACAGAACATGGCTGTTATTTCTCCTTTGACTGATATTCTGGTTTGGCTCCTGAAACCCTCTGGTTTAGGCAACATGGCTGGAGCATCCTGGTAATAGAGGCACAGGCCTAACCTAGTAGGTGCTAGAACTGCCATATAAGGTCACTAGGTTTCTAATGCCCAAGAAAACCCATCCAAATGGGTGATGAGAGGTTAAAATCCTCACTCGAGAGAGGGAAATCCCTTTCCCTGGCACAAAGATATAGTGCTTGTACCAAAACATGAGAAGTGCTCCCTAAATTAGGTACATAGTACCCACAGAAAGGTGTTAAAAGGAGGGCCCAGGTGGCCATGTACCCAAAGATTCCATAGTTCCTGGAAGGAACTATGTTGGGTGAAGACAGCAGTTGGAAGTGCTGAAAGGAAAGGGAAGTGACATATTGAATGTCAAGTTCTATACTAGACATTAACTTAAGTTCAACCAGTGCTCACAACAACTTAAGGGATGGATATTCACATCTGCAGTGGAAGAGGAGGAAATTGAGGCTCCCACAGGTTAAATGAACTTCCCAAGGGAACACAGTATCTAACAGGATTCAAATACCAGGTCTTCTGGCTCTGACTCTGATGCCCTTTCTACTACACTCTGCTGCCTCCATTCTTACTTATTATGGTACCTTGAGAATTGTTGGGGGCACCTATCTGTGACCTGGCAGCGCCAAGCAGCAGTTGACAGTGCCTTCAGACAGGCAATGAAGGGAGGACTTGGGATCTGAAGAATATCTTAGGGAAAAGAGAACAGGGTGAAACCAGACATATTTTGCTGTCTCAGAAGCTAGATGAATAGAGAGAGAGGTAGACAAATGAGATTCTGGTCCTGACTTGATATTTTTAGCCAGATGTTGGGCCAGACACCTCCTTCCACCATTCCTTCTTCAGAAAATGGACATGCAGGGGATAGGAAGAGATATGCTGCAGGCTTCAGATCTTGGGAGTCTTCAAAGAGATGTGGGTACCCAGGGTCTCATGAAAGCTGAAAGCCCAATATGGAGATTATCACCATGACTTCTAGCTGAGTCTAGATGTGACCACATCGACCACACAGGGGTTCATCCTCCTCCCATAATCCATATTCCTTCCCTCCAGTCCAGACTTTGATTGGAACCTGCAGAGGCATCTGAGGAACTGGAGACCCTGCCCACCAATGGAATTCCTCTGGTTGTCTTACACCAGGCACTCTGTGGCTGGGTAGGTGCTGCTCCTATTCTTCAGCAACCAGAAAACTTAACAAGCCATGTGACAGTTGCCTTGTCCCCACCATAAGACCATGAGTTCCTTGACAGCATACTCTTTCTTTGCTGTTGTATCTGCAATGTTAAGCATAATCCTTGCACATAGTAAGTGCTCACTAAACAGGTGAATGAGTGAATACATGAATGAATGGGATCATGGTAGGTTTTGTAAGAGGGCCCAAATGGCTGACCCTCTTAGACCCAGATCATGGAACAAGGAAGCCCTGGAGGCTCAGATGTGAGGTCAGATCCATTTCTTTATCAGGCGAATGGAACCCCTGCATAGAGAACATGTCCTCCTAATTCAGCTCACATTCCCCACCCATGATTTTCTTTTCCTTAAAGAGCAATCTTGGTGCTGTTTGGCCAAGTTATTGCTTAATACTTTCTTTATGCTGCAAGTATTTTTCTTTGCAATGTGCCAGGCTCTGATTCCAGGTCAGGGGTAAGGAGCATCTCTACAGGAACAAACTGTGGTCTCAGGTCACCTCAGGTTTGACTCTCACTTTTCTTTTTGTTTGATTAACTCTGGCTTCAAAAACATTTCTCTCTGACTTTTTTTACTCATTGAAAGCCAAAGATGGGACAGTCTTAGAACGTGCACTAAGAACTGAAGGGACCCTGAGATCTTTTCTCAACCTCTTGGCTTTCCAGAGGCAGAAACTGAGGCTGTGCTGGTTGCGGAAAAATCCAGGTCTAAAACCATGGGGCAGCTAACTGAAGCAGCCACTGTGGAGACCGTCAAAACAGCTGGTCCACGCTCACTTTCCAGATGAGGAAACTGAGGCCTAGGGAGTTAATGACTTGCCCAGTGTTAATCAAGATGACTTAACAAGAAAGAAAGTAGAAGAACTTCACAGAGATCTGCAAACACAGTTACACATCACTCACCAGTAGCTAAATATGCATAAATACCTACAGGTACATTGTCTATACTAGCAGGTACAACAGGCTCCCCAAAAGAAAAGCAGTTGCTTGCCTCATGTGAAATAGCTTTACTTCAGGATCTGGGATTTCTTCATAGTTGCTGCATAAATTCAACTCAACACGGCCACATTCACAGCACATCCTGGGAGTGCAACTGTGGGGGGAGAAAACTCATTTTAGAAATCCCATGCTCAGTGAAGCTCCTGTGGGGTGCTGCAGGCCTGGCAAAGGAGATTTATGGATGTCCCAGCAGGTAGCCTTAAGTTTCTGGGCCACAAAGGAGCCACCTTTGGCTTCTGCTGGTATCATGTGGAGCTAAGAGCACAAGCTCAGGAATTGGCCCCCTTGAGCTCCGATCCTGCCCCTGGCCTCCCAGGCTGCTGAAGCTTTCTAAGAATCAGTGTCCCCTGTGAAACAGAGATGACTGTAGCACTTATCTGCCAGCATTGTGAGGCTGAAGTGGTTTGTGTGTAACAAATGTAACCTAATGTCTCACACAGCAGATTGGAGCTGTTAGCTACAGTTAGAGAGGTGAAAAGGTAGGAACGTATGTTGTCCCAGAAAAGGAAATGGATACATAAATTGTGAGACATCCCCTTAATGGACTATTACTCAGCCTTTAAAAATGATGATCATGAACACTGAAGGAATCTGGAGAATTGTTTATTATATAATGTAAAATGGGGGGAAAAAATCAGCTCTATCTGCATAGTTACCTGAAAAATATATTTGTTTCTGGGAACAGAATAGATACATGGAAAAATAAATACATTATGATAATAAGATCATATGTGTGTACATATATATATATATATTGTTTTCTTCTATTACTCTAATTTTCTGCAACAAATGTATTTTTAAAAGAATAAGGAAGAAAATCTGACATTCACTTCAGAAACAATTTAGCCAAAGGCAAGTTTCATCTGTGGGAAAATGCCTAACACATAGGAGATAGTCAGGAAATATTGGCAGAGAGAATGAATGAATAAATGTGTGCATGGTGCACCCCCACCCCAACACCGAACTTGGGCTATTGAGAAGCCAAATTAAGCAAGGAGGGTTTGTGTTCTCTTTTCCATTTAACCTGCTAACCTAAGGTCTGTTTAGGAAAGGCATTCTAGGGCTTGCCCTTTATTTGGACCTGAGAATAAGAAGGTAGAAGGGACATTGCAGAACTGAGCAAGTATGAATTAAGGTAAAGTATGTACCAGGCTAAGCAGAGGGTCAAGTACTCAGCAGACACTTGACAAACGCCCTACTTACATGACTAGCAGTGGTGGACAGAAGCAGATGTGGTCTAGAAAAGACCACCAAGGACTCCACTGAAGATTTATGGGTGGTACCGAGGAAGAGGCTGAAATGAAGCAGAAGCCCTGTATTCAAATTTCCTCTTGGTCCCTAATGAACTGTGTGAGTTTACTCAAGTGAATGTGCCTCTCTGAGTCTCAGTTTCCTTGTCTTCACATTGTAGAATAACTTATTAAGGTATCAATTTGAATTTATTTTCCCATCACTACCATTTTGTTTAGAGATGTTTTCAGGCCTGAAAACAGAAGCCACTTGAATCTAACAGATGTTCCTATCTTTTGTAAGAGCCTAAATTCATCAACACAAAGATAATCATAGGTATCCCAAGGAGAGATGAAAAAGAGAGAGAACACTTAACACCCTGACAGGGAGAGGATCAGGACTGGTGTCTCCCTGAGTAGCAAGAACAGCCAGAGCTTCTATGTTACCCCAAAGGGAAGAGATGGTGTGGTATCCTAACCTCATAGGGCTTCCCAACCCTTAACCACACCCCCAAAGATTGGGATTTCTGAAGAGAGTGTGGGAGGGGACAGCAAGCTCCTGGTGATAACTGGGTCTGGATAAGTACAGTAGAGCAGGGCCTGTGCCCAGGTTGAATTCCAACCAGAACTGCACAGAACTTCCTGACAGTAGAGCAAGGTGGAGATTCCATGTCCCATTTAGGCTGACAGAAAGAAATATGCTACTTGTTGCTCACTTAAGTTTAGTGGACTAAGATCTTACTCAGTGGTGAGTTTGTCTTTTAACCATCAAATGTTTTTTAAAAATTCAAAACTCTGAAATTTAGCCATTGCCAATTTTCATGGTGTAAATACTCCCATATGGCTAATTTCAAAGTACCTATCTTAAGTTTCTGAACATGGAGAGTGGAAAAGAGATGTGCCCAATTGGCTCTTCTGAACTGTTGCAAGCCAGCTCCAGCACACCACAGAGATTCACACAAGATGAGGTTTTTATCTAGAAAGTGCTCAAAGACCTTTTCCAGCCTGAGGAATCTGGGACACTGGGCTAAGTAAAGCTCATACATAATTGTCAAAGACATGCACTTTTTATAGTGTGTTCTGCTGATTTTATTTGTGTTAAAATATGGCCTACTAGAACTGTTGACACTCCTGTCTCTGAACACCCCTCCCTTGAAATGAGTCAGCCCCTGTGTCAGTAAATAAATATAAATACTGCAGATTGAATCTATTCCTTCCTTCAGTTAAGTGATCTTAGCCTTCAGTGGTCTTACAACTCAGAACAGACCATACATCATCCTTAATTTTTACTGAGATGAAATCTATAAATGTTTCCTTCATGTTGTTTTAAAACAAATTACTTTAACCTATAATTCACAATAATCCAAAAGATAGAATTAGGACTATAAGACTAATTTTATTAGGTAGGACTAACTACTGCTAGTCCCACTTTATAGATGAGGCACAGAGTGGTTAAGGAAGCATCCCAAGGCCACATAGCTGGTAAGAAGCAGAGCTGGGATTCAAACCCGCTAAACTGGTACCAAAGTCCAGGGACCTGACCTCTCCAGCACGTAAAACTGTGTAAAAGGAACAGCTGTGAGGCCTCCCTGCTGGCACAAGGGGTTGAGTATCAGCACTGTGAAGCTATCCACAGCCACTGCAGTATAAGTTCATTCCCTGGCCTGGAAGCTGACCCACATGGCACAGCAGACCTCTCCTGTCTCTCCCACTGCTCCCTTCAGCCATGTATTTCAATAGATCTGCCTGTTCTGCTCCCCACTCTGTCTCTAGTGAGTCCCCTCACCTCCCTACTTCCCCATTTCTGGCCTATACCCCAGCTCTTGTATGCATAAATAAATAAAATAAATGTGTCTTTAAAAAGGGACAACTGTGTAAAATCTCCTTAAAGCCATATTGTCAAGTGGTAATATGAGATTAAAAACATGTATATATCTGTGTAAGAAAATATATGCATAATTTAACATATATGTGTGATCCTCTCAGTAACATTTAAGAATAATATTTCCCTGAGAAAACATAATACAGATACTACATATGAAACTAAATCATCAACAAGACAGTGAAGGGGTGATGAGGGTGTGGCTGAGGGCTGGCTATTTGAACCTCAGCAAGTGCAAGCCATAAACAGTATGGGCTCACCTTGGGTGTCTTCTATGCACAGACTAGAAAGAAACCAGCAGTCTCTCTTCATTGTGCATCTGGGTAAGGCACCCTGTTCAGCTCCTGGCAGCTAACTGTGGAGGCAGGAGCAGCCCCACTTTCCTTCACAGGCACAGGTACCCCAGTAATAAATCCATGTGTGCCCACGCACCACTGCTCCAGTGTGATGGCCTCTGGCAGGAAGCCCGTGAGTGTGGAGGCTCCAGGCTGGGGATGGACTCAAACACCCCTAGAGTGCTGGACAGTGAAACCATATGACAGTGCCCTGAACATCATCATTAGGGCTAAGGTTGTCCGCACCCTCTCTTTCTGTTCCTTGTAAGCTTCACTTGGCAGTTGTATGGGTCAGGTCAGAGACAGGGCTGTGAAGGATAAGGTAAAACAGAGTCCAAAGTCAGGAGCTTGAGCTTGACAGTCTTTATATATCCAAATTTAAAAAAAAAAAATAAAGGTTTTGTTGTTCTTACAGTTTATTTTCCTCCAAATTAATTGTTTTTCTGTAGTGTCATAAAAGTCTTCATTTTTCTTTTCCCAAGTATTGAGGTTCAAAAAACCAACTCTCACCCACTATGGAAACCTGTTTGGAGGTTTCTCAAACTGCTAGAAATGGAGCTTCTGTATGACCCAGCAGTCCTACTCCTAGGTATTACCCAAAGACACAAAAACACTGATTCAAAAAGATACCTGCACCCCCATGTTTACTGCTACTTTATTTACAATTGGAAAAACATAGAAGCAGCCCAAATGCCCAAAAGTGGGTGACTGGATTAAAAAGATGTGGTACATATACACAATGGAATATTACTCAGCAACCAAAATAAAATAAAATAAGCACATGCCTTTTGCAGCAACATGGATGGAGCTGGAAAAGATCATGCTTAATGAAATAAGCCAGAAAGAAAAGGGAAAATACCAGATGGTTTCACTCATAGCAGGAGTATAAAGAACCAGGGGAGAAAATAATAATAATAATGACAACTCTATACTGGAGACATTTTATGGGGATAGTATGGAGAATGGGTGGAGGAAGGGAAGTGCACTGGACATTGTTGATGGCATACAGGTAATTTGGTGATGGAAAGCCCACGAGGATTACAACTGAGATGGAAAAAGGCACAAAGTTATGTAAAAACAAACTATTATACTATTTAAAAAATTAAAAAAAAAAAAAACCAGCTCTAAACCATTCACTAATCCTCTCTTCAATGTATTATATGATAGTTTTCCTTGGGGGATATATATAGATATATATATATACACATACATATATACATATTTGTGTTATATGTCTGTCTTTGAAGACTTACATAAATATATGTATATATCTTGGGGAAAGTAACATAAATAAGTGTATATATAAATATATAAAATATATAATATATAAAATTCAAAATCTGTAAATAAATATACACATATATAAATAAAGATATATGTAAATATATATACATACATATATATATATTTAAGATACATATATACTTATTACTCTGGTCATCCCATTTGTGGACACCTCCCATAGATATAAGAATGCTCAGGTAGCTATTTTCTGTGATTTAAGAAATATTTCCTCTTTGGTAACTGGAAGAACTACCAGTTGGGATCAGCCATTATGAGGCAAAGAATATGGACCCTCTGAGCTTTCCAGCAGTGACAGAAACAGAGCCCAAAACACAGCAGGGAGATGGGTTGGTACTCCTCTCCCCCACAGACTAGGAAGATGCTGGCTTGACTATCAAGACAGCTGAGTTCTTTTGATTCCACTGCTAACTAGATGCACAATTTCAGACATAGAAGTTGGCCTCTCTGGATCCCAGTTTCTTCATCTGTAGAATAAGAGATTTGGACTAGATCATTATTACAGTAAGGGGTCCTTAGTCCTTAGGAAGTAATGCTTGGGGTGAGGAAATGATATCACCAAGCCATGGAGATTGTACCATACAACTATGTTATCTCTGCTTTTTGCTGGATTTCCATCTACCTGGTAGGGTAACACTGATTCTCTGAAAAAGATTAAAAGAGTAGGTTGGTGGCATTATTCATATCTGTAGTGAGTAAGAAAGGGTAACAAAGTCTTTTTCAACTCTTTTTGAGTTGAAAAGAAAGAGAATTAGAAGCAGGCTGTAAACAGGCTTGGCACTACAAGACCCTTTAATCTCTAACCCTCTGTGACCACGAACCTTTCCTTCACCCAAGCATCTCTAGTCCTCCCTGGCCTGGAAAATGAAAGGACCTTCCAAATACACCAAGTTTCCCTGCAGGGCTAAGCATGTGCCTGACTAATCTGATCACTCAGTTCAAAGTTAGGGCTGGAGCTATTGCTGCCAAATGACCCCCAGACCCCAGAAATGTGCTGTCCAAGTAGGCCAGCTCCCATGCAAGTGACAAATGCAGAAAGCAAGCTGTGCAACCTAGAGTTCCCTGGCCTGAATTTTGGGTAATAAACCAGCTCTCAACATTCCCCTTGAATATATTGGGGAAGCCACAATATTGCTGGTCTGTATGGCTATGCACTGTGTAACAATATTCTAACTGAGAATGGACAGCACAGGTGATGGTCACTATAAATGTAGCCTGAATGTTTGGTAGGCTGTGACATCCCTGTCTGTGTGGTTACATTCTTGATGTTCACATGCCAGCAGCATCGCCTAATGAAGCATTTCTCAGAATGCATCCCATCATGAAGCTGTCATTTTTTTTTTAAACAATATTTTATATCATATACCTAGGAAACCACTAGCACCATCAAGATGCAGGACTTTCCCAATCTACCAAAACTTTCCCTTTGGTCCTTTTCATAGGACCCTGCTCCCAGGAAACTAATGGGCTATCACTAAAGTTATACCTTTTCCAGAATGTCCTATGAGTGGAGTCACAAGTTGGGTCTCTTTCATTTAGCGTAGGGCAGTTTGAACTCATCCATGCTGTTGTATGTATCAAGAATTTGTACATCTTATTGCTGGTATAGCCATTCAGTGGAGATACCATAATGTGTTTAACCATCTCCTTATGGATAGGTATTTAGGTTGCTCCTAGTTTGGGGCTATGATGAATAAAGCTGTTGTGACCTTGTGCATCTTTGTGTGGATTTAGGTTTTCATTTCTCTTGGCTAAGCCTCTAGGCTT
>NW_004567124.1:12450616-12452842 GCF_000260355.1 Condylura cristata | reverse complement strand
TGTGAGCAAGTCAAGAAATTCAGACACTTTTCCTGAGGAAATAAAGATAGGGTTTGGAATTGAAGAGAGAGTGATATTAACTGGGAAAATGGAGGGAATAGCAGTGCTTGTCTGGCACAGTGGCTCACATAGACCAAAGACCAGGTAGGGTGATGTGCCACACTGAGTGTGGGCTAACAACTCTCAGAATGATCTCAATAGGGAGGGATATTTTTATCTCTTTTTCCTCTCTGTTTGCTCACTTAGTTGTTCCTGAATTAGTATGGCCGCTCAGCCTGGTTTGATTGGGACTTCCATGTGTTAGAGTTGTAAGCCCTCAGCCTCAGGCAGACCTATCTGGGAAACCTCTTTAGGAAGTAGACTCCATTTCCCCTGGAGGAGTCCAGTGCAGATGGAAGGCTTTTGTCGATAGTATGCTCTCTAATTATCAGATTTCTTGAAAGAAAAAAATGATTCTAATTCTAGCCACAGTTTTCAAGATGTACAGCCAATGAAGAAAGTTTGGGAGAAAAAAGCAAAACAAAACTCTAGCACAAAAACATAGCCTTTAGTTATTTTCTTCCCTGAAATCCACAAAAGTTGGATTGTAATCTCGGGCTACAAGATGGCTAGCAAAATCAAGACAAAACAGACGAAGAAAACAGAATATAACAGACTTATGGAAATAGCTCTCCTTCAGTCCCTTATCCCATAGTCTTATTTGACAACAAAATGGTGAAGAACAAAAAGACAAAGCCAAATAAACAAAAATAACAGGCATGCAAGAGAAGATGGATAGATGGCAACTTCCAAAAGGGATAAAGTATTTCAAAGCTTTTTGAAAGAATAGCTATAAAATAAGTACACTCAAGACAGATTTGGGGATTTCTGCCAGGTTCAAACAATATCCTAATGATCTGAAAAGTTAGTTTAGCTTTATAAAACACTTTGATCCCTCCTTCAGATAGATGTGATATATGGCCTGAGGAATGGGGTTCAACTATTATAATGAGGTCAGACTGGGGTATCACAAAGGTTAGTAACTATATCATCCAAATTAAGAAACTGAGGCAGAGAAATATCTTCAAGCTAGCAAGTAAAGGAAGGATGTGGTGTCCAGGTTCAAGGCAAAATTCATAATGGCCAGAAGTGGAGAAGCATTCCTCACCACTATATTGGGCAGAAATTGCTTGTTACCAAAGTTCAACAACAGCTAAGAGTTGAATCTGTAAAGGCTCAGGTATCATTAAATTCTCTTTTAAGTTTTTCCACCCTGTCAAAGTCCTAAAAATTCTGAGGTTACTGTTGCCTGTATACAAATCATGGACCTGACCACAGCAGCCAAGTTCAGAGTTGTGACATTTCCCTCATATATTTTTTTCCACCCTGAGCAAAGGGCTTGGTCTGGGGGGTTTTCAAGGTTACCATCAAGTTATAGTCTTCTAGAGGACTCCTCCCACAGTCCAGGTTAACAAGAGAAATGTCACATGTGCGTATGCACACACACACACACACGGTAGCAATTTAAATCATGAATATAAAGATGTTTAACAAACAACTGCACACAGCTCCTGTCTTGCATATTTGTGTCCTCGGCACCCATCAGTACACAATAAGTTCTCAGAAAATATGGAACTGAACAGAGGATCCCTGACCCAGTACCACAAGCAGAATCCTATCAGAATTCTTGGTTTTCTCCTGTGCCAGTTCATGGCCCGAAGTCACCCACCTGATGATGTTCTTACCCAACATAAAATGAAATAATTTGTTCTTTATGAAATATTAGGAAATCTCAAGCCTGAAGGCTGACTTAGGAATAGAGAAATCACTTATTGCCAGGCAGCTCAATTAGAAATGGAATGGCCACCCACAGCTTCTCTTCTCACTCTCATAAAACTCTTCTGTGCAGAGTTTTGCTGCCCCAAACTTGCTGTCATGCAGAGGACAACCCCAAACCTTCCCAGCCGGTCAACATGCTCTCAAGTAACGGGGCTGATTCTCTCAAAGGATTTGACTGTTTGCCTTAGTTAATATTCTCCTTCTCAACACCACAGTCTCACCCCCAGATTCTTATTGCTGTTGTGTCAATTCAAAAGACATTCCTGGAGAAGAAATTGCCTCAACTAACACAATATAGAACAGATTTCTTCACTTTTTAAAAAGATTTATTTATTTATGCATACAGAACTGGGGTACAAGCCAGAGGTGCAGGGGCAGTGAGAGGATTCACCAGAGACAGAGTGGGGA
>NW_004567124.1:12447614-12449671 GCF_000260355.1 Condylura cristata | reverse complement strand
AGAGAAGATAATCCTGAGGCTGAGTCCTCACTATTTGGTGACCCCAGTGGTCACTAAGGAGACAGAGAGGGGACACGAGGACATTTCTAAGCCTTCTAGTCCAATCATCTACACAGATGAGTGATGGTGTTATAAACTGCAGTAGGAAATGTAGGAACAAAGAAGGAAGAATGAGTTGAAGGAAGGTGAATGAATTCAGGTTGGCCTCACTAAGTTTGCAATGCCAAAAGAATTCCTGGGGAGGGAGGCCCAATGTAGAGCTGGCTCTGTTCAGGGTACAGTTGGGGAACAGACTCAGGACACATTGGGGTGTGACAATAGCAGTGCATCCGTGAAGCTGTGATTTGGCTGCGGAAGCCAGTGTTCTGAGTGTTCCACAAAGCTGACAGCATGCGCTCCTTTAGAGGATGAGACAACTGGCTCTCCTTCTTCCAGCTAGTATGTGACCTGTCACCCTCAGGCCGGGGCTGCTGCTGGATTATTGTTTACAGTCCCTCGGGGACACAATGTGGTTAAATGTTGCTTGGCACTGAGGGTCTGCTCCCACGGAGGGCCATAGAGCTCTAAACAGCCACGCAACAGTTGCCACTGTATATTTGGTAGGAATGTGTTCACGACTTCAGTCACCACTTTAGCCAGGGAGTAACCCACAGGGAGCCACCTCGGGCTTCAGGACCAGTAAAGTATGACTAAGTGGACACCATGGTTCCCCAGCTGCACCGCTTGCCTCTTTGATTCGCCATTTGGAAGCTCCAAGCAAAATCGGTGGCCCGTCTCAGCAGCCTAGTGTGGTCCCACACGTGCATGATAGAGTGCTAATCTACTTCCTGCCTTTGTTTTCCTGCCCTTATTTTTCTTTTGTCCCAATTTCTTCAACTCTGAATTTTTGTAAGTTACTTAATGTCAAAATTTGTCTTCCCATGTTATGACCATCCATTCATTTTGTTTCTATCTCCTAGAGTGGCACAGAATTCTAGGCCCTCTTCCCCATAATAGCCTTCCATACCCATGTCCTCCAGAAATTTTTTTTTTAGCAAACAGAGTCAGATGGTATTCAACAATGAAGCCTTATCTTCGGGCTTCTTCCCTAAAACCCTACCTCAAGGAAGCCCTGCAGCCCTGCAGAACACCACATCCACGGCTAATTCTCACGTTTGTCTCTGCCAGCAGGTGGCACAGATATACATACCCACACAACTTCCTCACCCATACACACACTAAAGAAAGTCTAGCCTTATGCCTAGGAGGAAGAGGGAGAACCCAGTCAGAGCCATGGTTCTTGGGCCCCCCCCTTTTTTTTTTTTAAAGATTTTATTTATTTATTTATTTATTCACACAGAACTGGAGTACAGGCCAGAGATGCGGAGGGTGAGAAGATTCACCATAGACAGAGTGGGGAGCAGAACAGACAGATCGACGAAGTACACTGCTGAGGGAAGCAGCGGGCGGGTCAGGAGAGGTCTGCCATACCATGTGGATCTCCTCCGGGGCAGGCGGGAATCGAACTCATGCGCAAGTGGCTTAATCTTCTTAGTGCAGTGCTTTAACCTGCTGCACCACCAAAGAGGGCCCTATTTCTTCATTTTTAATGCACCAGGGGATTTCCTCACAGCTTACTGAAGACTTGTGAGATTAATACAAATAAACTGTCAGGACAGTGCCTGGCACAAAGAAAATAATAACCACTAGCTTTAAAAGAGCTGAAAATTAATGAGGAGATGTATACATGTGTGTATACATGTAATGATTCTACTTTTAGGAATTTATATTAATAATACTCATAGATTCAGAAAAAGATTTATATGTAAAGATAGTTATCTGAGCATTATTTGAAAGAAGACAAAACAAACTGAGAACAACATAAATGGCCAACAATGATGGAATAAGTTAATAAATGAAACCACTTTCCAGAAACATGCTTTTAAAGAATTTTAATGCTTTAAGAAAATTACCAGGATAGGTGAAGAGGGATATAAAGGCATTCAAAGAATATGGTCTCAGTTATAGGCACTCCAGATAAATAGCTATAGAGCAAATATTTTTACTAGAAAAAAAAA
>NW_004567124.1:12388595-12447479 GCF_000260355.1 Condylura cristata | reverse complement strand
CTCCAGACAGTTTTCCATAGTGGTTGTACTAGTTTGCATTCCCACCAGCAGTGCAGGAGAGTTCCTTTTTCTCCACATCCTTGCCAACATTTGTTAGTTGTTTGAAGATGTGTCATTCTCACTGGGGTGAGGTGGTATCTCATTGTGGTTTTAATTTGCATCTCCCTTATTACGAGTGATGTTGGACATTTTTTCATATGCTTGTTTGGCCACCTGCATTTCCTCTTTGGAGAAGTGTCTTTTTAGCTCTTCTGTCTTGGGCCCTTTTAACAACAACTCTTCTCCATAGGACTCTCCCGGATGGGCTTCAGGCCCCAGGCGCCAGAGTCAGAGATTATTCTCCCTCTAAATCCAGAGTAAATACACATAAGACAGAATTTGTCCTGCAAGGGCAACTGGGATACATTTTTACAGAAAGAAAGGATTTTCAGATCAAAAATTCAAGATGCTGGATGCTTCAATCCACATGATTTTAACATGCTCCAATTTTAACAACACACCATTGAACAGATGCTAACTGTGTGCTGGGCATTGTTCTGGGAGCTTTATAAATACCATTTTATTTAAATTGTGAAACAGCTTCACGAGCAAGGTATATCCCTATTTTCTTTTTTTTTCCTATAGGCCTCCTAGCATTTGAGTAAGTTATCCTGAAATAGAGAAAAATTTAGCTATTTGGTCACCGAATAAAAGAAAATTAGTTACATCTCACTCCAATGTATAAATCTCTGACAAATCAAATAATAAGGCTTGACCTGAGACCTGGATGCAACAGAATACCCTACCTTCTTTGAGTACCTACCACATGCCTGGAGTGCACCCCGCAAGTTCACAGCCTGGTAGAAGAAACATCACATAACTAAACAAATAAATTACCAGGCCTCATGACAAGCACTTGAGGGTCAGGGACACAGCCCTAATGGCACTACAGTGCTGGAGCAAGAGGAAGTAACTCTCTCTGGCTAGAAGTAACTCTCTCTGGGCGGTGTGGGCTGAGTCCCGTTTGAATGGATGGTCCAGCAGTCACCAGAGAACAGCAAAGGTGGGGGGAAGTAAGAGAGAGAAGCAAAAGGACAAGGATGCAGGGGTGTAAAAAGGCACTGGTGAAACTGTAGACTGGTTGGGGTACAGAAAACTGCAAAGAGGGGAGGAGTTGAGAGAAAGGAAGATCATCAGTCAGGTGGAGACTTGACTTGTTGACCAAGAAGTTTAAAGTCCCTACAGGGTGTAATAGCCACATCTGGTGTGGAAAGAGTCTTTAAACAGCAGTGTGAGGAGAAGGACCTGTTAGGAAGCTCTTGCAATAAACCAAATAAGAAAAAGCATCCACTGGAGGTATTTGGGAACCCAAAGTTTTGGGCTAATTGGGAGGTGGCTTCCAGATTCCGTCTCGGACAACCGGTCAGGCAGAGCACCCAACACCGAGCTGGAAACTCAGTGCAGGGATAAAGACAAGGTCGGGCACACTCCAACTTGGGAAAGCCAGACAGGGCAGCAGAATTTTCCTTTATTATATCAGAAAAGTTATTCAGATTCTCACTCACATCTTCTTTTAATAAAATATGATGCATTTCATTCTGTCAATATAGTGAAAAATCATTGTCCTTGGCTGGGAGTTAATGACCTTTTGAATTAATAACCTTTGGTTAGGAAAATTGGTTTCATTAATATAGCCCCTTGCACTTTGTGAGTTCTTCATCTCTCTGTTCTGCTGTCCCCTGAAACCAAAACTCTGAGACTTATTATTTAAGAAGCCTGAATGACTTTATACTCAGATTCTTAGTAGTTGGGCTGAATTGAGTTCACTGACCAAGAATGTTGATTTAGTCTTGTATCTACTTCTCAGCCACTGGGGAGCCCAACCTCAGTTGGGAAAGTGACAGTCTCGTACCCCAGCTATTGATTTAAACCTAGCAGATAAACTATCACCCATTTTGAGCCAGAAAGAAAAAGAAAAATACTGGGTGGTCTCACTCATAGCAGGAGCATAAAGGATGGTGGAGGGAGGGAATTATAGTGAACAATTATATACCAGAGACATTTTAATGGATTAGGGAATGGCATCAAAAATGGGGAGTTTGGGGGGTGCACTGGACTACGGTGATGGCACATAGGTGATTTGGTGATGGGAAGTCCATGGAGATTACAACAGAGATGGGAAAAGGCACAAAATGATGTAAACATAAACTATTAAAATAAAAATAAATCAGCAAAAAAAAATCATCCATTTTGGGGTGTTGCTACCATGGGAACCTGGCACCTCCTTGGATTTCACTCAGCCCCTAAGCAGGTGACTGATACCATGACCTTAGTAACTGTTGCTAAATAACTGCTGCTTTCTAGAGCTGGGGGATCACCCATCCCCACTCCAAAGTAGTGTAGGGTCAGAATGAAGCTCCCCTCAAAAGAGAAGCTAGAAGACCTTGGAAAAACAGTAGAAAGTGAAATTTTACAATCTTTCTCTCCTACTCCACCCTCCTGCTGTCTTTGAAAGGTTCCAAATAGATAGCCATTTATCTTTTTTGGCTGAGAAACAGGCGCCTGCAGCTATTATCTAGAGCATCAAGTGCAGACTCCCCAGCCTCGTTGGGCCCCAGGCTCTGGTGATTTAGCCTTATCTCCTGCCTCCTCCTGCCAGCTAGGTCTCTTGCCTCTGAGCCCTTTCTCTGCTCTTCCCTCTTCTTGGAAAGCCACACAACACACATGTCTGCACAGCTGCACACATGCACACACTTGCATGTGCACACTTACTTATCCTTGAAGCCAGTACCAGCTTCACTTTCCCTGAGGAGTCCTGCCTGAATGACACTCCTCCATCAGGGGAACCCATCATTCCTTACCTGGTCTGTGCAAAGGTATGAGATATAATATGTCTGCAGGTAAGAACAGGCTGAAAGGATATATAGTGTCATCCAATTCTACTGGCTGTCTCTCCAGGATAGCGATGCAGGAAGTTAGAATAAGACAGACGCCGGTTCATATCTTGACACTACTCCTTGTTAGCAGTGGTGTTGATGTCGTCTTTTGAGTTCGGGGTCCTTGGGTTCACTCTGGGGAAGGTTTCACCAGAGCTCCCCTTTCAGCGGCATGTGGCGAGATTATCCAGGAGGCAGAGACTCAGTTATATTTTAAGAGTAAGTTTATTAGAAAGAGACAAGAGAGGAAAAGGTACTTGCATAGACACAAGCAGGCTGAAGAGCTGCCCCGAAAGGGACAGATTTGCAGGGAAAGAGGCCTGCATAGTTGCAGGTGGGCGGTGTTAGGAGAGTGGCCTGCTCTGAGGGAGGTCAGTGCAAAGAAGTCCCGGCATGGTCAAAGGTCACGCCCGCTGCTGCCCAGAAGAGCGAAAGAGAGAGGGTGGACAGAAGCACCTGCATAGGCACAGGTGGGCAGAGGAGCTGCTGCCCCATGTTGGTGCAGAGACTGCCCTGATATAGACAGCCTCTTGCTGGGAGGGGCTCACTCCCTCTGAGCCTAGGTTTGTTGTCTTTGAATAGAATCTGAAATTCCTGATGTCATTATCTTTCACCTTGTGGATTTGAGCTTCAGGCACAGCCCAACAGCCTGTTATCTGCTGGGAACTCCTGCAGATATTCAGGCATCCCTGGCACGGGTTGACCTTGATTTTTGGCTGTGTCAGTTGCTGCACTAGCCCCTTCTACCCATCCCCTTTGAGTGACTCAGTCTCGTGATGCCTCCCCTGCATTCCGTCCTCCCTCAGCTTGGTTCTTGACTCTTAACCCTCACCCAGTCCCACTCTAGGCTGTATTGCAGGCTCTCACCCTCGTATCTGAGTGGCCGATCCTACAGCCACCAGGATATTAGGATGGAGGATCTATTCAACCGCTACACTGAGTCCTCCTACATTACCTTCCAGTATCTCCTAGGACAGAAATAGTCATTCCAATAAAAATGTTCTTTGGGGTTCCCCAAAGCTGAAAGTAGCAACTCAGAGAAATCCATTGACTGGTGTTCTTAGAAACCTTTGGTTTGTCACAGCGCTGGCAGAGGTAGGTGGGGCACCAATTTAAGCACCATCTTCAATCTTATATTCCAGAACCGGTTGGGAGAAGACCTCGAGATGTTGAAACAAAAGAAATACAAGAGACAAAGACCAGATTCCTGCTCTTTAACCAGGAAATGGACAAGGGCTGTCAGATTCGGCTCAATCACCCAGACACATTACAGAAGTGCGGCTTCAACAACTCCTGGCCTTTGGTGATGATAATCCACGGGTGGTCGGTAGGAAATGCTGACATGCCTTTTCTCTCTCTGTTTTCACACTTTTTTTTCTCCCTAATGTATTCAATTTTAATAAAAAGATAGGGAGCCAGTGATAAAACTTCCTGCATAATATTTGTAAAGCACATTCTAATTTTCTAAGTGCTTCCCCATACAGTATCTCATTGTTTATCTCAACTCCACAAGTAAGCAGGGCTGGGGACTGCACCTTTCAGATTATAAAATGCACCAACAGCTCACAGAGCACGTGACGGCCCTTAAAAGATTGCAGTCCATGCAGGAGAATAACCACATTTCACGAGAGGAAGTAGGAAACCAAAGACACTGTCTCCCAAGGAAATGCTTATTTTGCAAGGGTAAATTCAACTGCAAATAACAGACATCCAAATCAGCATGATTCTATAAAACTGAGGTTTGGTTTCATTTCACAAAACAGTTCCATTATATATAAGTCCAAACTGGCTAAATGGCTTTGGCCAATGAAGTCCTAAAGAACTCATTTGTGTTCTATCCATCCTAAAAGCATGGCCCTAAGATGCCCAAGATGGAAGCTACAGCACAGTCATCGCATCATCATCCCTGGGAGCACAGTGTAGCAAGGATTCCCACAAAGGGTCAGAGAGCAGAGTTTTAAAAAAAAAAAAAGCTTTATTGAGATATAATCCACATAATATACAATCCACCTATTTAAAGTATACAGTGGTTTATGCTATCAGCCTGTTTTGTTTAGGTTAGCCTCCAGAAACATCTATGGACAGCTTCCAGTTACCTTCCTTGGCCATATCTAAACGAAAAGGTGGCCAAATGTGTAGCCTTTTCAAGAAAGTAGCCTTTTAAGAATACCAAAAATTCTTTTACTATGCAAGAAGAGGGAAAAGACCACTAAGAGCAACTCAAATGAAGTGAGGACTTGTTTCCAAGAGATACTTCTGCCTGGCTGATTTCCAGCCCACCCACAGTTGGAAGTTTAATTCCCAATTTGAAACCTCCAGAGATGTTGGTGAGATTTTGTGACCTGGAAACCTTTTCTTGGCATCCAGTTGGAAATTGCTCATGAAATTCCCATCTCTCCTGCCCTAGAGACCAAAAAGGGGCGTCTCCCCCACAGCACCTTTCAACATGCATTTGCTGACAACCTGCTTGTGCAGTCTCACAGCTTCTGCATGAACTGAACAGACCCTGTGGCCACCTCCCGGGTAGGGAGAAGTCACTGACACCCCACGGGGGAACCCACCACACCCTGGAAAAGCACAGAGGCCTCGGAAGTTGGCTGGCAGCTTCTCCCTACCACTTCAAGGAGTCCCACCCCCAGAGAAGAGGGCTTCCACCACACTGCAGGGTTGCTGGTGAAGATGAGAGGGAGGGGGGCTCCTGGCCCTAGAGAAGGACCTGACAGAGATGGAGCCCCTTTTTAGTCTGTCTCAGTCCAGTTAGTCCTCACATCTCCCTAGGCAATGGGTTAACCTCATCTCTCAGATGAGGTGACTGCAGCCCAGAAAGTTCAAGTAGTTACCACAGCCCATGTGTACAAGTGCCCAGAAGTAACCCTCTTGCGCTGTACCCCAAAGCCACACTCTCAAAGACTCCAAGTCAGGGGCTCCATCGCTGGGCCGCCATCCCACAGCAGGGTTCTCACTGCAGTCACCTCACAGCACTCACTCCAGCCAACCTTTTTTTAAAGAGAACTAAAGATCAGACTGAAATTCTCTTGTGGGAACCAAGAGTGGGGGGCTCCGGAGGCAGGAATGGACTAGAAAGAGACCAGTCACTATAAGGAAGAACATTCCTTGTAGGACCTTCCCCTACAAGAGAAAATAGGATGGTGCGAAGGAAATGCAGCCAGAGAAGAGCTTTGGGGAAGGGCAGAGCGTGGTCTTGGAAGCTGACTCGAGGTAAGAGCTGGAACCGAGAGCCACCAAGTTGAAAGGCTACACAGCAGCCCTGCTCTTCCAGGTGCTCTACTGGCTGATGCTGTCTCCTCATCCCTCCCCGCCCCTCCCCTACCCACCTGCCACTTTAGGCTACAGCAATAGCCAATGGTTTGTGGCTTCTCCCACATCTGTGTTTCTGTCCCTTGGGCTTTGACTGAGCTACCTAGAATGTCCTTGCCTCTCTACCCTATGGAACAGTAGCCATTACCTATTAGGTGTTCCAGGTATGTCTCGTAACTGAATCAATGATTGAGTAAGTATTTTGTTTACAGATGTAGCATGCAGATGTGGGGTTCTCGTACCAGGGTCCTTCTCTCAGAAGGAGCTCTTCCTTCTCAAAGCCCGGTACAGACTGGGCTACCTGTACTATTGCTACTCCTATGGCTAATTGATGGTCATGACAATGGCAGTAACTTTTACAGGGGTGCTTCCTGTGTCCCAGGCACTGTTGTGAGTGCTTTACTTCTGTTTCATCTTCACAACAAGCCTAGAAGGAGAGCAATATTATTATCCCCATTTTCTCATCTAGAAAACGGGGGCAGAGAAATGTTAAATAACTTGCCCAGGGTCATTCAGGTAACAACTGGGAGAGTCTGGGTTTGAACCCAAAAGATTACATCCACATAGAAGACATTGGGTGCACCTTCTTTCAATGAAGGCACCTTTCCCCAAAGGACAAGCCACAGCAAAATCATGCGGAGCAGTGGGTGGGAGAGAGAGGGGGGAATAGAGGGGGTGGAAAAGCAGACTTCCCAGGTGAGATGACCACAGAGGGTAGGTCAGCCTTTCTTACCTGATTTACATACTTTCCATTATTTTATGACTGGAGGGAATGGGGAAGGGAGTCTTCAAAGAGGGAAACTAAGACAATCGTTCTTAGTTGGGGTCACCCCCAGGAACATTTGGCAAAGTCTGGAGATATGTTTGATTTTCACAATGTCTGTGTTGGGGTTTGGGTGGGAGGGAGCTGCCGACATCTTGTGCTTAGAGGCCAGGGAGGCTGCTACACATCCCACAATGCACAGGACAGTCCCACAACAAAAAAACAGCTGGCCGAATGTCAGCAATGCTAAACTTGGGATGTCCTGTGTTAAGTTCTTTCTCTTGGAGAAGAGGATCCAGCATTATCCAAGTGTTGGAGAAGAAAAAGAGGTGAGTCGGGAGAAGGAGAAACTAGTGTGGCTCCCTCTGTCCCCTCCCAGCGAGCTGACTATGCTGTGGCCCACTCTCAGGTGGATGCCTGCTTGGAAAACTGGATCTGGCAGATGGTGGCTGCACTAAAGTCCGGACTGGCCCAGCCAGTGAATGTGGGGCTGGCAAACTGGATCAGCCTGGCCTACAATCACTATGCCCTTGCTGTGTACAACACCCGCCTGGTGGGCCAGGAGGTCGCAGCTCTTCTCCGGTGGCTGGAGGTAAGTTCTCCAAAGCAGCCCAGACCTGAGAACCACATCTGCTAACCCCACAGAAACTGGACGCCAGACCCCACACCTCTCTCAGGAGGCCCCCTAGAAGCCCTACATGTAGAGCCATCTTCTTCCACTTCTCAATCCACTACTTTTATACTCAGCCTCTGGGATGTGTTAAGAAATCTAAACGTGCCCGTAAGCCATCAAGTGAATGAACAGGAATGACAGGGTCACTGTGGCGGGGTCTGAATGTCTAGGTGAAAACAGCCAGGCATGGAGGCAGCTTCTCCAGGTGAAGTGCCAGGTAGCGAAGCCTGAAAGGAGCGAGTACACTCAGCAAGGTGAGAAACCAGTGAGTATGCAGTCTGAATACAGCACTTCATTTGCAATCAGGCACATTGAACGGGGCCAGGAGCCTAGAACAAGCTAGAGGCACAAAAGCCTTTTATCTGGCTGCTCTCTCCTTGCAACCATCTCTGCTGTCTTCCAGGAATCTGTTCAATTTTCTCGAAGCAATGTTCATCTAATTGGGTACAGCCTGGGTGCACACGTCTCAGGATTTGCTGGCACTTACATCGGCGGAAAGCACAAGATTGGGAGAATTACAGGTAACCATGCCTGATAACTAACAACTGTAATTTCCACAATGGCATGGGGCGTGGAGCCAGTCCCGCGTCTCCAACAGTTTCATAATTAACACACCCCCAGCTTCCTTCGAACTCTACTGGAGACCCTGGCAGGATGTGCGGTGCTATTTCCAACCAGACCACTGCCATAGACTGCTGTTCGGAGACAACGCAGAGCAATTTCACAGCCTCAATTCCTATTGCCTCGCTTTAAGCAGATGCCTCCTTCTCACAGTCATGCCAAAGAGGACCTACAAAGTATATTTCTACACACTGTCATAGCAGGAAGAATTTTTAATCTATAGTGTAAGAACCCCAGGGTGATAGAGTTAAGAATCACACCCTAGGGGCATCCCTGGTGGCACAGCGGGTTAAAGCACAGCACTGAGAACCTAAAGCCACTTCAGCACTTCAGCCACTTCAATCCCCGCCTGCCCCAGAGGTGACCCACATGACGTGGCAGACCTCTCCTGACCCGCCCGCTGCTTCCCTCAGCAGTGTACTTCATTGATCTGCCTGTTCTGCTCCCCACCCTGTCTCTGGTAAATCCTCTCTCCACCCCTACATCCCTGGTCTGTGCCCCAGTTCTGTATGCATAAATAATCTTAAAAAAAAAATCACCCCCTCAATGTGCTGTAATATCCATCACATTTGTAACCTTAGTTTCAACATCTATGAAACACAGAAGTCTTGTCCTGAGACCCATTTGTATTGAGGGAAGGAGCTGTGCACTAAAACCTCACCCCATGCTATAGTCAACTTGATACCCAAGAAAGGCTAGAAATATGCAAAACTGCCCTTTCTTTGACACCAAATTCATTCCCCACATAGCCCCCTGAATGCCTGATTAGATGATTCCACAGCCAAATCCCCAAGACCCTTTGGCACCTACTAGTAAGACTCAAGAGACAAACAGGCAGGGCCCTTCTCAGTGAAGTAACCACAAAGATGTCCAATGTGTCCTATCCCATAGCCTTTCTGCAGTTATAGGCTTCTGTGACACTACATTTTCTCCATTTTACGACATGCATGGCCTGTTCTGCTTCTGGGCCTTCACATATGTTGTTCCCCTTGCCTGGAATATATTATGGCCACTTACCCACCCAGCTCTACCTACCAAGTTCCTACCCATCCTTCAAAGCCCAGCAGGCTAAAATAATACCTGACCTGCTAAAACAATTCAAAGGAGTTGAAGAGGTTTAACATTATGTGGGCTTTTATCACGTAAGAACATTTTTGGCAGCTACTATCTACTGCTATAGTTACTTCATAAAAGGGAGATTTATTTTAACATGAAAAAAAGGAATAATAGCCAACATTTAAATGAAAAAATTAGGAGAGTGCATATCCTCCTCTTTTTTATTTTCATCAGGCCAGTACCAGTATTTGGGGATTAAACACTCAGTAACCTGGGGGTGAACGGACTTCCCATGAACACCTTCCATAGGAAGCTAATGAAGCCCACCACTGAGGAGTCAAGCCTAGAAGTCTGAGGGAGAATCCTGTGAAGCTGCCTCAGGCCTGAGACTCAGACCCTCTCCCTCTGATTGGTGTCCTGAGCCACCTCACTTACTATTGGCCAGGCCCACACAATTCAGAGGCAGCAGGATAGCTGCTTGCTCTGATGTTACCGTGTAGTAAGCCTCATGAAGGAAGGACCATCAGCCACAGCAAAGCCTCCTTCATTTGAAGCCACAGGTAAAGGCGAGGGAACCAGTGTTCTCAAGGCCCACTGACAGGTCTTTCACCCCCAACATGGAAGCAAGTGGGACATCAAAGATCTTTCAGAGAAGGTAAAGGAAGA
The DNA here is from genome assembly GCF_000260355.1 of Condylura cristata. Lineage (NCBI taxonomy): Eukaryota > Metazoa > Chordata > Mammalia > Eulipotyphla > Talpidae > Condylura > Condylura cristata. The sequence continues at coordinate 12,437,467 of NW_004567124.1, read as the reverse complement.
AAAGCAGAAAAAAAGCCTCAAGCATAAATGCTCCCCAGTTATGCGGACAGGAGCCCTCACAGGCCCTCAGCAAGCCCCCTACTACTGGGGGGCCAGAGCTTTGGGACCAGCATTTGTTCACATTTCACCCTGGAACAGCAATGTCCCAGGATTGTTCTGGACAGCGACATGACATTAGGTTAGGAGAAAATCAGCTTGTCTAGGGAAATGATTAACAACATGCCGGCAAATAAATTCTTCTTTTGATGAGTAGGTTAGAACTACTTATAATAAGCACAGTGGGTTTTTTGTAGGCAAACAGATGCTCTTGAAAGAAGCTTGAGAGGTACTTAAAATTAATTTGCTTAAATAAATCAAGCATTCCCTCATAACCTTATTTCTTCAACTGGATAGTTTCTGTAAATCTCTTTTCCCCATGGAGAAAGCCCAGCAATTTTCAGCACCATGAATTACAGTGGTATTACTGTGTAAAGGGAAGGGCAAGATTTTCTACAGAAGGGTGATGCTGTAGGATTTTCTTCTCCCCACTAGCTCATGAATGTGTACTAACATCAAAAATCTAAGAAGGGGCCCACCCTTGTGGTGCAGCAGGTTAAAGTGCAGCACTGCGAGCTGGCCGCAGCCACTTCAGTGCAAGTTCGATACCCTGCCCCAGAGGTGACCCACATGGTGCGGCAGACCTCTCCTGTCTTGCCCACTGCTCCCCTCAGCAGTGTGCTCCATCAATCTGCCTGTTCTGCTCCCCAGTCTGTCTCTGGTGAATCCTCTCACCACCCCTGCACTTCTGGCTTGTACCCCAATTCTGTATGCATAAATAAATAAAATCTTTTTTAAAATGAAAAATAAAACCTCATTTTAAAAAATCTAAAAAGGGCACTCTACCACCCCTCTCCTCCTCATCTAACCTTTACCCTTGCTTTCCTCTTAGGGCTGGATGCTGCGGGCCCTATGTTTGAGGGCATGTCCCCCAGCGACCGTCTTTCACCAGATGACGCCAATTTTGTGGACGCCATTCATACCTTTACCCAGGAGCACATTGGCCTCAGTGTGGGCATCAAACAGCCCGTAGGACACTATGACTTCTACCCTAATGGGGGTTCCTTCCAGCCTGGCTGCCACTTCCTAGAGCTCTACAAACACATCGCCAATCATGGTTTAAATGGTGAGAGACAAGACATGGCCAGCCGCAAGCCCCAGCCTGCACTCCCCACATGTGGATGGGGCCTCTGGATCCTGTGGGATATTCTGACACTGTGGTGCTCAGTGGGGGAATGAGGGAGCCCAGGTGTGAGGTTCCCAAGTCCACTCAGTAAGAAGGCCTATGGGAGTAGGTAAGCTTGGTATTTACCCAGCAGGCCTCTCCTTTTAACAAGCAGATGTCCCTGGAGCCAGCGCTCTGAGGATGAACTGAGGACACATCAGAAATGCCCATCTCCTACTCCCACCCCATGTGCCAGCAAAAAATCCCTCTTGGGGGGCTCTCCCTGGTGGTGCAACAAGATAAAGCACCGCATTATGAAGCTTTCCAAAGCCACTGCAGCACCAGTTTGATCAGTGGCCAGGGAGCTGACCCACATGACTGGCAGACCTCTGCTGGTCTGCCTGCTGCTCCCCTCAGCAGTGTATTTCAGTCATCTGTCTGTTGTGCTCCCCCACCCTGTCTCTGGTGAATCCTCTCACCCACCATACCTCTGGCCTGTACCCCAGTTCTGTAAGCATAAATAAATAAATCTTTAAAAAAAAAATCCCTCCTGAGATACCAGCCCTTCTGAAAGTTGAGTCCTGACACCTGAGGTTATTCCTTCTCCAGAAGCTTCCTCCTTCAGGGGGCTTCCTCTATTCTGTGTCACATGAGGATCCACTTAATAGTTCATGGTTTCTTAATCATTACTCTCACAAGAGTGGGAGGAATTCTTCCACCCTCTGGAGGTTTAATCAGCTGATTGTGTAGGACATTACTGAGAATCTTCCCATTCAAAGTAAGGCTGTAAATATGTCCTTGTTACTTCCTTTATTTTAGAGCAGAAACTGAATGTGGTGTTATCTAGATTGTCTCGCCACTTCTCTCTTAAATGCCGAAGCAAAAACTTTAACATGCACATTGATGACATGCAAAGGACATGGAATAAAAATGTCAGCACAAACCATACGTTCCACGGCATTCCAAATTTCTTCTCACAAAATATCAGCCCAATAAAAGCATGCCATCTCGCTCTAAGCCCACCATGCCCCATGCCGCACCACCTTCTCACAACTGTCATCCAGAACTGAGCTGAGAACACTCTCGTGATTACATCACCACCTTCACCTCTACCGTATCAGACTGACCTTCACTTTCCACATTATCTCATTTTGGCTGGACTCCCAGACTTCCACCCACCCAAACTTGAAAGAACATTCTGGGAACTTACCCTTGACATTCCTTACATCTCCCGCCATTATCCCCCACCTCTAGTCCCCAGCATTTCCTGGTCCCCTCCCAGATCTGCAGTCTCCCAAAGCTTAGCACAGGTATCGAGGCTGGTGCTCAGTAACTAGTTGCCTGGCAAATGCATCTGACCAACTACTGCTATTTGCTCTTGTGTGCTAAACTTCAAAATGATAGAGCCACTTCTGTTTATTTAGCTGGCCCAGCCTTGCTGTGGGTTTTTCTGATTTCTTAACCCTTCCATTCAAAAGTGATCCCATTCTGGTTCTCCCAACTATCCCTGAACAGAAGGTAACATGGAATCTGCTTTACTGGCCTCACTATCCCCTGGTTGGGTGAGCTTGGGTGAATTAGTGAATGTCTTTAGAGCTCATTTTTCTCATTGTAACTGCTGCTACAAGGAGCTGTGGGAAGACTCAGGAAATAGAGGAGGGAAGACATTCAGTGAGCACCCGCTCACAGTGTGTGTTCAGCAAATGTAGCCACTGGCAACCTGGACCTGAAGTACCTAAGCTTGGCGTTAGCCTTCAGCCACTTGGGGAACTATCAATAGCTTTTTGGTAAATCTACTTGTGGTCTACCTTCACATTTGGTACTTTGCATGTCTTGTGACAGTTTCTCAATATTCCTTGAGAAGAGTTTCACCAAAAATTAGATTAAGATTTGGAAAGCTTTTCTTTTTTTTTTTAAGATCAGTATCTATGATTCATAAACCTTATAAGCTTGCTCTATGGGAGAAGGTCCATTCAGAGCTAGGCATATTCTTCTAGAAGTCAGCCCCTATAGGGTTTGCTTTTTTTTTTTAAAGATTTATTTATGTGTGCCCACAAGAACCCCATGGGGTACAGGCTAGAGGTGTGTAGGGTGAGAGACAGAGTGGGGAGCAAAACAGGTGGATCGATTGAAATTCACTGCTGAGGGGAGCCGTGGGCAAGACAGGAGAGATGTGCTGGGCCATGTGGGTCAGCTCCCTGGCTGGGGATGGAACTTGAGCTACAGGGGCTGTGGATAGCTTCATAGTGCTGTGCTTTAACCAGTTGCACCAGCGGGGAGGGCCCCCTATAGGTTTTCTAGTAACAATGCCTGCTTCAGGATATAAGGTAGACACCATGGGAGTGTCCTGAGCCTTCACAAGCCCATCAGTCAAGTCTTAAGAGTGCCGAGGCATACATTTACCTAAGGAGATTTCCCCACAAATCTCTTCCAGCAAACTCACCCCAACTATCAGCACCTTGTACATTTTCAACCATGTGAGATAGAAATATTATAAGTGAGTTACACTACCCTGTTTTCTTAAGGAATTCAGTATTTTCTTAGTGACTTGGGGTTCCTCTTTAAACTCTATTATAACACACTGTTAGAGTGGGTTGTCCTCCAGAGCCCCGCCATTGCTGGAACTTTGTCTCAACACTAAGAGACCAGAACAGACCTACTCCTTTAGCTCTAGCTCAGTTATTATGTCCTGACCCCTGGTAGTGGGTCAGTCTTGGCAATGCCACCCTCCTTCCTCGTGTGCTACTAATCTGTGCTTATTACGAGAGTATCCTTTGAGTTGAGGATGCTTTGGAGTCAGGGGTGCTAACATCCTTCTGGCCCTGTGTTCCAGCCATCACTGAGACCATCAAATGTGCCCACGAGCGGTCAGTGCACCTCTTCATCGACTCCCTGCTGCATGCTGACTTGCAGAGCACGGCCTACCTTTGCAGCGACATGGACAGCTTCAGCCAGGGCCTGTGCTTGAACTGTAAGAAAGGTCACTGCAATACGCTCGGATACCACATCCACCAGGATAAGCAAAGCCAGAAGACCAAGAAACTCTTCCTTGTGACCCGCGCCCAACCCCCATTCAAAGGTGAGAGACAGAGAGTCAGAGAGTGGGTATGTGTGTGGGGGGCAAGGTACTGGAGCCATCAGAAGAGCAGAATACAGCCACTTGTCTGGTGTCTGAGGGTTCAAAAGTTCCCTGCAGTCTCTTCCTGGAGCTACTTCAGACTCTGTTTATTCGTGTTTCCAAAACTGCAGAGATTTCAGACTGATATGAACACAGTCTCTCTCTCCCCAAGAATGTGGCCAAGTCCTGCTTGCCAACTGTTAGGAAAGCAAACCTTGATCCTTTCTGGAACAATCTTTGGGTTGGCCTCTCTCCATTCTCTTTCATGGTCCCCTGGAATGTTAGATCCCAAAGGTGCTGAGCAGTTAACCTCGAGCACCAGATCCCATAATACCTGGAGGGTTCTTCAGACCCGATTAGAACTAAGACTAATCTTTGTTCATGACCCCTTTGGAAAAAAAACAAAAAACAAAAAACAACTGTGATCCTTCTGGTTGCAGCTCATTGTATTCCTCCAGTTTGAATCAGGTGATTGTACAGGCTATCGCTGTCACAGTGAGTCTCTCCCAAGATGAAGTTCAACTTCCAGTATTTGTCAGTCAATCTTTACCCTCAGGGAAGAAACCAAACACCTGCTGTCTCTGGGTTGAACAGCAGGTCAGAGAAAGGGCTGTGGCCACCACTTGAGCCGAAGCCAACAGAGAAGTACTCCACTGAAACCCAGTCCTCCTGGAGGGACAAGCTGACATCTGTTGCCATTAACATTTCTGCCTAATCCTTAAAACAGCTCCGGTTAACGTCTGAACTGTTTTACAGCCCAAGCTCCCGGGCACTGGAAGGAGCCAGGTGCTGTGCTGTTTGATTATCACCCTGTGGATATTTGTAGGGTAGGGCTGAGCCAAGGTGCCATCACCACTGCTCTGCAAGTGCACAGCATTTGTGGATTAACTGCTCGTGGTTCCCGCCAGCACCTAGTGAGGTCTGCAGGGCCAGTTTCTGTCCCATTTTAGAGAGGAGGAGCGCTGAACTCCAGGCAGTGACTGGCATGGCCACAGAGCCCTGGAAGGAGGCCTAGAACCAACCCAGGTCTATCTGACTGCCAGGCCAGTGTTTCTTTCATTACCACACCCAAGTTCAAGCTCCAGGCAACTTATTTTTTAGATACAGCTTTCTTTTGCTTATCTGAACTGTTTGCTTCCCAGCCAGATTTCCCTTCCAAGAGCAAGCAGGCCCAGAAGTTCCTCGTGAGTGGAAGGTAGCACCCCAGAGTGTTACAGGACAGGGAAAGGGGCACCACTGAAGCCCCAAACCTGCCTGCTCTAAGTGGGTTGGTTCTGCCATTTGCCGCATCAAAACAAAACATATAAAACTTTAATGAAAAGGGGCTTTAATACAGTAAATATACAATATGGAACACAAAGAATATAACTTCTAAATCAAACATCTGAAGTTACCCATCCCCTCATGGGCAAAAGTCAACCCAAAAGGGATTGGCCCAAAGCAAGACCCAAAAGCCCGCCACAAGACCAAAGCACCCTCTGGCCGGGACCCATGGAAAAAGGTCAGAAATGGCCAGACAAATCTGGGAGGAAAAAAGCAAAAGCAAAATCAATATAAACACTGACACAGTCACCTCCCTACAGGTATCTCACCCACATCTGCCTTAACCAGTCCAGGGTCAGGAAACAAGCCCGGTTTCCTCATCACATGCTTGCTGCTCCATGTGGCTTCCTCAGGTCTCCCGCTGGCTCTCCATTCTGATTCCTTCTTTTCTTCTCTCCCCTGCTCAGTTACACCCTCCTTCTGGGTGGGACAGGGAACCTGGAAATTCCCCTTTTCCTAGGGACCACCCTGTTACAAGATCACTTGGAAGGGGATGGGATCCTTTCATCTAATACCAGAGGGTACCCTACACTGTCACTTCCGAGGCATCTCTGGGAACTGGTGAGGGAATTTGGAAGGTCCCCTAATGAAGGGAGTTCCCTACCACAGGCTGCCAATTAGATGTTCATTTGGGTTAATCAGCTCCTCTTTTCAAGTTGTCTGTAGTGATTAGGCCTCTCAGATAATCTCCTTTCACTGGATCTACTTCATGGAACGTTAGTGTTTAGAGAAACTGTTCAACCTCACCAATTCTCAGATGAAGGAAATGAGGCCCAGACCGGAAATCATTTGCCCAGGACCACAAAGAGAATTCTTAGCAGATTCTCCATTTAGATCAGGGCCTCCAAACAACTGGTTGCTTAATTTTTATTGTGGTAACTAGCTCCTGGGAGTTCTCCATGGCTGTTAGAGAGAATGAGTAGGGGGGAGGGTAGTAAAAGGAGAGAGAGGGATTACTTTGCCTTTAAAATAAGCTGGGAAGAAATGAGGTCATATTTCACCTTCTAGGACCAGCCAGACATCTGAAGTGAGAGGCTTGGCCCAAGACATCTACTGGGGGCTTGGAGGTGGGGAGGGAGACAGGTATCCAAAGGTCAGGCAGTAGGCGCAAACTGAGTTCCTCCCTTTTGCCTGGGTTCCTCTGACTGCCAGGCAATGCCAGTATGAACTCACTCAGGCCGAAGAATTGCCTCATGGCACTGTTGTTTCACCCACCCATAATTATTCATTAAGCAAAAAACTAAACTAAGTAGAATCCCACCTCAGGGGCCTCAATGGAAACCAGCCCCCTCCCATGTAGCGCTCTCAGGGCTGCCCCAGAAAGATGGGCAGTGTGGGCCTTGAGATAATACAGGGGTCTCTTCAGTACCAGCTACTTATCTTGCTCTGAGTCTTCCAATGAGGACGGAACCTACATGGCCAGCATATGGAGAGGTCTGACTAGGAAGCAGGTCTGCACACAAGCCTCCTGCACCACACCTCCCTTCTCTGGCCCCTCCAAATCCACCCAGTTCTATCCCAGTCCTCCAGTAAGCAGGTAGGGAGCAGCAGTTTTGCCCTCAATCAAAGCTCCCCTGAGTATATCTGCAAATTCCACCTCAGCAAGACTGCCTGTTTAGAAAGGCTGCTAGGAGTGCTACGCCCTGTCATGTGGCAGCCTTGACCATATGCAGCAACTGAAATCAAATTAAATCACATCAAAAATGTGACTCTTCCATTCCACTAGCTACCTTTCAAGTGCTCGATGCGTGGGGAGCACAGGAATAAATCATTTGCATCTTCACAGTCTTCTTTTGACAGTGCTGGCATCAAGCTTTTCATCGAGGCCACTATAACTACAGCTTCTCCATCCATCAGAGCCACAATCATCTCTAACCTGAGCCCCCAAAGCTTTTCCTATGCCCGCCTCCCGCAGCAGTTGATGACTACTTATAGATTCTTAAGAGAACAGACTTGCCCAGCCCCGGTTCCAGAGAAACCACAATCTATAGCTGTCAAAGACATCTAGCCATACCATATATTTTAGTGCCGGGTCTGCCTGGGCAAGATAAACATCACCTCCTGAGTGTAATTTCACAGAGGATGACTAACTTGGCCCTCTTTCTTCTGGTTCCCAAGATATTTCTACAAAGCCACCAAAGAATCTATTTTCTACGAGCATACACCAGATCTGGGATAAACACTGGGAGAGTACAGCAGTGGCCGAAGAGAATTGGGAAACAGTCATGAAATGAGGCAATTTATCGCCCAATTCCATTCTCACACTCTCAGGAGGAGCCTTACCAGTTTGAGAGCCCGTTTTGTTTTGCGAGAACGGGAAAGGAAACGAACCTGTATTAAGTCCTGTTTAACAAGCACCTTCTCTAATTTAATTCTCTAGCAGTCAATCGTGGTAATTGATGGAGAGGAGGGAGGTATCATTTCTAGGGGGGGCTTTCTCTGTCCCAGCACCATGCTGGGTGTGCTGTAAATTATCGCATTTCTCATTTAATCATCAAAACAACAGAGAGAGAATTCCAGATTGGTTATCTTTCATTTTCTAAGAAATAAATTAGAATCATAGAACTGAAATCATCTTTCCAAAGTCATATGGTTTGTGAGTAGCAGAGACAGAATTTTAGCCCAGCCAGGTCTTTCTGATTTCTGTCACTCCACAGGGCCTCCACAGTGTAGGGCCGGTGTGGGTCCTCTGAGTCTTGACAGCGCAGGCTGGAGGAGGCAGCCCAGATGAGTATCAGCCCTACTCACCAGGCTGTCTCTGTGGGGCGGGAGGTCCTTTCCCCTCCCCGACTTTCTTCCCTTCCCTGTCCTTCTGTCTGTCCTTGCTTTCCACACTCTGGGCTTTCCACACCCTCTGGTGGGGCCTTGTTTTGTTGTTCACTCCAGATCTTTTCTTCTGGTTAGAGAGCTGACCAGCCAAACTGTGACTTGGGATGTCTGTCACTGACTTTTTTCAGCTTCTTCTTTGGGAAGTACGCACTTATTTCCAGAAGTTGCAGAAGTTTCAGAGAGTGCGAGATTCGGGGTAAGGACAGTCTAGAATGTAGATTTATTGCCAACTACCTATGTAACTTGGACCTAGTGACAAACTTGTGGGACCTAATTTTTCATAAAGTGTAGACAAGCCTGGGAGTGACCCACTAAGACTGTCACCTATGGGTGGGACTCAGAAGCATGCCTGTCGGTCTAGCAGTAAGAAAGTAGGTATCAGGGGTTAACACTTTGTAGAAACCAGGCACTATATATACACCATCTCCACACACCCTCCCCACAACCCTGTGAGAGAGCTTTTAATGCTCATTTTACACTTGAGGAAATGGAGCTTCCGAGAGGGTACATGTGCTTGAAAATCACAGGGCAGTCGGTGGCAGAAAGGCCTGTGGCTCCCACCACTCAGCTGAAAACTCTTATGGCATTCATTATGAAGGGCCGTGGCACAAACCGTGGGCAGCAGTATGTCAGTCAGTACAGGTTCCTCACACTCCCACACACACACTCCTTCCTCCTCTCTCTCTCACTCACACACAGACTCACACACACTCCTTCTCCTTTCACATACACATTTTGCTTTACCCACACCCACACACACACACACACACTCACATATGCCTTACCTCCACACACATAAAACACAACGTCCCTTGGCCTTCGCACACAAACACATCACACACCGACATCTCCACTCCTAAACGGAGCAAGCTCTCCACCTTGATGACATCAGCCATCATGTAAACAGAGTGGCGCAGTTGAGTCCAGAGGTGGTTGTCTCACATGTGCTTACAAAGGCACGTGCCTCTCTTCTCCACCTCGCAAGCCTGCTTTGAGTGCATTCAATGAACCTCTGCATAGTAACACCATGAGGGTCTCTCAGGCCCCTGGTCTCCAGTCTATATCTGGGGTTACGAGTATTTTACAGCTAGAAATAAGCCTGTGGAGCTACAAGGAAACACAAGAGATCTCTTCCAACCATCTCCATGAGAAAAAAATCAATACAGTGAAGAAGGAAAAAAAAAAGGCCTCTTTGATGGTTGCAAAGAGAATAATATTAAAACTCCCAGAGCCAATATCTAATGATTCAGAATCATTTTTCCCTGAGACAAAATATTCTCTTTATAAATTTCACAAACCAGTGCTCACAATGACTGCCCTGTGAAAAGAAACTTAACCTTTTTTATTTTTTTAAGTGGCACCAGTGGGGTCCACATGAGATAAGATTCCAGAGTCTTTAGGTTATCTGAACCCTAAACAGGCTCTCTAGTGAGAAGAATTTCCAGAGGCCTCCCATCTCTGCTCTAGGGGAGTTTGCCTGCTCTCATTCAGGGTTAATGGACTATTTCATGCTCTTCATCTTTAAGACCTAAAATAATTCTCCTGCCTGAACTGAGGAATGCGCTGTGCCAGCCTGTTCGCAGTTTCAGGATCAAAAGCATTTTCTCTGAGTCCTTTTTTTAAATCCTTATTAAGCATGTCATAAGGTAAAGTGAGCAAAATTACTCAGATTTTTCCCCTAATCTTTCTAACAGCATCATTGTCCTAGAGTTGGGGAAGGGGGGAAGGAGGGAGAGAATGTGAGAGGTCAACTGTCCTTTGTCTTTTTTTTTTTTTTTTTAAGAATAAGTAGTTCCCAGTATGAAAGACTCTTTCACATTCTTTAAAATTTCACTTCATCTTGGCCCTCCCTGGTGGTGCAGCAGGTTAAGGCACGGCACTGAGAAGCTAAAGCCACTTGCGCATGAGTTCAATTCCCGCCTGCCCCAGAGGTGACCACATGGTGTGGCAGACCTCTCCTGACCTGCCTGCTGCTCCCCTCAGTGTATTTTGTCAAGCTGCCTGTTCTGCTCCCTACTCTGTCTCTGGTGAAGCCTCTCGCCGCCCCTGAGCCTCTGGCCTGTACCCCAGTTCTGTATGCATAAATAAATAAATCTTTAAAAAAAAAATTCACTTCATCTCAAGATTTCTCCCCAGTAGAGACTTTCAAGCAGAGGCAGTCCCTGTTACCTGTTTTCCAAGTGTGTCCGGCAAAAACAAGGGTGTCCTGCTCCCTCAGCTTTGTGCCCCTTCCACAGCCCATACCTCTTTTTCAAGCTGCAGGGATCCTCAAGGCTTCTGCCCTTACAGAGCTCCCTCTCAGGTCCCAGAGAGGCCCCTAAGGCCCTGGTCTTCCTCATCAGAGGCCGTGAGAGCTAAAGGTTCCACTGGCATCCACGTTGCCCTGGATTTTACAGCGTGCCTTCACAATCACAGATCCGTGGCAGCTCAGACTTGGAAATCCATCTCCTCTTCCTCACACTTGAGAAAAATGGAAGGCAAAACCATTCCTGCTGCTGGGCCTGACAGGATACAGGAGGCGTAGAGTACAGCAGTGACGGCCCAGGACAGGTGTCACTGGTCAGAGCCAGAGGAGTTTTGTCCGAGTGGCTCATTTCAAGGCAGTTTTGACTGCAGCTTTTCTGCAGGGGCTGGCTGGGTGTTTGCATTTTCATTCAAAACGCAGGTCGGGCTTGCAAAACCAGAATCCCAGGATACAGTGGGTAAGGCCTTTTGGAATCAAGCTCTGCTTCTATCTGGGCAACTGTGGACCCATATCCAAGTCTCTGTAATTCACCAGGATAATTGACCCCTTATCTGTGCAGGTCTCAGCAGAAGACAGGACTGCATTTGCCTGTCAGCTGAAGAGCTCTGTTGGGCTCCTTACAGAGGGTGGCCAGTAGTAAGGAAACCTACAGAAGGTGTCGACACACCCCAGTCTAACAGCTGGCAGGAAGGAGTGAAAGGGCTGGCTAACAGAAGAACTGGAGCTGGGGGTGGAGGAGTTGCCAACGGCAGCTAATCTTGGGGAGCAGTTGCTACAGAGTCAGACTTCAAAGAGGAAGGAATACAGAAAAAATACCCTGACCTCACTCTGCTCTTCCCTGATCTCCTGCTGCTGCCCTCTCAATGATCAAACCCAAGCAGAACCATCTGGCAATGGAGCCTGGGAGAAGTAGGCCGTGAGCACAAAGCCTAGGGTTGCCAGCTGGGCTGAGAGTGGCCTGGGAATAAGGGCAGGTGTAGAACATGGAGTCAGATCCACAGGTGGTCCTCAGTCATCTTGTTATGAGGATCTACGAATAATTGTAAACACTCATTTTGTTGCCTGATGCATAGTAGTGTAACAGGGTGGTCCCTAGGAAGAGGGGAGGTTCCAGGTTCCCTGAGGTTCCCTCAGGAGCTGAGCAGAGGAAAAGGAGAGAAGAGAAGGAGGAATCAGAGGGGAGAAGAAAGAGAAGGAAGCGGGATGGAGAGCCAGAAGGAGATCTGAGGAAGCCACATGGAGCAGCAAGCATGTGATGAAGAAACCGGGCTTGTTTCCTGGTCCTGGGCTGGTTAAGGCAGATGTGGGTGAGATACCTGTAGGGAGGTGACTGTGGCAGTGTTTATATTGATTTTGATTTTGCTTTTTCCTCCCAGACTTGTCTGGCCATTTCTGACCCTTTTCCATGGGTTCCAGCCAGACGGTGCTTTAGTCTTGTGGCAGCTTTCAGGCCTTGCTTTGGGCCAACCCCTTTTGGGGATGGCCCACAAGGGGATGGGTAAATTCAGATGTTTGATTTAGAAGTTATATTCTTTGTGTTCCATATTGTATATTTACTGTATTAAAGCCCCTTTTCATTAAAGTTTTATATGTTTTGTCTTGACGCGGCAGATGACAGAACCCACTTAGAGCAGGCAGGTTTGGGACTTCAGGGGTGCCCCTCTCTCCCTGTCCTGTAACAGATTTGGATTCCTGTAACAGTAGGATCTCAACAAATGGAAGCTATTTGTCATTATTCCAATTCGCAATTAGAGGCTTTAATGCAAATATGTCCTGCCTTGTTTTCACCCGAAGAGTCCCTGCAGCTCTCTTTGCTGCCTGGGGTATGCAATGACTGTGGAGATACAACAGTGTTAAGACCCCAGACTCACCTCAGGATGATAAGACAAGGACATTGATGTCCTGAGATAAAGCAGAAGGTCACAAGGGTCACGGCAGCCATTCTGCTTCCCAGCTGTAAGGTCCTCCAAGGTTAGGATTGCAGCTTCTTTTGTTTTCTTTCTGAATACTTCTTAAAGCACTTTCTTTGTCCAATAAGATTCTAATTAGAATGCATGCTTATTGTGGAATATGCAGGACTTGCAGAAAAGCATAAAGAAGAGAATAAAAATTACCTCTCTCCCCTCTCCAGAGATAAGCTCTATCAAAATTCTGGTGAATCCATCTCTTCCTCACATCCTGTTTTATAGGCTCCCAGTTTGTTTCATACTAGATATAAAATTTGTATCCTGGTTGTTCTTTGTTTTTGTTTTTTTTTTTCCTACTGCTTTCATAAGCATTGAAATCATTCCAAAAATATCTTAATGACTTTCATAAAAGTAAATCACATGGTTGGGAATATGAACTCAGAGTATGCAGACGAACATCTAATTGCTGCCTCACTGCTTCGCGGCGTGACAGTGGACAAGTTACTTAACTTTCTGGAGCTTCAGCTTCTTCATTTGTAAAATGATGCAGACGGGAGGGAAAGTAGGCATCTTACAAAGTTGTTGTAAAGAGAAATGAGATAATTATGTGAAACCATTAGCTCAGCATCTGGGATACAGTTAAGGACTAAGTAGTAGTCATCGTAATTGTCATTATTAGTCCACGGTCATCCCTCAGTAGTGAATACTTAAGAGTGTTCTGGTTTGTTTTTAATTAAATAATTCTACTATGACATTTTTTAACTTAAATTTCTATCCACACTTCAATTTTTTATTTGGAATGCATAAGCTATGGGTCCCAGGAATAAACATTTAAGAGTTCAGTCCTGGAGTTAGAGGGCCTGGGCTTACATCCTATTTATGCTGCTAACTCTGTGACCCTGGAAAAGTCAGGTAACCTCTCTGTGATTCAACTACCTCTCATCTAAAAAGAGAGATAATAGTCTATCACCTGTTTTAAGGATTAAATGAGCAAAGAACCTCTCATAGATAAACAAAATAAATAAATGTAATAAATAAATGTCGTTATCACACATTCTGCCAATTTATACTCACTTGTTTATCCCCAAGTGTTTTTAGCACTGGACTGAATCCAGACAGATATCCAATTAATACATATTAAACTGAGTTGAAAATTTGTTATGAATGTGCCTAGTTAGGAGGTCAAACAGAAAGCCATCCTCCCTACTCCTCCCTCCACATTCTCCCCACCCTGCCACCAGGCCTATGGTCTTTGAAAGAACCTTTCCTATCTGCCTCAGTTCAACTTAGAACGCTGCTTGTTACTTCCCCTGAGTGTTCTTGTCTAATGTAAGACCTATCCAGGGGCTTCTGGGAAAAGAAGAGTCCAGTCTTCACTGCTGCCACTCAGGGTTAGGGCTTCCTGCCTCAACTTGGGTCCACATTCCCCCTCTTATTTCTCATTTAAAGTCTTGAGAGAGTAAACTACTGTATTCCGGGCTTCAAAGTTTGAACATTTATTAGGTAGGCCGCACTGGCCTGGATGTCAGGTGCTGTGCGAACCAACTACTTCGTTGATGTGAACTGGCCTACAAATCAACTCTTAATGTTTGGGTCTTGTTGTGATCATAAATAAGTATTTGGTGCTTCACACAGCCCCTTAAGTAAGCCCAAGGGATATCAGGCACATGAGCCAATCTATCAGAAAACCCAAATGGGAAGACTGGTTTCTGCCAAAGGACAGGTTTGTGTAAATGATCCAGAAACATGGTATCCAGACACACCAGGACACTGCAGCTGGGGTGCTGGCAACACCTCATTTGCAACAGCTGCTGCTGGGTTTGTATGTAGCTACAAACCTTCCATGAAAAAGCACCATTTGAGAGTTAGCAGACTGGTTCACAGGATGGTGAATGTCCACCTGTCTGGTGTATGGGACAGTGATCAAGGACTAGTTTCATGATCTATGCTTTCCAGTAGAAATTCTCTTACAGCAAAGTTTGGAACTCAAGTCTTGGATTCTTAGAGGTGATTTCCATCTGGCTAAATGGCAATACACATCCTATACCCCAGTTCTTATATGCATAAGTAAATTTTAAAAATATTTAATAAAATGTAAAAATATGATATTTTTAATTAAAAATACTTGTTTAAATTCTTTCTCTCTCCCTTCCCCCTAACCCCCTCTAGTTTATCATTACCAGTTCAAGATGCAGTTCATCAAACAAATTGAGAAACCAGTAGAACCGACATTTACCATGTCACTCTTCGGAACAAACAGTGAAGTACAAAAAATTCCCATCACTCTGTGAGTATTCAGAGCAGCCCAGACTGTGGTGAGGACATGCCTCATTTTCTCAGGGGGCCTGGACAGGCTCCATACTTTTCTAGGGTCAGACCAGACATAACTTACTCTTCTCAGCCCACTATACCACCCCAAACACCTTGCCAGATGGGAAAACCTCCAACGTCCAGGGCTTTGTCATCCCTCCTGGCCTCACTTTGCTTTATGTTGGCACCTCCCATGTATGTGATGGACCCATGCCACATCAGCTGAGCAGAGAGGGAAGTCAGCCATGGCACAGCAAGGGGGATGGCGAGGGCCAGAACAGGTGTCCACACAAAGACCCTGACAGTCTTTCCAGTGAGTTCTGAAAACCATGACCCAGAATAAAATCCATACCATTGAACTTGGTACAAGTCTTCCATTCCAGTCAGGCCTTACTGCCAGCCCTTCACTGTGCTGCACCTGCTCACAACGTAAGCAAAGATCTCAGCGCCCACTCGGGGGCTCCCCAGCTTTCCTCGCCGGAAGCAGGCCCAAGGGGACTTTTTCTTAGCATGTTGACCCTCAGCATGGGCTCTCCCTCAGAAATGACGCTAACCCTTTACCCACTTGGGGATATTCCTCCCAACTTTGAATCTCTGTCCATCACACTGATTCAATTATTCAGCAAGAATTTCCCCGCTCCGCATGAGAGGTGGCCAGGACCTTATCCTTAAGATGCTCATCATTAAGTCTAATGGTTTGGAACAACTTCTAAGCAACTTTTTATAACATACTGCAGGAAGAGCTGTGCTGAACTGAGCAGGGGAACTTTCCACCCACCTGCCCTACCCCGATCCTTTTACCTCTGCACCGTCCCAGATTTCTCCACAGAAATGTTTGTATGTTCTAATCATACAAAGGGACCTGGATGCTCTCTCAAGTAGGGACATTTTAATGTTTTAGAGATTAGTGAGTAACATTGATAGTGATATAGATGTGCGTCTTGCCCCAAATCGGTGCCTCCTTTTTATATGTGGGTCTCTGTTACTGTTACACTTTGTTGTTTTAATAGAAGTTTCTTTTTATATGCGGGTCGAGGGAAGCATTCATCGAGAGCAGAGATTGTGGTGGAGGCGTACAGTATTGATTTAACCTATGGAGAGCCAAGCTGTCCTGAAGTCACTGTCAAAGCCTGTCTCTCCCAAGGCAATTTTCCTGATTTGTTAACCTGAAGACTACAAAGTCTGAGCTAAACAAAGTCGGTATTAAACTTTGTGGACTACAAAAGTCAGACTACAAAGTCTGAGCTGAACAAAGTTAACTAGATTCACTATTGCAAAACTCTCGGAGCCTTTTTAATATGCTAACATAGAAAAATAATACTGTTTTCCCAGTATTACTGGACAGAAAACCCTTTTTTTCCTAGTACACCTCTTGCTGTCTCTATTCGTAGTATGTCCAACACAGTTTGGAAGATGCAGCAAATACAACACCCCAAGTCACTCAGGAAAGCCTAAAACCTTGAATATACCAGAATAGCGTGGGTCTTGCTGTTATAAATAAACTGACTATTCCTGGTTTCTTTTTGTCTCTTCCAGGGGTGAAGGAATTATTAGTAATAAAACTTACTCCTTTCTTATCACATTGGACTCGGATATCGGCACATTAATCATGATCAAGTTCAAGTGGGAAAACAGCGCAGTATGGGCCAATGTCTGGAACACCATCCAGACTATCTTCCCGTGGGGCAAGAGGTCCCTCTACTCAGGCCTCATTCTGAAGAGCATCAGAGTCAAAGCAGGAGAGACACAGCAAAGGTGAGTGCTGACCGGCCTCCCCCAGCACCTGTGAAGCGGGACCACTTTCACAGCTTAATACTTGCTGTGGAGGTATGTCCTGATGGTGAAGTGTAGATGTTGAAAAGTAAAATACATTCACAGCCATCAGTAGGTCAAAATTTGCACCCAGTTCTCCCAAGTCCCAGTCTAACCTGTTCCCACTGTCCTTGGTTAACAGCTACCTGCCTCAGAGTTTAAGAACCACGGTGCTCACCCAGTGCTCCTCAGACGCAGGGAGCAGCTGACCCACAAGGGATTTCAGTGCTGCTGGTCCGAGCACCATACTCTGAATGGCAGGGATCTAGATGCAACCTCTCTTTGATGTTTACCCACTGAAATGCTTTTAACAGAACACAGTCTCAAAACCTCACTCTGGGTGGTGCCTTTCAAGTCTTAGAGTGCCAGAGAATCACTGGGAAGCTTATTATAAATGCAGATTTCTTGGCCCCACCTGCAGTGCCTCTGATTCATTGTGGTCTGTGAAGGGACCCAGGATGCACATTTGTTAATGAGAACCCTAAGAAAATCTGCCATGACCCAGTGGATTCCCTGTGAAAAGCACTGTGTGATTTAGCATTTCCTTGGTTCCAAAGTCCCCTGGAAAGTAAAAGGTTGGGTGGGGGCATGGGAGGTGAGGTAGGGGGGTGGTCCGGAGTGGGGTGCAGAGGTGAAGAAAGGCCAGGGGATCTGCTGCCCCAAAATCACCTCAGAAAGCAAAGGGATGCCCAAACTTTGGCTCTGGCCACCATGCTTGTCTATCATCCTGCAGGTCTCCATGAAAGGAAATTTCTGTCCTTCCCAAGGCCTTTTCCTATCTCCCCAGGCCCCCATATTCAGGAAACTTTTTTCTCCTCCCCACTTTCCTTTTTGGGAAGTCCATTTCTGTCTTTGGCTTGTCCCCTGTAGAGATGGGAAGCCACAGGCCTCTCACCTCTGAACCACACTCCTCCCTGTCTTCAGGTTTCACCGCCAGGTGCGGACCCATGACAGATTTATGCTCCCTGTGCCCCTTCTACAACCGCACTCTGAGATTTTTAGCTCCCTGGGATACAAAATCCTGGCAATTACTAAGAGCATGCTCTGCAGTCTGCCAACAGATTTCTCCACATGATCAATCTGAGAAAATTAAACTGCTTTTCTCCTCTTGTACACCGCACTATTCTTGCATGACTTTTTGACCTTTTACAAGAACTGTACTTCTGAGCCTCCTCTCTGTGCATCCTCTCAGCTAGAGAGTCATTCCTCAGATTTAGAGGCTGGTTACCATGACAAGTCCACATGACCTGTAGAAACACCCCGCCATCTTCCCCTCTGGTGAAGTCACAGGACTGTGAGGAAGGCAGGAGGAGAGGGAAGGTGAGGGCACTCCAAGCTCCTGCTGCAGAGGGGACTGGCAAGCGGCTCAGGGCATAAGTCTCATGTCCTCTCCCCAAGAGCTTTCTGGTCTTGGCTGTGCAGATTGGGAACCCAAGACTTACAGAAGTCTCACTGCATGAGCTCATGCATGGCTCATCATCGACCTATCCCAGTTCCAACTGGAGTTTGTGCAGTTCCTTGCCCACTTGCAATCTGCCCACGGTTTGCAAGCATTCCTTCCCCCGACAGTCTTGGCCTCATAAGTCTACCTTCCCTGAGTCTCTTCTAGCCAGGTTGCAGTGCTGGTTATTATGACATGTGCACCTCAACCTCTCCCTCAAGGTTGGAGGAGGGACCTATAGTTTCTTAAGTGGTGAGTAGTCAGTGCCTCCTCTGTGTCTTCATGGTCCCACTGGGGGAACCAAAAACAAATCTGTGTTGTGGCGCTTGACCTAAAGAAACCCTGGAACCTCATTAAGAAAACGAAATCCATTAATTTTGCTAATGATCCGCTCCTTCCCAGGACTTCTCAAGCCTTAATGTGCTCACAAATCATCTGGGAGTTGTGTTAAAATGCAGGTTCTGCTTCAGTAGGTGGGGGTGGGGCTGCGATGCTGCATTACTAACAAGCTCCCAGTTGCTGCTGGAGCTGCTGGTCCATACACCACAATTCCAATAGTGCAGGTCTAATGCTGCAGGCTCTAGAAAGTCTAAGAAAAAAGACAGTTCACCTTGGTGCTATTGGGGCTGTGTTGCTAGGCCCCAAAGCATTCTCAGAGAGACAGGTGGCCACAAAGCAGCATGCAGGCAGACGCTAGTGAACTCAGCGTGTCGTCGGCCAATCCTAAACTTCACTGCTTCACACCTATGTAGCCTCAGACAATACTGCACCTCTCTGAGACTCAAGTGGGAATTGCAATATGTAGCTCATGAGACTAAAAACACCTACCAGACCAAACTCCCAGCGCTAGGATACAGACACTTAAGCTTTCACTCATCTCTGCTAACTAAAAAAAAACTTGCTGGAAGGGATTCTATGACTGGTGGCTTTCTTCCTCCAAAGGCACAAAAATTAGGGGTAGAGAGTTTGTTGTGGGGTGCAGAGAGGGAGCAGAAGAGTTTGACTCTGGAGCAGTACATGAGAAAGTGACTTGGATGAATGTGATGAGATGTGTGTGATTTTCAGTCATTGGAGAAGTGCAAAACAGCCAATAAAATGCTCATCAGTCACCCACTAGTTGGGCAGGCCAGTAAAGCTGTGGAAAAGTGGACAGTCTCAGGCAGTGAGTAGGAGTATAAATTACAGAGCTCCTGCCAGGGAACTTCATTCAACAATTAACACTTACTGGGGACCTTTTGTTGTCAGGCACTGTTATGGGCACCTACTATATAGCAGAGAAGGGAGGAGACAAAGTCCATGGCCTCATGGAGATTACATATCAAAATGTTAAAGCTGCTTAATACTCTGACCCAGAATTTTACTTCTAGATGTCTCTCCTGAAGAAAGACTCAGAAGTCCACAAATGTGTGTGTGTGTGTGTGTGTGTGTGTTGCAGTACTGTTTGTAAATATAATAAACCATTGGGAAAATCTCAATAGTCCCTCAATGGAATGCTATACAGCAAGTGAAAGGGAATGGAAATGATTGATATGTACTTTTGCGAACACATCTTCAAGTATATTGTTTGATGACAAGGGAAATACATGTGAAAACCTTTATGTCATATGAATATCAACAATGAATAAATGCATAGAAACGGATCTGGAAAAACCTAGACCAAACCATGAAAACATGGAAGAGTGATATTGGTAAAGTATGATGGAGAATGGGATCTTTAATATTTGGTCTCCTTGCCTAGAATGTTTGGCTGATCTGAAAACCAAAATTATACAGTTGTTCATAAAGTTTAAATAAGGTTTGCATTTAAAGCAGAAGTACATTTCACAATTATAAACTGAACTTTTTAAAAGCTATATTATGTGACTATATGCAGATATTACTACAGCTAAAATTCTCCCAATTTTTGTCTCTGATTAAATTGCTTTACTATTTGAACTTTCAAGAATGCATTCATACATAACTCATAGTACTGGTTTTTTTTTTTTTTTAAGGCCTAATTTAGCAAACACTTGACCATAGATGCAGTTCCGAGAAAAAAGAAGTCATCAACTAGAATTCTCTTTGACCACTGCTAATATTTTCCTAATAGGGGACACTGGAGTTTGTAACACAAAATAGCACCCCAGGCCAAGTTCATAAGCACTGAAAGCAAGCTAGTAGTGGGTCTCTAAAGAAACCCAAAACACATGGGCATGTCCTCTTTAGCTGGAGCATCTGCATGAGTGAGGGGGCAGGGCAGGGGTTTACATGGCTGAGAAGAGAAGAGGCTGGTGACAACAGCTTCAGGTAGGGCACTGACAAATTGGAGCACATGCAAAGAAGGAAAAGTGGGCAGTGAAGCCTGCCTGGTGAGGAACAACTGAAGAAGTTGAGAATGTTGCCCCAGAGCCAGGGCTTTGTAAGGAAAGAAACAAGTTACCCCCAAATCTTGCTGAGCAGTTGTATGGGAGAAAGCCCAAGACTCTCAGCTCTTACAGAACTGAAATCACCCCAGTGCAGAGCTCCAGGAAGTCACACTGATTGCTCTCCCTGAGTTGAGTTTCGTTTTTTTCTCAGTTTATGAAAATATTTGCAAACATAAGAATCTAATTTTAAAAATTCAAATAGCAGGCACTCCATCAATTGAGGATTTAACACAGGATGAAGCACTTCACTAAGCTCCCTCTAAAACTTAATATTACCTTTGCTTTATGTTTTCTATTCAGAATGACATTTTGCTCACAAAATATGAATGACCTACAACTTCACCCAACCCAGGAGAAAACCTATGTGAAGTGTGATGTAGCTGCTAAGAAACCGAAGCCAAAGAACGGATGAGCTTTAATGAAGACCCCGTGTATGGAAAAAAATGTATCTCCCTTTTCTGGAATGGCTGCCTGATCTGAAAACTAAATTCTATAAAGAATCTTGCATAAAGTTTGGATTTAAAGGAGTACCTTTTACTACTGCAAACTGTGCTTTTAAAAACTCTTATGTAACTATATCCAACTATTAGTGTAACTAAAGTTTTCCCAATTTTATCGTTGATTAAATGGTAATATGTGCAAAATAAGTACAAACATAAAACATAACAGCCACTTTAGATACACTGCTCTCATTTAAAATGTCTTTTATAATTAAGTTAGATTTCCATATTTCCTCACTAGTTTGTCCTGATAAGACTTTTGATCCATGCTGGGAAGGCACTCTTTATTACACAAGTAAGGGGCCCAGAAAGCGAAATTCCAATTTATCATCGGTTGTTTGTCCCAAAGCACACACTCTTAAGACAACTCAGCTTAATAAAAGAAAAATAAATTCTAATTAAATTAATTGTTGTCACCATACAAATGTATTTCAGTGAGGTGCAATTATTTCACTAAAGCAAACAAACAGAGGTAGAATTATCTTAAAACTACTAATGATAACGATGAAAGCTGGACAGCTGGTCATTTTCATAATTAATATGCTAATTAAATAAGTACAATTTTGCTACTTTATTGATGCTTGCAACAAAAGCTGATGGAACACTTGGATGTCAAAACTGTTCAATAAATGAACTAAAGATGTTTTGATCAGCATATTCTGTCGCAAGGCATGTGAAGGAAATGCTAGGGATGGCTATCTCCCGGATATGTGTTTCAAGTAATTCAGAGAGGAGGAACCCAATACACACATGAAAACAGTGACCTTGACACTCACATCAGCTCACCTGGTATGATAGAGCTCACCATTCACATGCTCCTCACCAGAGTAGCTGAACTAGGACTGGAGACAAGAAAAATCTTGAAGTGATGTCTACTCCTGACTGATCAATTTGACATTATTTTGCATGATTCACTTTAATTTCCCTTGAAGAGACCCATGAAATTAAAGGATCTGGGAGGAGAGGAAGGAGAAACAGCCGAGACAAGTTGCGTTGGGTTCTGCCTGCTGATCTTGCCTGCAGATGCCTCTGACCACACTTTTAGGTCAAGTGTGTATGTGTCTGGAGAAGATCCATTTTAAAATAAACAATACTTCACTATATCTAAAACACTGTGATTTACAACACAATTATGTTTGCATTGGGTTGGCATGTTCTGTCACTAACTATTGAGAAGGAATGTCACTTCTCAAAAGCAAAATGGAAATATCTTGGTTATATATACAAGATTCTGGGAGACAGGTGAAAGGATTTTCTCATCAGCCTTGAAATGATCACAGCCAGCAACAGTCAAAATGTCCACCAGTGCAGCGCACAAATGAATATATTCTTAGTAACGGCTGTTAAACAACAGCAAAAGAGATGAACGAATGCTCCTCTCACAAGGGCAGGACTGTCTCTGGAGTGAGGCAGTGGAATGTTTATGAATGCAAAATTTAAAGATGATTTGTGGACTTGTGCATTTGCATGAAAACACACACACACAAATACACGCACAATGATATAGAGATAGGTATATATCTATATCCCAGATTGTGTGTGTGTGTGTGTCTGATAAAACAAGCCAAACAAAACTGTATTATTGAGGGTGGATAACAAGGTGGTGAAATTCTAAGTAAAAGCAATAACATCACGAACGCAACAGTAAAGTTACGGAAGGAAAAAGTAGCAAATTTCCAGACAACAGCAAGACTGTATTCACTCTGGCTATTGCTGAGGTTATCATTTTTATAATCATCCTTTAAAATACATTCAGGTATATATTCCCATACATTGCACTCATTTTTACTCCAATGCTCACTTTGCAATATGAAAAGCACCAAGAAAATAAAAGGGGGAGTGAAAATCAGCATTTTCTACTGTAGAGTGATGTATTACAATATTAATAACATTTTGCATGGGATGTAATTAGAAATTATTTCCTATTTAGTAGGAAAAGTTGAAGTGACACACTACATCATAACATTTTAGGCAGAGAGCTCAATAAGCAACCAACGTGACAAATGGTTAACTGGAACATTTGAAACTCCTCTTGGCATGGGTTATTTTCACTTGGGAAGATGTGTTCATCGGCATCACATTTTCTGAAGCACATCTTAGTAAAGAAGTCAAATAGGGAAACTGAATAATGCAGCCACATCTGTTCATTGCACATGCAAAATGCTGGCTCAAACACTGATTATACGCACCTCTTTCCAAAGAATCTGAATTTATGAACCCACTTAGGAAAGACAACACTGGCATCTTGTCTTTCAGGCAAAAACCTGTTTGTGCTGCACTTATAAGAGAGCACAAGAAAAGAGACAAAGCCTCGATTACACTGCAGCTGAGTTCTTTGAGGTGTGTAAAGTCAGAGAGAAGGAAAGAGCTCTCCAGTCAACATTAAATCAACGCGCTCCCCCCACAGCAAAGCACACTGTCCTCAGAGTTCACCTTGAGTGATGTTAGTTGCAAATAGTAGGCAAGTTTGGACTGCAGGGGCCTCGTTCTGGAGTGGCAAAGCAAGAGGCAGCATTGCCCAGTGTAACACCTGTCTCACATTGACTGGATCACAGGAAAGGCAGGTGAGAAATCGAGACAAGCAGGAGCAGACTAAAGAAAGTCCCCAAGTCGCTACTTCTGCACAAGATAAATGACTTCCTGACACCCTTTCCTTCTCATCTCTGTCTTTTCTTTTTCTCCTTCCTCCTCCTCTTCCAGAATTTCCTCCTTCCTCCTTGCCTAATTCAGTCTTTTTTCCATCTCTAGGCACAGCTATTTCAACGAATTATTTCCTAACCAGCCCAGCCCACGGGGCTCGATGCCAACTGGAACATAAATATTGCTCTCTACTGCTCACTCTGCTCTCAGCTCTCGGTGCCCTGCTGATTCTCCTCCCATCTCGCAGGCTCCCTTCTGCTCCTGGCCCAGTTCAACCTCTCCTGGCACCCCACAGGCCCGAGGCCTCCTCTGCTCATGCAAGTCTCTCTCTTGAAGCAATCTTTCCCCTCCTGTGGTTTTATTCACTAGCCGCCATCCCCATACTTGGCTGCAGTGTGGGGTTCCCCACTGAGGTACGCACTCGTCCATCCACCTGCCCATTCAAAGTTCTGCCTTAGTTGTGTCGCAAGCTCAGAATGTTCAAAACTGAGCCCATTAAGTCCTTCCTGCCCCACCTGTGCCTCCCCCTGTTCCCTGTTCTATAGCTCGTGAAGGCCCTCATGTTGCTGATGCCAGACACTGGGCGGGGGGCGGAGAGCATCCACAATATTTCCTCTACTCTGTCTCCTCACAATCAAATCTTCACCAGGTCCTGTCTTCTACCCTTACATCTTAAATGTATCTGCATCTTTCTACCTCTGCTGCCATCCTTAGAACCCAAGCTGCCACCACCTTGCCGCGGTGTTTGCAACAACATTCCAACCTTCCCCCTCTGTCCACTCTCCTCTTCCAGTCTGTTCTCATCACAGTGGTCAGAAGGAACTTTTTTTAAAAGCCAGATTATATCACTATTTTGTAGGAGGAAATATTCAAGCTCCACAAAGAACTCATATAACTCAACAACAAGAAAACAAATAGCCCAATAAAAAAAAATTAGACAGAAGATCTAAATCTTCTCCAAAGACATACAGATGGTAAACAGGCATATGAAAAAATGTTCATCATTACTTTTCATCAGGGAAATGCAAATCAAAGTCGCAGTGAGACACCACCTCACACCTGTGAGAATGAATGGCCCATATAAAAAGACCAGAAACAAGTGCTGGTGAGAGTGTGGGAAAAAGCAACCCTCTGACACTGTTGGTGGGAATGTAGACTGGGCCGGTCCCTATCATGAACAGTGTAGATGGTCTCAAAATACTGGAAAATCCACATCTATGTGCTCCGGCCATTCCACTCCTAGTTATCTATTTGAAGAATACAAAAAACTCCTAGGTGCATTGCAGTACTATTTACAATAGCCATGCTACAGAAACAATCTAAGTGCCCAAGAACTGGTAAGTGGATAAAAAAGATGTGGTATATTTGCACTAGGGTTTACTACTCAGCTGTTACAAAAAGATGACGTCTTGCCACTTGTGACAACATGAACAGAACTGAAGAGTGATATACTGTGCAAAATAAGTTGAAAGGATCAAGACAGACACCAGGTGATTTCACTCATATGTGGCGTATAAAGAAACGAAACAAAAGAACAGACAAAACTATACCAAAACAAATAGCAGACTTCTGACTGCAGAAATGAGGCTGCCAGAGGGTGTGGGTGGAGCTGGGGGAGCAAAGGAGAAAAGAGGGTGAATGGACTGCAGTGGAGGAGTATTGGCTTGTTGAAAGGCAGCTCTGCTCCCCACTGTATCACCAATGCACACAGTTATTGGTGCATAGGTTGTGGGTGAGGCAACATATGTCTGAAGAGGTGTGAACCCATACCCCTGAGTCATAAACAATGCTGTAAACCAACATTACATCAATAAAAATAATCCCGGGCTCTCCCTGGTGGCACAACAGGTTAAAGCACTGCATTATGAAGCTCTCTGAAGCCACTGCAACACCAGTTCGATCCCCGGTCAGGGAGCTGACCCACATGGCACAGCAGACCTCTCTGACCCGCCCACTGCTCCCCTCAGCAGTGTACTTCATCCATCTGCCTGTTCTGCTCCCCACTCTGTCTCTGGTGAATCCTCTCACCCACCACACCTCTAGCCTGTACCCCAGTTCTGTAAGCATAAATAAAAAAATCTTCAAAAAAAATTGCCTAGTCCCACCCATAAGCCCCCAAATTGTAAGTTTTCCCAAAAAATATTTTTAATTTTTGTTTTGAATTTTTATTTACTCCTACATATTTCTACTTTTGTCATTATTAAATGGAATCATTGGATGAATTAATCATGAATTCATGATTAATCTTCATTCCATTTCTATTCAATAGGGTTTATTACTAGTATCCAAAACAGCTTTTGTGTTGTTTATTCTTATTTGCCCATTTTATCAAATTATCTCATTTGTTCTATCCAATTTTTTATCTCTCTAGAATCTCATGGTGTATATTGCAGTGGTGATCTCACCATCACCAAGACAGTATATACTGATTATTTCTTTTCTTTTGCCTTATGTTTTCCAGCAGCCCCAAGACAATGTTAATTAATAATGCTTATAGTTGGACAGCACCATTTCATTCTTGATATTAATTCAAAGTTTTAATGTTATGCCAATACTTTTTTTTTTAGTGTTGACAAGTAAACCATCATATCTAGGTGATTTTCTTCTATTTTTATTGGAAATTGCTGGTGATTTTGGAAATTTATAGTAAAATAAATTTTTCATCTTTAGTTCATAAAATAAATTAAGTTGATACATTTCCTAATATTTACTCACCTGGTTGGAGTTTATTTGCTAAAATTTATGTAGAATTATGCTTATATTTATTTAGAATTGTGAAAATGACCCAAACCTTTTGTGTGTGTGTGTCCTATAATTTTCATAATTTGATATTCTACAGCTTTCATCTATAGTCTTGAATAGTTTTGATAATATTGTGATCTTTCTATTTTTTTTAAATAGAAAAACTCAGCTGTGAAACCATCTGGTCTTTTTGTGCTTTTGCATGTAATAGTCTTTTAAGTTTTTAGTTTTTGCTTGTTTTTGCCTATAACAATTATTAATAGTATTTTTGTGCAATACCTTTAAGCAAGAGCGATATAAAGTTATATATGGTTACACTAATGAGTAAATAAAGCTATAACATAGGCACAGGAAAAAAATATGAACTATTCTCTGAAATTCTAATAATTCTCCTTGAAGTAACTGAAGAAAATACACACATTTTTCATGGAAAATAAGATGAAGCCACAGGAATGCTATGGAGTGCTCTGCCCAATGTTAAATTTAGATAGAAGCCACAAAAGGAAAAAAATAAAAGCGAGAGAAGCCAATAGACTTTAAAATTAAATCATTTAGTTAACTGTCAAGATAAAGTATGTTGGTGAGTAGTTATATTCTTTCCAGTTCCTACAGATACTCTTCTCAGGAGTGAATTTAATTACTACTTTTAGAAAGCACACTTGGGATACTACTATGTTCCTGTACTCCTGGGAGGTTGGGGGTTCACTCACTGCATGGGCCCTGCTGACTTAACTTTCCGTGTGTTTGTACATTATGGTACCTTACACCCTAAAATTCTAAGTGGAATAAGAGGTACCAGTCTTACTATTCTCTGTATTGCTTAACACATGACACATGTGGAGCCATAAAATAGACCCACTAAGTTAGATATATAAAGTAAGGTAAGGAGCCTAATGCACTTTTTTAAAGTTTCTAATTAGAAACATCAATGAACTATAATAAATTATTTCTGTAGAATCTCTGCTGACTCTACACTCTTCTGTGTTGGAATAACATTAGTAAAATTGAGTGGTCACAATAAAAGTATTAGTCACCCCTGGGTTATTATGAGTTCAGTTATTTTTTTTAAAGATTTATTTATTTATGCATACAGAACTGGGGTACAGGCCAGAGGCGCAGGGGCGGGGAGAAGCCTCACCAGAGACAGAGTGGGGGGGCAGAACAGGAAGATCTACAAAGCACACTGTTGAAGGGAGCAGCAGGTGAGATATGTGGATCACCTCTGGGGCTGGGGATCAAACTTGCACTAAAGCAGCTGCCACTAACTTGCAGTACTGCATCCTAACCTGTTGTGCCACCAGGGAGGGCCCGAGTTTAGTTATTTCTAAAAGAAGAAAAATAAAGCAATACAGAGCAATGTTAAGGAAGAAAGGTTATGCAGGTAAGAGCTCTGGATTCTGCAACCCTTAAGAATAGGGTGTGTGGAATGGCACATCTTCAAACAACTAGCAACAACAAATGTTGGCAAGGATGTGGAGAAAAAGGAACTCTCCTGCATTGCTGGTGGGAATGCAAACTAGTACAACCACTGTGGAAAACTGTTTGGAGGTTCCTCAAACTGCTAAACATGGAGCTTCCCTACGACCCAGCAATCCCACTCCTAGGTATCTACCCAAAAGACACAAAAACACTGATTGAAAAAGATACTTGTACCCCCATGTTTATTGCTGCTTTATTTACAATTGGCAAAACATGGAAGCAGCCCAAATGCCCAAAAGTAGATGACTGGATTAAAAAGATGTGGTACATATATACAATGGAATATTACTCAGCAACCAAAAAAGAGAAACATATGTCTTTTGCAGCAACTTGGATGGAGCTGGAAAAGATCATGCTTAGTGAAATAAGCCAAAAAGAGAAAGAAAAATACCGGATGGTTCCACTCATAGCAGGAGTATAATGGACCAGGCGAGAAAATAACAAAAATAATGAACAACCATAGACCAGAGACATTCTGTGGGGGTGGAGTGGGGAATGGGATCAAAAACGGGGGGGGGAGGAAGGGAGGGAAATGCACGGGACTATGGTGGTGGCACAGGGGTGATTTGGTGATGGGAAACCCGCGGGGATTACAACCGAGATGGAAAAAAAATGTGCAAAATGATGTAAAAATAAATTTTGTAATTAAAAAAAAAAAAGAATAGGGTGTCTGAGGACTGAGCACCAGGAGAACCAACAGTGATGGGCTAGCAGGTGACAAGAAGCTGGAAGAGTTGAAAACAGGGGAGCCAGATACCCAGAACTTCAGCTGCTGAAGGGCTCTTTCTTGCCTGCATAACCTTGCTTCCTTGGGTGTGGTGATTCAGGGGACCTACTAGCCTCACTCTCTACTGGCCCTGACTACAAAAGTAAGAGCTTCCATTTAGGGAGAAAAGAGCATTGTCTGTCTTACAGAGGGCTGAGAGTTCTTTGAAAATGGAAACTTCCCAGAGAGAATTGGAGCTGAAGCCTGGCTTGTGGAGATGCTCAAATTTGGAGTTGCCTGGATTACTGTGAATGGATTATCCACTTGGGAGGAGAAAGAAATGGTGAAACTGGAATATGCAAGGCAAGAGATGCATGGATTTGAATTTGACAAAGGGCAGTGGTCATAATGGAGCAGAAGTGTATGGGGACAGGGTGGGGTGAATCCAGCCCTCCAGAGCGTTGCTCCTGTTGACTCACGTGCATCTTCACACTTCCCTCTCTTTGCCCCACTCTCTGTATGTTGAAAGCAACCCCTATTGCACATGTTGTTAGAATTTGTGTAACACTTGCAACCTATGTTTGGAAAGAAATGAAAAGCTTACCCTCTAAACTCTCTTCCTTCTTGGTTTATGAACAGTTATAGTACTGTTAGTGTTGTTTTCTTTCAATGCAATAAAGGAATGTAGCAGTCAAAAAAATTCTTTAAAAGAGTGAGTTTTAGGCCCTCCCTGGTGGCACAGCGGGTTAAAGCACAGCACTAAGAAGCTAAAAGCCACCTCTGCATGAGTTCGATTCCCGCCTACCCCGGAGGTGACCACATGGCGCGGCAGACCTCTCCTGACCCGCCCGCTGCTCCCCTCAGCAGTGTACTTTGTTGATCTGTCTGCTCTGCTCCCCACTCTGTCTCTGGTGAAGCCTCTCACCACCCCCGAGCCTCTGGCCTGTACCCCAGTTCTGTATGCACAAATAAGTCTTTAAAAAAAAAGTGAGTTTTAAAAGTTTAAAAAGAGTTTTGCATCCTAGTTATCTCTATTGTCTCTTCCTTAGTTCCAGCTCTGACTGTATTAATTCCTCCTTCGTGATTTATTTTGTTATTTCCACAGAACTTGTTTAATTGAACAACTTTTTAGTCATTCTTTTTTTCTGATACCAGTATATATGGTTATCCATTTTCCTCTGATTACATATTTTGATATAAAGTATTTCCAATTTCTGGATAGTTTTAGGTCTTATTCCTTTTTGCCCCAAAGGCAATCCAGGAAGTATTCCTTAATTCATAGTTTGACTGGCTACTTTTAAATTTTACTGAATGTGTTTACCAAAAATCTCTCATTTCTAAAGTTGTCAAGACTTTCCTTGTGATCAAGCACAAAATTACTGTGTATAGTGTTGTATTGGATGTTTGAAAAAAGATGCTGCTTTTACTTGAAGGACAAGATTATGTATTAAATTGAGTCAGTTAATATTATCCAGTGCTTCCATATCCTTGCATTTTGTATATTAAAAAAAAGTTTTGAGGGCCCTCCCTGGTGGCGCAGTGGGTTAAAGCACAGCACTGAGAATCTAAAGCCACTTCCTCATGAGTTCGATTCCCACCTGCCCCTGAGGTGACCACCTGGGATGGCAGACCTCTCCTGACCCGCTCGCTGCTCCCCTCAGCAGTGGATTTCATTGATCTGCCTGTCTGCACTCCACTCTGTCTCTGGTGAATTCTCTCACCCTCCACATCTCTGGCCTGTATCCCAGTTCTGTACACACAAATAAAATAAAATCTTTAATAAAAAAAAAAGTTTTGAAATCTGCAATTTTTTATTCAGCTGTCTTTCCATTTACACTTTCTGGTACACATGGATTTACCAGTGTTAATTCTGTATACAGTCAGGTGTTGCTTAATGAGACTGATAGACACATCCTTGGACAATTTGGTCATTATGTAGGGATCAGAGTGTAATTACACAAACCTTGATAGCACAGACTACTAAACATCTGGGCTGTATGTTTTAATCTATTGAGACCACTGTCTTTCTTGTACACAGCTACTCATGGGCTAAAATATCATTAAGCCACAACTGCGTCTTATATTTTTACCCGATATCCCTCCTACAGTGTTTTTAACATTAAGTTCCTCCTTGTCGCTACTGATTGTACTATTCCTGTGTTTGGTTGTTTTTTTTTTCTCCTTTTCTCATTATATTTGCTTGATATCTTTGCTCATCCCTTTATTATCAACCTATCTTTATAGTTTTTTTTAAGATTATTTATTTATGCATACAGAACTGGGATACAAGCCAGAGGTGCAGGGGGGCAGTGAGAGGCTTCACCAGAGACAGAGTGGGGAGCAAAACAGGCAGATCGATGAAGTACACTGCTGAGGGGAGCAGCGGGTCAGTGAGGAGAGGTCTGCCGCACCATGTGGGTCACCTCCGGGACAGGGATTGAACTCACACTGAAGTGGCTGCAGCCAGCTTGCAGTGCTGTGTCCCAACCCTTTGCACCACCAGGGAGGGCCTCTTTCAAGTTTCTTTGGAATTTTCTTTTAAACCTTTTTCTTCTACACAGGGTGTAGCAGGCTTATTTGTTTATATTTTTTTTAACTCAAAGTATCTTTGACTTTAATTGGGAAAGTCCTGTCTATTCATACTTAGCATGCCTGGATTCTGCCTCCTTTTTTACTTATTGGTTTAATTGGTTACTTATTATTTCCTCATTTACCATTGTTTTCATTTTTGCAGACTGAGCAAACTGATCATTTCCCCTTTCCATTTCTTGATATAACTTCTCTTGTAGACTTTCGTTCCTATCTAGTTACTTTCCTTTCTTGTTGTTCATAATCAGATAATTATTTCTTTACCATTGTATGAAAACCAAACATACATTTCTCCCACCAAAAATTCCTCCAACCTTCTACTCCAAGCTTCAGAACAATTTCCCTTTGCCCACCTGTTCCACCGCCTCTCCCCAGTGAGACCTCTGGAGCAACTCTCCTTTCCAGCCACCCCCAATGCACAGATTTGCGTATTATTTCTAGTTCCAAATTGTTTTCAGAAATGTCATCAAGGCAGATGGTGATCAAGTTGGGAGAAGCCCCACCCCACAGAGTAGAGGACCCCACCATACCCAGCAGTGGGAGCCCCCAGCTTCACAGGGTTGAGTATCCTGGAGCTGGTAACAGCAGCCTGCTTTGAGTGATAACCCCTTGTACCATTCTCAATAAGGTTTTATATTCTCCTATCCCTTCTCCCACTGTTCTAGAGACCTGGTGTTTATTTGCTCACTCAGTAAAAGCAGCTGGTAACATAGTTGGGGGGTGATTTGCTAGACAGAGTGATTTGGCTGGAGTTTTCCCACCGCTCCACTGTGGGGTGCTTTTTTCTCCTTCACAAGTACTTTGCCCTTTTCTGTAAGTTTTTCCCCTATTTTTTTGTAGCTCAGACATGTGTCTACGAGTCTTTTTATCAGCAGTCCTCCCTCGAATTGTGAGATGTCTCCTCTGTTCAGAAGCATTATCTGTTGTCTCTTCTGTTACATCCTCGAACCCCCTTCTTGATTTCAATCTGTCTCCTGATTTCTCTGTATTTTTGCTCTGCATTTTGAGGTGTATCTTTCGCTTATCTTCCAGCACATCAGGTGAATTCAGACATCAACAGTAATCACTTTCTCCAATTCATCTCTTGAAATTTTTACATGAAAATCTTCATTGGCGTCAGAAAATCAGTGTGTGTGTGTGTGTGTGTGTGTGTGTGTGTGTGTGCACGCGCGCATGTGCTTAAAGTCCTTATCTTTTTTGGCTTAGGTCAAAATTATGCCAGCAGCTGTTTCTGTTCTGAGTAAGTTTCTGTTTGCAATTCTTCTCCCTGGCTGCTAAGCCCCATTAGGAATCTTCTTTCCCTTTGTGGTGTTCATTGGGGCTCCATTCCAGGTACTGGGGTACCCTAAAGCAGAATAGCAGTAATTCCAAATCTCCCCTGGCTCAGGCTTAACAGTAGGTGGGTCATCATCCTCTGGTGAGACCCTAGAGGTAATCCTTTCCAGTGTCCTCACTTCGCGAACTCAAAGGTGAATGTGTTACAGGGCTCTGGGTTATTCTCTGAGAAGTAGAAATAATGTAGACTTTAATCCTGCAGTTACCAAGTAATAATTTGTTAAAGCTTATGCAATTCAGCATAACAGAGTCAGCATTAGGGACAGGATCTGCTCCCCAAGAAATGGGTGGAGGCTCTTTTATAAGTGGTTTCAACCCAGCACAATTAGAGGGCTGAAGCCCTTTCTTTGCTATGTTTTCCATGATGAGGTCATTCCATCTCTTAAACTCCTGACCTCCTTCATGATGGATTCCTGACCTCCTTCATGAGGATTGTTAGCAGTAAAAACTTATCTAGACTGTGTACTGGGGAAACATTCCTTCTAAGGACAGTCACTATCAGAGTGTGGGTAGTAACCTTGCCTCCTCTCTCTAATGGAGAAAATGTTCCTTTTGACTTTTGATGACTTCATTGTCTTCAGCCTGCATTGGTGTCCAGCATCATGGAGTTTCTTGAGATTCACTGGGCCTTACCTCCAGCTTAGCACAGACACAACAACCCATCTTTCCAACCTCTCAGGAACTACTGAGACCAGGTACACTCCCAAAGACCTCCCCCAAGGGATCCTCTATAGGGCCCCTGTCACTCTCCTGTGTCAGGATTCTGCCAGAGCCTGAAGCCCTAGCCTCACTCCAGGCTTATCTGCCTCCTCCAGGCCCACTCAGCTGCTCTTCTCAGGAGAGGCAGATGGGTTAAACTGCAAGTAGGAAAAAGGCAGGATGTTTTCAAGCTGCTATCTTTCCAGAACCTCCTGTTCCTTGAGTTTAGAACTTCTTGATTTCTTATTTTTTCATTCAAAAGCGCTCAGTAAATATGACTGAATAAATGCTACCACCCCTATCTCAAATCTTCGCTAGTGCAGGTTCTATTTATTATGCTGCATTTTGAAGGAAACAAACTGGTTTCAATTCTTATGTATTTTTTGATTTCACCAAAAAAGGAAGACCCCAGAGAAGGTGGTCTTCAGAGATTGTTGAGTCAGTGATGTCATGAAGTTTGTTCTTTTTCTTGCTCTGCCAGCCTTGATGCTGCTTCATCCTCAGGCTGCTAACACATTGGCTGCTGCAGTCGTAGGCAGCACACTTTGATATGACAACATTTCAAGAAAGGAAAGTAGGAAGTCCCTCATGCCCTATTGGCCAGACTGGGTTACATGCCTGTTCCTAAATTTGGGGTTAAACAGAGACCAGTCATCTCTAACATGGCTGTTTGTGTAAAAGACAATTCAAGCCTGGGAAAAACTGCTCACAAGCTAAACATTCTCAGTTCAATAAGCAATTTTTCACATGAAAACAAGAATAGTTGGTGTTTGAGTGTTCACATAGGCTAGGTGCCTTACATTCTCGTTAAATCCTCATCACACTCCCCTGAGATAGCTAATATTATTATCCTTGTTTCACAGATGAGGTACCCAGAGCTTAACTAACTTTTACAAGGTCATGCAGTTAATGAACCATCATTTCCTCCCTTATAAGTTCTATATGTCTATGAAGGTAGCCTGGCATTGCAGTTAGCCACAGAAAACATCCTTTATATATTAATCCCCTCAGGCCCCTCATGAGAGCTATAACTGAGTAGTCTTCTTTAAGGTCTTCTATATTATTATTATTATATTAGTTTATTTTTACATATTTTTGTGCATTTTCCATCTCAGTTGCAATTCCCTTGGGTTTCCTTTTTTTTTTTTTTTAAATTTACTTATTTAGTACTGGGGTACAGGCCAGAGGTGCAGGGGTGGAGAAAGGGTCCTTCAGAGACAAAGTGGGGAGCAGAACAGACCAACTGACAA
The DNA here is from genome assembly GCF_000260355.1 of Condylura cristata. Taxonomy (NCBI): domain Eukaryota; kingdom Metazoa; phylum Chordata; class Mammalia; order Eulipotyphla; family Talpidae; genus Condylura; species Condylura cristata. Next base: position 12,402,936 of record NW_004567124.1, on the reverse strand, counting down.
AGTACACTGCTGAGGGGAGCAGTGGGCATGTCAGGAGAGGTCTGCCATGCCATGTGGGTCACCTCCAGGGAGGGCATTGAACTCATGCTGAAGTGGCTTTAGCTTCTTAGTGCTGTGCTTTAACCCTCTGTGCCACCAGGGAGGGCCAGGCCTTCATTCTTATTAGAGGCTGGTGACTAGCTCACAGTGCAGGTTATCGTGGGGTGCACCATTTGTGCACTCCTAATGCTGCTAGCCACTGCAGAGGTGACTGGCTATGCCTTAAGAGTTCCACCTTTTGCTTTATTATACAACATGCTCAAGAATTCTCTTACAATATAAAACAAATCTTAAATGTGGGAAAGCTGCGCCCTATACTGAACACTCTAGCTTACACAATCATTTTGTATATACTCTTAGAAACCAAGTATCTGGAAATTCAAACTATTTTATACCCCTGTCCACACGATACTGCCCTGGCGGCTCTACAGTGTGTGTGTGTGTGTGTGTGTGTGTGTGTCCCATTAGAAAAGCAATACATGCTCACAGAATATATTGGGGGAAGTTACCTGAAATTCTATTTCCCAACTCCCCCTCTCCCACTCCACCCTAGATGATCACTGTTAACTGTGTTGTATTTCCATAGACTTTTTTTGCAATGTATTTATTTCTATTTTTAATTACAGAAATCTCCAAATGTACATAAAAGTAAGAAATAGTATAATTAGGCCCAATGTTCACATCACTCAACTTTAATCAACATTGCCATGTATTCTAACATACTCCACATCACAATGCATTTAGTGATTTTAAAATTTGTTTATTGTAAAAAGAATGTGAGTTCATAAAAAATTCAAGCAATAAGGATAAAACTAAAGAATAAAAACTCTTACTCTCCCAAGGTCCTAATTCCAGTGCTCAGATATAAGGTTTAATGTATCAATCTGGACATTGTGTATAAATAACATATTTTCATAAACCTAACATATTTCACACATAAGAAATTAGACCATACATACTTATTGATACTTGTTTTTTCCACTCACTGTATCTTGGACTTCTTTAGAATTAAGTAGCTAGAGATAGACTGCATTCTTCCACAGCTACTTAGCACAGAAATGTGAAGGTAATGGCTAGTTGATTTGGAAGATTGGTACGCAGACGGTCTCTAAATGCAGAAATTTACAAACTGGGCTCTGTACACACCAAGGTATGTGCAAAATGACTCTTTGGGATGTGATAAGAAACAGTACTTCCTTTAATCTTTATTTCATATCTTAAAATGTTTGCATATTTTAAAACATACATAGCAATAGTGCAATCATACATTTGTTTAATTCATATACATGGCCATATCAGGAGTGTGTACCTAAGATTTTTAAGTATGAGGTACAATATTGGCACAGTTGGGGACCATTGTTGCATGCAGCTGTTTTAACAAACACCACAGGGAGCACAGCTGCAGGTAACCCCGAAGGAGTGAGCTAAAGGCGTGTCCTCTGACTCTGCAACCCTCAGGCTGCTGGTACCAAGTGCTGTGACAGACATGAAACTCCAAAACTCAGAATTCCTCAGGTAACAAGAATCTGTCCCTGCCTGGGGACCCAACAATGTGCCCACCATCTGAGCAGCAATGACAGAAATGTTCCTGCAGATGCAAAGCCTTTTAGAGGAGGAAAGTGCTGAAGTGCTAACTAGCTAGTTTGGGAGCACCACACACAAAAGATCCTCTTTAAGATAAGTCAGTGTATTTGAGGTTCTAAACAATAACTCATCTTTAAAAAAAAAAAAAAGTAAAGCTGAAGTAAACAAAAATTTGTTTGACTGCACTGCAACTCAGCATTTTCATTTGACCCCAAAATTGATAACCCCACTCCCAACTTTTTTTCCCTCAATCTTTAAAAACCTGTGGAACTCGAATTTGTGGGAAAACTTTATGAAAAAAAAATGCTGATTGGGAGGTTTGCTGCAGGAAATACTACCCACAAAATGTCAATTTTCACTTTTTAGTATAAAAGTCGAGTAAAAAAATACCGTAGGTAATATAGCTAAAGAAACAAAGCACTTGTCCACACACAAAGAAGCTAGGGCAACTTTTTAATTTCTAATTCAAGCTTTCTGAATTCATTTCTTCTTCAGGAGTAACACCTGTTGCTTACACACTCCAAAGCTAAGCTGTGCTTTTCCTGTATAATATGGTGGGTATATTTTACAGTCCATGAGTACATGTGCATATTAGATTTTGAAATTTCTCTCCATGGGAAATGGTAGAAATCTGTGCTACCAGGGGATTAGGATCAGAGACCTGATGGAAGAGAAGTATGGGCATCCTGACATGTAATGAGACTAACTTTTGTGCTTAAATTAACTTCATTGCCCATTTTCCAATGTTTATTGAGCACTTACTATATGCAATTCAAGAACATGGAAATGAATGGAGTACAACCCTATCTAAGAACCGCGAGGGAAGGGACAAAACTTAGAGGGGAGCACATTCCCCCTGGCATGAAAACATGGCAGGGTATGACAAAGAACTGTCCTGCAATTACATCATTTCTAAAAGCCTATGGCTGTTTAAACCCTTAGAGCAGATTTTTATAGAAATTCTGAAACTCAGCTCAAACAGGATCTCCTTTGGGAAATTGTCCTGGCTCCTCCATGCGTCCTCTGTGAGCTTTTAGCTACACTGAATTTGTATAGTTTATAGTGCCAAGCCTACTCACTGCATTATAATTGTTGATTTGCTTCATTTCACTAGACTATGAGCTCTGTAAAAGCAGGCACTGAAGTCCCTGGGAGCTGATTGGACAAAACAGAGTGGGTTGATAAGTGAATGGGATAAGTGGGTTGATAAGTGAATGGGAATTGGCTTGGATGAGGCAGGATTACCCGAGTGTGGTGTGTTCTGTGATGGAGTATGCAGAGCGTGGCAGAGGGCAGCCTATCAGAGGGATACTACTTTCTGTATGATAGAAGTACAGATATCCTGATCCCAAGTTTATGGTAGTCCTGACACAGAGCTCAAGGTCTGAAAAGTCTCCTAGGCCTTCCCTAACTCCCAAACTGTTGAGCTAACAAATCCTTAAGAACAGATCCCAAATATGACCTCTACTATGGTACAAATCAGTTCTTCATTAAATGAATAAGCAAAAATACACTATCTTTGTTTTTAAAGTAATCTGAATGGTTAATATATAAAATCAAGTGCAAAATATCTTTTTCCAAAGAAAAATTAGCTCTCAGTGCCAAGTTACTTCTCAATATTATTAAAAACTCTATCTGACTTATTCAACCTCTCCATCCTTCAGATTTGGCTCTAGTCTCATTTTCTCAGGCAGTATAACTCCTGACCTTCCTGATCAAGTCCCACCTTCTCCCCATCCTATCCCTGCACGATCAGCTCCTGGACCACCAAAGGCCTCCCCCCTCATAGCCATTACGGCTGGAATTGCATATGTAGTCAGTTATTTAATATCTTGCCTCACTTACTAGACTATAAAGTTCCACAAGAGATGGGGCAGTTCATACTGTATTCCTATCATCTAACAGGTGCTGGCACAACCAGGTACTTGAAATATATCTAATGAGGTAGGTAGCTGCTACATGCTACATACATGCAAGCCACTTGAGTCACAGAATCCCAAACCAACTCTGATAACACTTCAAGGGTTAATAGATTACAGGTCCATTCACTGAGAAATGCAACCAACAGTTACTTATGGAAAATGAGAACTACCTACAAAGGTTAATTCCATGCCCAAATTGCAAGGAAAAAAAAAAATCACATTTAGGTTGAAGAATAAATTGTTTAACTTGTTCAGTATTACCAAACAGCCTTCAGTTAGCCAATGATGTCTAAATTTCATGCAACGAAAACACTTTTTACAGGACAGCCTATACTACATTAAATTATTCTAATTTCTCTATAATAAGAACAATTACAGGATATCTTTTTTTAACATACATTTCCACCTCCAGGGATCATTAATATTTAACAAGAATAGACCTTACTGTACTGAGTTAACATTTATTCCAAGATGAGACCCATTAAGTGTGGTTAACCAAATCATACTCCTGAAACATGTTTTAACAGAAAATAAATATTTTCCTTAAGTAGCTAACAATTCCCCTAAAAATTCGTGAGCAAAGAGGGATCTAATGGCCTGCTTGCTAAGACCGCTGAATGACTGATAGCTTTAAGCATTTGCCCTAGCAGTTGAAATCAATTAATCATTCATTGTAACTGGAGCAGAATATAATTAATTATGTTAGCTTGACTGATTCAAGTTTAATTCCACTAAAAAATCATTAGAAAAAAGTTATGAATATAAGCCATTATCATGAATTACTGCCAAAATAAAAACAAGTAATAAATGAGCTGCTACATTAATTTGATTCACATTTCTTAAACTTTATGGGAAGTCTCAAATATAAACATAGAAAATAGTATAATGAATCCTCCAAGCACCCATCACCCAGTTCAACAATTATCAACTCATGGTCAATCTTGTTTTAACTACATTCCCTCACTCGGCCTAAGTCCAACTGCTCAATTTTTTTTAAAGCAAATGCTAAACATGGTATCATTTCACTTTTAAGTGAAAATTTGCACCTCTAAAAGAAGGACTCCTTCCACAAATGTATCTATGATACCATAATCACATCTGAAAATAATTGCAAAATCATTAAAATCATCTTATAGCACTTAGTTTTCATATTTCCCAATAATCTTATTTTTAACTAAATTTGTTCAAATTGGGATGCAAATAAGTCCATTGTATTGTATCTCTGAACTCTCCTTTTTAATCCATCTTTTTCTTTTTGCCTTGCAACTCAATGTCGAAGCAACGGGATCACGTGTCCTAGTTTTCCAGAGTCTGGACAGTGCTGAGTGAATCCCTTGTGGTTTCACTTAGCAGGTTCCTGTTTCTCCCACGTCTAGTAAAGTGGTGGCTGATCTAGAGGCTCAGTCGGGATCAGATGGACGTCTGGCAGGACTCCTGCAAAAGTGATGTTTCCATTAGGAGGCACAAAATGTCTGCTATCTGCATGAGGTTAGTAGTCATCGGTGATCTCTGTCTAGATCCATTCATCGAGGTTAAAATGATGATACTCTATTTTTTTCTCTTTGCTAACTGGAACACTTAAGAGCATACTCCAAGTTAATGTGAACTAGCATTAACTCACAGAGTCACATAATCATAAGCTTCAATCTCTTGTAGATATTGTCCTTACTAATACAAATTTTTTTCTTTACTTTGGCCAGTGACAACTCCTTTCATGGTGTTCCCTGAATTTTTATGAGTCTTTAAAAGTGCCCTTGATTTCTGGTATGACGGAGTGTTTTCTAGGCTCCCCGGACATTTCTTTCGCTAGTCATTTATCTAAGGAAGTCTGACTCCTTTGATGAAGATATTTGACTTTTACCTGAATTATGTCCAAAACTAACAAAACCAGACAGCAATCTTTAACCACTGGTTCTAACAATTTCAGGTGGTTGCATGCATGTTCAATTTTAAGAAAGGGGCTCTCAAAAAATAAAAAACTTCTATTAATAGTGAAAGTTTTCACTAAGTCAATCAGAGTATAACCTGTTACATCTATCTGGAAGATAGTATCATAAATTTTATTAGTAACTTTTAAAAATCCTTTAACCTAACAATGCCACACTTAGCAATAATTTTCTTGTTAGACCTAAGATTTTCCTTGTAGAATTGTTAAAAACAATAAACAATCTGGAAATCTCTAAACAATAGGAAATTGGTTATTTTTATAATGTATAATATATCCACAGAATGAAATACTAAAGTTATGCAGATATACTATCGATGTATTGTTAAATTAATAAGGTAGGTTACAAAAGTGTACATTATGATGCCTTTAGTCACATGCACTGAAAAATCTTAACAATGAACAATGGGTGTTCTCAAGTTTTCAGGGCTAGTTTAGGATTTAGCTTCCCCTTGGGTCTGGTGAGTCACTGCCTTCTGCTTTCCGTTTTCAAAGTTTTGTTACTATTTTCTTTGTTCTTTTTGGATTATGCTCATTGCTTTCCTCAGTTGTCTATAGTAAAGATTTTAGGAAAGAGCAGAGGCTAATATTTTGCTCAATTCTCTATTTTTACCTACTAGCCCATTGCTTTTTATGGGAAAACCTACCTTACCAATTATAAAATACATTAATTTCTATTAAAAATAGAGCAGATATGTATATATCCAAGGCATGCAAACAATATAACAGTATAAAATGCAAGGGCTCACCTACTAATACAAAGAATTGGATACAGAAATCATAATGGGAAAATTACATGCAAAAAAGAGATGCAAGTGAAAGTTGCTTTTAATCAAGAATATAAAACCAAAATGCTAACACTGAAGCTGAGCTCTGTGAGGCAAGCTGATCATCTTTTCAGTTTCTCAGAAGTAAAAATGCTTTTAAGGAAACTTTAATTTCTCACAACTTTAGTGACATCTCAAAGATAGACTGTCCCTGGCAGCTGCTAACTGCTTCCAATTTGCTCTCCAGCTTTGGAAGACTTTGACCCTTTGAATCTGGATGAGAACATATCTTCTTCAGCAAAGGAGGAGGGGGGAAGTAGATGGCAAAATGGGAGGAACACAAAAAAATATGGTGATGGTTCAGGGGTGATATAGGAGAACTATCGGGGCTACAGTGACGTAAGAAATACATTTCAATTAATAAAATGAAAGAAGAAGAACACATCTTCTTGTACTTCTGAAATAGACTGTCCAATTTTGTGATTCATTTAACTACATGGACTCACTCATATCTTCAAATAGAAATACTTAAGACCAAACATTTTCTCAAGGGTAAGCACACACAACCATACAGCAGCCAAGAATACTAATTCCATTTTTGACAAAAATATCATTAGGTGTTAAAATGCATAGATCACAGTAGAGAATGGAAATACAGAAATATGACGGGTAAAACGCTAAATAAAGTTTAAGCATTCAATTTGTATTTTGAAAATATTTGCAATCATTACAGTATTGGTTTTGTGGACAAAACTAAATACACACACACACACACACACACACACACACACCCCTGAAATTCCTAAATTGAAGTAACTAAAAGTAATACATTTTACTCATTTGATAAATATGTATTTATAACTGGTCTCAATTAAAAGATGTGAGGGCAAACTAACTATTCTGGGCTTATAGTTCTATTTCTAGACAAAGCTACAATGTCAGTTGTCTTCTTATTTGCTATTAGTGTGACAAAACAGGAAGCTGTGGCTCAGTATTTCAAAATATACTTATCATTAAACTAGACATTTAAAATAAATAAGGTACTTAGCATTCAAAACTTTGTAAAACACACATAAGATCACAGTTTCCAAATTTGACTCAGCTTTTCCGTCAACACAAATACTTTTAAACACTCTGAATGCTGATTAGAAATAATGTGAAACAGTTGAGACTAGTAAAGTGTTTTTTTTAAATGTTCATTGTTTGTAAACAACGAAAGATAATCATAAATTTCCTGCATGGATCTTAACTAGGAATAAAGATATCTGTATTTGTGTAGGAAGAGACACTTCTGCTTAACAATCTCTTTTACTTAGGAAAAGTCTTATGGAAGCTTCTGTTGTTCTCAGAGTTCAAAGAGTATGGAACCTTTAAGTTGATTTCATCAAGTCTATTTATTAATGCATTTCAAGTTTCAAAAAACCTTACATCTTTGCACAATACTTTATTTTTTGCAATTTTTAGTAAAAATTTCCAAAGTGAACAAAAAGATACTGTATAAAACACAGTGGACATTAAATTGACAGTAGTATTAGATCTCACTTGTCTTGATCCTTTTGTTTTACCACATCTTGATTTGCAGTGGAAAGAGTTCAGTGCACATATCTCTTTTCAGAAAACATTTAACTTAGACTCAAAATAAAATAGGGCAGTGTGCCACTGCCAAAACCCTACCACAGGATAACATTACAAGCAAAAAATGTACATGTTCCAAAGTCTACCACACTCAAGAAGTTACTAAGAACTCTTGCAGAATAAAAGTCACCATTTTAGAAATGCAAACCCACTTCCAACCTTTGCACAGTCCAAAAACAAAGGCATTTAAATGATTTAAAAGCAATTACATACATATCTACCTATGTGTTGTTTAGAATTATTTATAGTCTATCTGGAGTTTCATGTACAAAATTTGTCTCTAAATCATGTACAAAAAGCTGTATTTTGAAAAAAGTCACCACATACTGTACAAGTTTACAAGGAAGAGATCCCATTATTTTCTCTAGCATTTTTGGCCTTGCTGGCTTGCGTCACATTATGAGAATGATTGTGTAAACCTTATACTCTTAAGGAAAAAAGAAAAAAAAAATAAGGAAAAAAAAGTTAAAACACAAATGAATTTCAACTTTCCCTAAATTGCTTCCTGAAGAAGCTAGGAAAATCATAGCTGTTTATTTCTAATTTAAGTGATGTAGCTGGAAACAGAAGCAATAAATACGTCACAAGCTTAAAAATGTTTTTGTAATGCCCCCTTCCATTCCTGCATAGCAATAAGCCTGATAATACATTAAGTGCTTTTGCTTTCTTTAAAATGCCAATTATTTACATCTGCTTAAAAAATAAGTTTGGAATGGGACATTGTGCTGTTTCACCTTCATTGTTGTTAAAATATTTTAGGGAAAAAAATGTCAGAAGGCCTATCTATAATTTTAACTACTAGTTGAACAAATCACTCTTCTTTAGTGGTTACTAATGATCAGTGATGATATGCTATTTAAAAAAGAGCCTGTTCAAATACTTCCATAAAATAAAGACACAGCTTTTCCTTTCCATATCAGACAAAAACAAAACATAACTAGCATACTTTAGATATATGGAAAACACAAAGAAGAGCTACAAATAAAAAAGAATCACTTCATTGACATAATTTCTACCAAAGCATGAATAAAATTTCACCTATCAATTCAAAAATGGAATTGAATTAGAAAGTTGAAGTAAGCAGAAATCAGACATTTACATAAAGACCGAACTGAAGTAGTATGCTGCATGTGTCCAGTTTGCACAATGCTTAGCTGTGTTCTTCAGCGCAGTCATTCCTGTGCTCTTAGCAGCCATTGGATAAAGACAAAATGAGTATCAGAACCAACTCCATCGTAAGAAAAAGGTAAATTGATTCTCGGTTCAAAACTGCCTGTGTAAAGCATTACAGAATTCTGGACCACTGAATACCACCATTCTCTGTTATCCTGAGTATGTCAATTAAACAGTAATTTTTCATTAAGAGCGGAAAATTTTTATAATACAAAGAAACATCCATATTGCAATTTCTGTTTACAATTGCACACAGAAGTACAGTGTACGTAGGAAATACATGTCTGCATATAACAAGGTATGTACATTGGCAAGTGATGTCTCCAATGTTGAGGTGGTCAAGCCTCCTAGCCTTGATTGGCAGTTGAAAAAAATATATATATATTTAAATTGTGATAAAAGTTTATCGAGAGCCAAGTTTGCCTGCAAGTGAAGAAAATGCAGCAACGAAGAACAGGGAACACGGGGCACATAATAATATTCTAAGACTTTGTGCCATTAGGTTAAAAATATCTGTCCATACGAAAATTGGGTTCCTTTTCCACCCCCCACCCCCAAATTGGAATTTTCAGGCTTTAAATTTTAAGTAATTCCACCTGGTCTGAGGACATGATTTCTTGCCATTTTTTCCTTCGACTTGTTTCTTGTGTGTGAGGGTTTAGTCTGGGGATGATGATTTAATAGTTTTCTCTTTGGAGTGAAGTTTTCCCATTGTAGGCACTAGGAAGAACCAAGGCAAAATCTGCAGTTAACGTCTCATGTGTCCCATTTGATAACTCTCCCGGGGCCTCTGACGCTGGGGCTGCTGAATGGGCTGTGGCGGTCTCCTCCTCTTTAAAGTGCCTATGAGTCACAAACAAAAGCAACAGAGATTTAACATGACCTTTTGAGACTTCAAAAACCACGGCTGTTATTTCAGTAAGAAAGGCTCTAGATATCCATGCTGTCCAACAGAAATATAACATGAGCAACACACATAGCTTTAAATTTTCTGGTAGCCATAATGAACAAAGTAAAACAGAAACAGGTAAAGTCATTTTAAAGTATTCTGATTTCACTTAATCCAATATAGCCAAAATATTACCTTAAGATGTAATTAACATAAAAATTGCTAGTGAAGCATTTCATCCTTTTTTAGATACTAAGTCTTCAAACTCTGGTATAATTTTGTATTTACAAAACGTCTTAATAAAAACTCGGCACATCTCAAATGCTTAACAGTCACAACTATTAGATTAATTTGGACTCTGGAGACAAAAACCCATGATGAAGCATTTACTCACTGTCTTTTAGGACATGACTTAACCTTTCTGGATCTCAATGTCTAGACTATAAAAAAGGAATGATAACTAACTCATACATCCTGGTGAGGATTATATGATCATTTATGTAAAAGTGGCTAAACTTACTGTGAGGATTCAATAAATGACAGCTAAATTTTTTAAGTGTAGAATCCGCTTAAAATGAAACTGAGTAAAAGAATCTTGTACTGACTGAGGCCATAATTGATAACATGTCTATAAAATTATGCAGGCTTGAATCCCTTAAAAAATTGTATAAATTTCAGTGTTCTAATATTGTGAATTGGTGAAAAGCAATTATGTCAAAATCAGATTCCTCTGATTTGCACCAATATACTCTTGTCCCAACAGGTAAATGCAGGGGAACAACCAAAGGAAAAGTGAGAACATTTATTTAAAAAAAAAAAAAAAATTCTAAACGACTTTGTGTAAAGAATTTGGCCTGAGAACAAGAGGCTTCTCTAGAAGTCTATAGGAGGCAGAGGAAGGAAAAGCTGTCCCTTAGCTCAGTTCCTCTGCATGACCTTGGAGTAATGTCTACCCCACAGTTCTGGTCCAGGCATTCTGAGGGCAGTAGAGAAACTACAAATACCTTAAGGAGAAAGAGGAATGGGGTGGGGGTGGGGGGGGGAATGGAGTCTCTATAATCAGGAGCAATTGCTTCTAGCTCTTGTCTAAATCTCTGGAGCTAACCTAAAAAGAGTGTACCTCCCTGAGAGGTAATGGATAGAACAAACCTGAGGAGTTGTTTTCAGACATGAAGAAAAATTATTTAGCACTTGAAGCCTCTACCTTAAGACTCTCCCACAGATTGGAATTTGTACTTCCCCATCATCAGCCCTAGGGAAAAGGACTGTATGTGCCAGAAAATATTTCAAGATTATAAATTACAGAAGCATAGCTACTATATAGAAAGACCAATCACTTAAAAGTAGCCTCTCATTATAAAAGCCAAAAAAGGAACCTATGGAACATGAAACAAAAATGAGAAAGCAAGTAACAAGTAAAAATAAAATTTCTAGGTCTAATTATTTTTAGACATTCTGGATAGATTAGCATCATACTGGCAACCACTAGCTAGACTGGGTTGATAAAAAGCATACTTAAAAGTCAACTAAATAATTCAGCCAGTATTCGTATCCTCAAAGAGAAAGTACTGTAAAGTTAGTTACTAAAAACTCATTTACAATTCAATCCTATCTGCAGAATGGTTCTGAGTTATAAAAACCTACACCTTGTTTAAATTGTCTTACCTGGAAGAGGTTTAGGAGGAGGCAACTTTGGATTACTACTTGGCGTATGAACACTGCATATCTTAATAAATCCAGCCATTAACATGATGAGGGCAATTCCCATAAGTAATACTGCCCACCAGTGAGCCTAGAAATAAACAAATGTTTCCTGAAAAAAATTCTAAGATATTTTATGTTTATAAAATTTTACTTTTTAAAGAATATGGTTAGCAATATTACACATCATATGACTATATATTAATTTCCTTAAATATAATAAAAAATGTAAAGAAAACAAAAAATCACTCGCAATATCACTTTCTAGTGAAAAATACTATTTTTCTTTTAGTCTCTATTCTATATATGCAACTGTTCATCATAAACAGCAATAAATACACACATACACCAAGGTCAGCCTGCATACAGTTTACATCATATTTTCCCATGTCGCTGAATATTTTCTGATTTAAATATTCTTCTCTCCCTTTTTCTGCCTGTTATTCTTAAACTATGTTTTGTTTGCTTTTATACTCTCCAGTGGTTTAGAAGGTATATAACAATTTGCTTTAAATCCTAGAACTGGACAAATTTTAAAACTCTTTGACCTATTTTCTTTCCTAATTATTAAAATTAACACTGAAAGCCTGTCTTTCTTGAGGCTCCCTTTTTCCTATTCCTCTCTCTATTTCATCTGGAATTTGAGACTCAGACTATTGTTATAAATTACGTTTACACAATCTAAACAGGTAGAATGATAGATAAATAAATTTCAAAGTTAAATGTCCTTTTTAATATGAAAAGTGGAAGGAGAGATACATTCTAGGTAGCAGGCAAAGTTACTCAACCTAAGAAGTTAAAAATTTCACTTCTATCTTAAATCATATTAAACAAATCAATTAACCAAACAAAAAGACCTTACAAAAGGATTGGTATAATATTATGTATAGAAAAATTATGTTTCTATTCTTAATATAGTCTTCATCTAGAGATCTACACATCTAGAGATCTACACATCTATAGAACTGCATTTACAAGAAGTTACAACTTTAAACTTTGAACATTCATGTTGCCATAAAACAGTTATGGTTAATTATTGTCAAAATAAAACTTCCATTCAGGAAGATATTTGATAAACTGCAAGTTTTATAGCAGTCTACGACTTCTATACAGTTTTCTTATTCAGCAGTGACAGTGTAATTACAGCGGCAGACACATTTCCCCCTATGTACATAAAGCTAGTCACGTATTTTTAAGATCTGATTAATTTTGAAAAAAATCTCAAACTTATAGAAAAGTTGAAAGTACACTACGAACTTCTTAAAATCTGGAACTAACATCAAGTCCTGCTACACCTGTGTTTTCCTAGATAGCCAAAATGAAATACTGATACATTACTGCTGTTTACTCGTCAGGCCCCATACAAGTTTTTCCATTTTTCCTAACACCATCCAATTCAGATTATAATGTTGCTTTTTGCCAATGTATTTCTTTAGTCTCCTATTATTCCAGTTCCAGTCTTTCCGTAACTTCCTATAACCATGACATAAATGCCTCTCTATTGAATTGATAATTAGGTTAGGTCATATATCTTTGATAAGAATACCATAGATCAGGCTATCAGAGGACACATGATTTTGAGCTCATTACAGATGATAGTAACTAGATCACGAGACTAAGATGTAATCTGCCAAACTTTACTATAAAGATACCCTTTTCCTTTTTAAGTCAGTAAGTATTTTAAAGGGACAATTTGGAATTATGTAAAATAGCCTGTTCATCAAACTTTCAATTTACTCATGTATTTATTACCTCATAGTTACAACAGGTTATCATCATTACATCAATACTGTGTCTCTTGGACATGTCCACATCATTCTTTGAGTGCTTATTTTCTGGGACAACAAGAAATTTCAGGCTCATCTTATTCCTTCCCTGCCCCAACGCTGGAATCAACCATTTCACCAGAGTGCTGATTCCTTTTAGAATTCCTATGTAGACACCCTCTTTACAGCACCTGTACTGATATCCCTCTGGGGGTGCTCTTCTCACCCTGCTAGAATTCTAATACCACCTACTAGTTTTCTTCCAGTGTTACTCTGCTCCCCAATCTGGTCAGGCTCCAACACCCTACACTTGCACTATTACAGATCGCCACCTGGATGGATGCTAATTTTGTTTAGTATCACCTAGTGGCTTAAGAAATGAACTGTTCAAGAAAGGGGAGTGAAGAGAAAAAGGAAAAATCTATAAATTTTATTATATATTCAACCTTAAAAGTGAACTTAGAAAGGGCCCTCCCTTGTGGCACAGCAGGTTAAAGAACAGCACTAAGAAGCTAAAGCCACTTCCACATGAGTTCGATTCCCACCCTGAGGTGACCCACATGACGCAACAGACCTCTCCTGACCTGCCCGCTGCTTCCCTCAGCAGTGTACTTCATCAGCTGGCCTGTTCTGCTCCCCACTCTGTCTCTAGTGAATCCTCTCACCACCCCTGCACCTCTGGCCTATACCCCAGTCCTGTATGCATAAATAAATCTTTAAAAAAAAAAAGTGAACTTAGAATGATTTACACAAACTATGATTGCTAAAAGTGCTATACATTTCCCAGATTATACCTCTGAATAAGAAATTTCCATTGTCATCTTTCTCTTCATTTTCATTTTATTCTTCAGTCTTTGAAAATTTCTCATGTTCACCTCAATCACTCACTACTGCAGATTCAAATGTCTATAAGGCAGATA
>NW_004567124.1:12372232-12388405 GCF_000260355.1 Condylura cristata | reverse complement strand
GCAGGCGGGGATCGAACCCATGCGGAAGTGGCTTTAGTTTCTTAGTGCTGTGCTTTAACCCGCTGCGCCACCAGGGAGGGCCCAAGACTGTTTTTCAAGATAAGCTACAAATCTGAACATCTAATGGAATCTATTTTTTAAATGCTGGCAACTCATTTAGATTTTCTAAAAACAATGTTTTCTAAAAACAATATGTTTACAGAGTTGAATTTGACTATGAAAAAACCACAAGCTCATGATCTATTTTTGAGAAGTCACTGCTTGCATCTTACTTTAATTACTGGGATAGTTTTTTTTTTCTTTTAAATGTTTATTTTCTTTAGATTTTAGAAAAAAAAGTGTTCAGTGCTTTGCTGTCCCTATGACTCTTTAGGATGATTTTCCTTCCCCTTGCTGTATAAGTTTTCCTAAGACCCCTGTTGTTCTTTATTTTATTTATTCTCACATAACAGATCAAAAGGAAATGTTTTTAATCTGTTGCCCTTCACTATGTCAACTTAAATTCAGGTAGACTTCTCTTTTCATTTCTTATCACATGAAAGACCTATATGCATAGCTTTTGTCATCTTCTTAGCATCTAGAAGTCTTTTAAATATGACAACAATTAAATAGGACCTTCTTTTGCCTCTACAGTGGGGATCATTCAACACTATGCTCTAGTAAAATACATAAGGAATACAAAATCAGCAGTATGCACTTCTTTGAATGTCCTTTCTGCTTCACACCAGTGGTTCTCAACCTTTGCTGCATATTACAATCACCTGCCTGAGGGCCTTTCAGAACTCCGATACCCAGACCAGTTAAGAGGTGGGTTAATGGGGGCCTAATATCAGTGATTTTGATAAAGCTGCTCAGAAGATTCCACTAATTAGCAAACACTGAACACTATATCCTGGTCTCTACTATGAGTCAGCAAATTTTGGGTTGAAGATAAACTGACATAATTTAAAAACAGAAATAAATACTTTAGTCATCGCAGCCTAATGATAATGTCAACATTATTAACAAAAAACAGGCATCAAAAAATATTTGACCCAAATATATCCCACTAGCTTGGGAGACTACACCTAGAGGCATAGAACTTAACACTAAAACTCTTTAGCTCTATCTCCATCCTGACTAAGATTTTGGGGTAGAGTATCTGAATGAATGTAGCATTTTAAGGCTGGAAAAGGTTGCTCAAATAATCAGTATTCAAATGGTAAAGAAATGGCTTCCATGTCTGAGTAAATCTAAGAATCATGTGGAATGCATATGAAAACAGATTCTCAAGCCACAAACCTACAAATTCCAATTCCTGCTGGGGTATAGGAAAGAGGGGATGACAGACTATTGCATTTAAGTAGGTACAATAATGATAAAAGTTCAGATGAGTAAATCTTATGTAATGTTGACAAGTTGGCATTTGTGGTGCAGGACAATTCTGAGCATTAGTAACTTCTGGCCTTCACCCATCAAAAACCAGTATGGACCCTTAATTACCCTGACTATTGTACATTTCCAAGTATACTGGGAAGGCAGTATCATTTCTAATGCGATCCTATCCATTAGCAAAAAGGGTCAAGGATCTTCCTACTACTTTCAGGTTAAGTTAGTTCAGTTGCCAGAGACACACTTCTGTTCCTAATGTTCATTATATTATCTGTATTATTCATATTTCTGTGACTTAAAAAAAAATCCCTCTTTGTAGACACCCACTTGTACCCTACACTTCTAAGTAAAAAACTTAGCTCCAGTATCACAACCTAAAGAGGACTTTTCCAAGTGGGTTCTTCTATTTTCAGTGAAAACACCACTGAGAACTCCTTGAATTTATATTCTACAACCTCAATATTTACCCCCAAAATGTACAGTTGGACTAATTATTACAGGTCAGCATTATTCCAAATACTGATTTTAAACACTTCCAATAGTTCATTTAGTGTAACTAAGTTGCCCCACACATAAACAATGGGACATGGTTCTTATAAAAGAGACATAAAAATTGTAGTATCGCCACAGTAAGATACTAACTCACACCTGCAACAATGGCTGATAACCAAAAGACCAGAAATAAGTGCAGGCAGAGATATGGAGGAAAAGGAACCCTCATACACTGTTGGTGGGAATGTGGACGGTCCAGCCCCAATACAGATGTTTTTCAAAATATTAAAAACAGATCTATCATATTGATTATTCCATAGTGGTTATAATTTTATAGGTCAAACAAAAGGTCAAAAGTAGTAAGTCACAGTTCTGATACACAAGTACTTACTAAAATGAGTCACTCCCAGTCCTTCAGAACTTCTAGTTCCTTCTACCAGTATTTATGACTTTCCTCCAAATTTTCCTAGTTAACTACTTATCTCAAAAACCCAAAGGTTGATATGATTTAGTGACAATCACAGTAGCTTAGTTTAGTATCTGAGTTTAGCACCTGAAGAACTAAATAGAACAACATAATATAAAGAAGATAATAAGAATATTGTCAGTAAATATGGCTATCTTTAGCATAGGTTTTTTTTAATGCTCCCTTTAAAAAAGAATTATCAGAAACTAGGTTGAAATAGTAGTAGCATGTTTTCTCAAATATATAGTAAAATCAGGGGAAAGAATACCAACCAGGCTAATAAAATCAGGGGAAAGAATGCCAACCAAGCACAGTAAGTGTTTCATCTCAAAAGAAAACATCACAATTTGTTTACTTGTTAAGAGTCTGAAAGAACAGAGAGCTGTCATTCAGGCAACAAACTTTAATTAGTGTAAATTACACACCAAGAGCTTACCTTCCATAGATACAGGATGTTACGTAAAACTTAAAAAGATAAAGAGAAGTCATTCAAATTTTTTTTAAAAGCCCAGAATTAACAACCATTAAATAAGTCTGACAAAATAATTTTACATTTAAAAACAGAGAGATGTTGTTCAATACAGTCATTGAAATGGCCAAAAGTTGAAAACAGGGACAACAATGACCAAATAAAATGTCAAATTTATTATGTATTGATTGTAAGCTTTTATTTAATAATTTAATAAACAAAAAGTACCTATATGATATAAAAAAGGATAAAGCAAATATTCCACCTCAATGAGGTATAAAGAGCAAGACATGCATTCAGGCGTCTTTAGACATAAAATAGTCTTTACTGTTTTTTTAAAGAAGAATTCCAGAAAAGGTCAATCATATTATCTTTTCAGTGGATGTTCCAGGGTTTCAACAACTCTTGCTCTTAACAAGTGCACTCCAGATTCCCTGTGGATCACAAGACCCTGTGGGGCCCACATTTTTGCTCACGATACTGATTATGCCATTATGCAGAACAGAGAGCTTGCTTTCTTTCAGAAGACACTATGGTCTAGACTTTGAATATTGTTGTCCTTTACCTCATGTGCCACCCTTCACACTAATCTGCCAAGCAGGAAGCAAATGGCTACTGTCTTTTAGTTAAGGTCAGCCTGAACATTCAGGCTAAAACACCATAGAAGGAAACCTAAAAATACCACAGCTTCAAAGTTAAGATACCATGAACAATTTATTTTCCCTTAAGTTATGACATTTAAGAAATCTCCTTCATTCATCTAGCATATAAACTGAATCCTTACTATATGTTAAGTCCTGTAATGATAACTACATCTTTGTCATTAACATTCTTAAGTGATAGCTATGTGGCCTCTAAGCAATGAAGAACTCTAGAGGTCCACGACCACCTTATATTTTCAACATTATCAGGATGATAAAATAGAAAGTTTCTGCTACACATCTTTTAAAAATAAATCATCAGATTTCAAAGACTGAGAAAAATGTTCCCCAACTTTCACATGCACTCAGTGCATCCAGGGTTGGGCCTGATAATGTGCATTTTATATAAGGCTCCCAAGCGATTCTAATGCTCTTGTCCGGGGACTACACTTTGAAATCCACTACTCTGGATCAAAGGTTGATAAACATTGCCTATAATACATTAAACTATTATTTTAGATTTTGTGCAACTATTCAGAGTATCTAACGGAATCGGTGTAGTCAATGTTTCAACAAAATCATTTTTGGAGGCATTAAAATTTGAGTTTCAAGTAGTTTTTTTAAGGATTAATTTATTAGTAATAATAAATAATAAGTATTTCATTAATTTGATACAAACCCAGCTGATTATCTTTTCCTTCATTGTCATTGTTCTAGGTGATGTGTCTTTAAAGATGTTACTGATATGTATGTCATGTAGTGTTTTGACTATACGTTCTTCTATATATCTTATAGTTTTAGCTCTTATGTGTAATTCTTTAATCCATTTGAGTTGTTTTTTGTGCATGGTGTGAGGCAGTAATCTAGCTTCATTCTTTTGCATGTAGCAGTCCAACACCATTTATTGAGCAACTTTGTTCCATTGCATATTCTATGGTCCTTTATCAAAAATTAGTTGTTTATAAGTCATGGGTTAATTTCTGGGCTTTCTATTCAATTTCATTGGTCTAAGTGTCTGTTTTTGTTCTAGTACCATACAGTTTTAACCATTATGGCGTTGTAGTATAGTTTGAAATCTAGAATGGTCTCACAGGAGGAATGTAGAGAAAACAAAAAAGGAATCAGAAAAAAAAAGTGGCTATAATAAAGTAAAAATCAAAATCATCAGGCAACTATAGATCAGAGACATTCTGTAGGGGAGGAGGAGGCAGAAGAACAGGAGTGGGACAAGCGCGAAGGACTATAGTGATGATGCACCAGTAAACTGGTAGAGGGAATTTCATGGGGAAACCACACATTGCACAAAAAAATGAAGGATGATATAATGAATATAGTTAAATGAATGAATAAAAAAAAGAATATTATTTCAATAATCTTTTTTCAATCATCTAAGAAATGAAAATGATTCTTAGCATGTGAATCATATTAAAACAGGTAGTGAGCTGTATTTTGGTGTGGAGTCAATTTGTTTGCCAACCCCTTCTTGATGAATGATTGGTACTCAATCCTGGATTCTCATTAGAAATAGTTGGGGAACTTTCAAAAGTCTATCCCAAGAGGTTCTGATTTAATTGGTCTTAGACCTAAGGCAATTCTCATGTACAACAAGAAATAAGAACTACTGTTCTTAATCAATGTTCCCCCAGGTGACTTCTGAAGATATTGAGAATTTAATAAGCCTTACATGAATAAAGATTTCAGGGATCAGGTACATTTGGAAAATGAAGTTTAAAAGACTTTCTTTACTGCAGGACTTTTCACAATATTCTTACAAATCTGCAAGAGGGAACTGTAGCATGCAACGATGTCCAGATTCATTTGACCAACAAGCCCATGAATTTAGTGTTCTGTGAGGCATGTGGGGGATACTGCTCTAAAACTTTCATTCAAAAGAACAAAAGATACATTTTTTCCCCAAAATAATAATAAAAGAAAAACTCCTGATAAATCTGAAAAGAGAAAAGTAAAAAAACAATAGGTACTTATTGTAAAAGGAAGAAATGCAATGATAAATTTAAAAGTAAGTATCAACTTCAAGGCTGTTTTTATACAGTATCAAACCAAACACAAACGATTTAGGACATCTGAACACATAACAATGAAAGAATCTTAAGAAGAATTAGTAAAACCCTCAACCCTTATTTAAAGAAAAGAAGATGCTAAGACACGGTCTCAATAGGTTTCTGGTTTTTCAAACTTTTCAAGTATAGAAGATTCCTTGATAAAGCCAAAAGATTTTACCATTATTTCCAGACCCAGATAAATATACAGTAGGCATTAAGCAAATATAATGAATCTAATTTTCAACTATGATATTTTAAAAATATGTTCAACATGGTCACTAAAAATAATTTATCCACAGGAAACAAAAGTCTTTATCACACCTGCCATGGTTTGAGTAGCAGTCAGTAACAAATGCCTTGATGTTTTAAACTGTTAAGGTTCTTCCTACTCCACTCTGCATGAGGAGAAAAGATACCACCAATACTATATAGTAAGAGATAAAAACCTCCAGATACCAAACATTACAGAGAAACTAATCCCTTCTTATACCAGAGCACCCTAGTAACCTATATTACTAACTAAAAGGACACTTTTTTCACATGATGAAAGACCAAAGCACAAGTTATGAATATTACAAACTCTGTTATGCAAATGAACTCTGCACATAACTAACACATCAGTAACTTACAAAAAACTAGATGCTGTTTTCTTATTTGTTTACCCTGGTTAATAGAAATGTAGCAACAGCCCAGTGGTACTCTTGAAGTACTCAAAAAGCAGGATGTAAACGTCAACTATGACATAAAATAAAAGCATTCCATACTTACAGCAAAAATCTAAAAATTACCTGATTAACCAGTTCTAAAGCACAAGAAAAGATTTCATATTGTTATTTTTTTCCAAAAGCAATTGATGTTCTCAAATTTAAAATATGACAAGGTTTCTAAGTACTTTAAATAAAAAGAGCATTTCTATAAATTGCTTTAAAGTATTACAAATTTTCGATATTCTAAATAAAATGAGTAAAAAGTAGAGATAATGGAGAAGAGTGAAAAATACCTTTAAATGGTATGAATTTAAAATTCAATTCATGTATAGTACAATCTCAGATATATTTTCAAGTTTCCTATTATTATTTTAATGTTATCATTTAGAAACACAAATATTTAAGTGACTTGAAATATAATCATCCTCAACAATCTTTTAAGAAATATTCTATGTAGAAAAACTAAAATAGCTGGTACAACATATACTCAGTATAACATAAATGAGATCCTCATAAGCAGATTTCTCTTCTGAACACACTGTCTGCACTTTATAGCAGACAAGTACATCACATTTTAACTTATTACCGATAATCAGAAAGAAAAAGATCTGAGTTAAAAATAGAAGTAAAGGCCAAGAAAGTGAAGCTGCTTTGAAAATTATAAAATTGAAACACGCTAGGAGGATAATCTGAATCCTGTACTCTTTCCACTTCACCAGAGTTCCAGAAGGTACAATTAGCTTTACAGTTATTGAACACCTATTATGTACCAAGCATAGGAGTAGAAAAATGAGTCACATGTTATGTTTTAAGGACATCTCAGTTAACTGCCTAATCATTTGTTTTAACACCTGTCTTTTAAATCCAGTTTCAGTGATTCCTCCCACATCATAGTTATTACATATATAAAATTACATATCCTAACAGAAGTGTTAACCTTTCTAAATATAACAAATGTCACTATAATGCTGGAATAACTAGAAAATTTTTATTGCAAAATGTTACCATAAAAGTACCTAAAAGGGCAACATCCACATTTTACTTGTGTTTTATGGCATCCCCAGTTCTAAATGCACCCATTAAAATGTAAGGAAATAAGGGCCCTCCCTGGTGGCGCAGTGGGTTAAAAGCAAGGCACAAAGAATCGAAAGCCACTTTTGCATGAGTTTAATCCCCACCTGCCCCGGAAGTGACCACATGGCGTGGCAGACCTCTCCTGACTCGCCCACTGCTCCCCTCAGCAGTGGACTTCGTCAGATCTGCCTGTTCTGCTCCCCACTCTGTCCCTGGTGAATCCCCTCACCACCCCTGCACCTCTGGCCTGTACCCCAGCTCTGTATGCACAAATAAATGAATAAATCTAAAAAAAAAGTAAGGAAATAAGGTGAGGGAAATTAGCTGAATTCTAAGTCAATTTCCAAAGCAAATTCAAATCTTGGCTATCTCACCTCAAGTTTCCTACTATTATTTTAACTTTATCATTTAGAAACATGAATATTCAAGTGGCTTGAGATACAGTCATCCTCAAGAATCTTTTAAGAAATGTTCAGGTAATTCAACATCTATACATCTTGGAGAAATGCAGACTTAAAAAGAATACAGTTCAGTGGATTTATGTTGGATGAACATAATCATTAACAAGTTTGCAAAATGTTCTGTCTCCAATATTATGCTGTTCAACATGTCCTGTCATAGATAAGATGAACACTCAAAAATTATATTGAAACATCAGAAACAAACTTCAGAAAATCACCAATTTGTCTTTCCTCACTCTTGCTGAGCAAAGTAGAAGGCACAGGTAGCTATGCCACACTTATGTGAAATAAGTACCAATAAAAAGCAAGCAGGGCTTTTCAGACAACTTAAGTATAGAATTCCATGAAAATGGACCAGAGGAGGAAGAAACTCGTTCAGGACATGAACCAGGGAGCAGTGTAAAACAGAATGACTCTCTTCATACTCCACGAATGATACACATGTAGACTCTGACCACCTCAGAAGAAAATAAATACCCAGGGATATCTGAACTTTAAAAATCAGTTCTCAAATAAAGCAATTCCAGTATAAACAGGAAATAGATGGCTTTCTCATAACACTGGTGACCTTTAGCAGGTAAAACTATGATCAAAACATAGGTATTTATAAAGAGAAGGTTTCTTTATAAATAAATCTATACTTACCACAATCCACTCAGCAATGTTTTCATAGAGCTCTGGACTAAAAATTGCTTTTTTCAGTCTCGCTAGCGGGCCATCAGCATCTACTAATCTGCACCGCATGAAAACATCACAGTAGCCTCTAAAATCATTGCAAGGAGATCCAGGTTGGAGAGTGATAGTGCGACCAACAAAGTGCTTGCTCCACTGTACAGACCCTGTACTGGCACAAGTTGATGGATCCACTAGAAAAGAAGTGGCAAATACAGGTGGAAAATCAATTTCCCTAAAAAGACCAGTTGGGGAGAGAAACTATCTAAAAATTATTATCACTATACCTTGTATAGACTTCCATTGGTAGGCTAGATAACACCATAAATACAACTTAAACAGACAAGTAACCCTAGACTTTGTGCTTCAAATGATTTAAAATCCCCTAACACTTTATATTAATTGTTGTCAGAAAGCTGACAGATTTCAGTCTAGTTTATCATTTTAAAAAATGTTGTCAGAACCATAGTAATAGAAATATAATGCTATGTCACTAAGAATTTTAAAATTTCCTAACAATATTAGTCTAATTGGGAACTATCTGTCCACACTACATGTCAAAGCTTACACTTAAAACTTAGGAGAAAAATAATGGTTTTTGAAACAAATTTTATAGTCTTGCATTTTAAAAGCCTTACTCTTCTTCATACAGCAGACATGACATAATTCTTTATCATCTTTGCCATCAGAACTTGCACAGGTACACTCCTCCAAGCCATATTTCTCACAGATAGAGCCTGCACATTGCTGAAAGAAAAATACAAGCGCAGTTACTTAATCGCTATGCAGTCAAATCTATTCATAGTAAAAGAAAGGCAGGTATGAACTTGTAATGCCAAAATAATTAAGAAGAAATCTAAGTGGGGAAGAAAAGGCATGGATAAGTCTCAGAAATGGGTCATATAAATACATTTCTTACTGGTGTATATTCCAGTAAGAAAGTAAAGCTTTTAAAGAAATGGCAACTTTAAAAAAATGTATCTCAACAAAACATAAACTGAAAGAAAGATTAGACTGAGCATCTACCCACTCTGGTAGAGGAAAGTAAAATTTAGCCAAGGAAGTTTTAAGGCTTAGCATTTAGAGAAAATAAACAAAAGAGCTCTTTAAGCCATTAAAATATTAACTTATAAAATTCAAAGTCAATACAAAGTCACATGCTTCATTGTATAACTGCTTTTCTTTAGAGAATGTCAAACATGGCAGCTGGACAGATGAAAGTATTTAACAATATCTCCAGGCACTTATACTACATTCAAAACTTTGTGGGTAATGCGAAGAGAGATTATTAAAATAGGGGCCAAGATTAATTACTTTTACTCCAGCTTTAAGTGTCAACACTTCTCTGAAAAGTAGTTTTATACAGTTTAGTAAAATTAAATAAGAAATATAAATCAAATACTTGCCCCATTAATGCACACTTGTGTATGCCTATTACAGTCTGTAAAGTTTGGCTTAGGGTCAGATGCCGGACAGAGAGCTGTGATGCCATTACATATTCCTTCTTTTGCACAATCCGAATCTTCCCGACACTTCTCAGTTTTTGACTTGAATGCACAGCTTACTGTACAACAAGGACCTTGACTTGGACTAGAAGAAATATTAAGTGATTAAACACTGGGATATTTCCTACTTAACTTGGTCTTAATTTTTAAATCATCTTTTAAATGGTAAGTATATTACTGGTATACACTTTCAATATGGGAATAAGAGGCTACTTAATTTTAACATTTAATAAGTATAGAAAAGTGATTAAGTATCTCATTCTCATAATCAAGGCACACTATATTCAGCATTCTTAATCTATTTGCCTTAAGAGAAAGGCTACAATGGAAATGGATTTAACATTAGCAAGTTATCCTTATTTTTCAGTTGTATTACATAACTAATTTATCAACTTTATTCACATGTTAAAATCAAACTAGGGTACACAGACCAATCATTTAAAAAACATTTCATGAACAATATTCTAGTGTTTGTATCTATCTCCACCAAAGTAATTTGACAAGGGAAATAATTATATAACTAAGTTCCAAGAGTGTATGTCTTTTACAATATCTCAATATTTAATTTTATTTAGGATCCTTTGGATGTCCTTTCTTAACACCTACTACACAAATTACAAGTTGTTCAATTGGCCAAAAACAGAGTGCTAAACAATGCTGCACACAAAAATATTACAAAAAATAAAACAAAAGCAAAGTTTCAAAGCCAAGTACATCTCATAATCTAAGTTTTAGATTTGTCATACCTGCCTTCAGGTAACTTTATAGGAACATTACCATACTGGAATTAGCAAGGTACCTGCACTGCTTTCCAGGTTTCAGCTTGCATTTTTTCCCCTCTGGTTGGTTTGCGTCATAGCAACATTCATCTTTACACTGGTCACTATAGCCACAATCACATTCTTCACCTTGTTCTACCATCCCATTTCCACAAATAGGTTGGCCAGATTCTGAGGAAAATAAACAACACATGATATCAGCATGTATGCACACGTTAATTTTATTTAAAATTTACAAACACTTTAGGATGAGATGGGATGCATTCAGGGTGGTCTGTGAGGGCCACGGCTGCTGCGGTGGGTGTAGTGTGGTGGACAGTACTTGAAGGGGCTATTTGATGCTTCTAAATCATATCAATGTTATAAGCCAATGTCATCTAAACAATAACAACAACAACAACAAAAATTCATTTTAGATCTCATCACAAAAGGAAAAAGTAAACTTTAATGAATAAGTAAAATAAACTAGAAATATGGAAATTACCTGAGGTCTCAGTTTCTTAGTCTGTAAGTGAAGGATTTGATTTGATGGTTCCTTCTACTCATATTAGCATTCTACTTAGGCTATCCCATATTGAACTTTATTGTACAATGACAGCACTATTTATATTTTATAATAATTAGTGATTCATTAGCAAAAAATAAATCTCTTCTATAATAGAAAATTTCAAGCATACATAGAAGTAGTAAAAGAATAATTACAATGATGCCATATACCAATCACTTAGCTTTCACACCTATCAGCAATATGCTGTAAGCAACTCCACCTATTAATGTTAATTTGTTCTTATAAATATTCCAGGATAAGTTGGAAATAAGGTGGTGCTTCCTCTTAAAAGACTAGCCATTAATAACAGTACTATTATCACATCTAACAGAATAAACAATATGTTTAATAAAATCAGTGAGTCCATGTTCAGTTTTCCACAACTACCTCTTTATAATTGGTTTATTTGAACCAAGTTCCAAATAAGGTTACCCCAGTCCCTTCCCCCAGTGGTTGTGTCTTCATGTTCTTTCAATGGACAATAGGTATCTTCCTTTTTTATTTTTCCATTATTTATTTGTTAAATAAATTGGGTTGTTTTGTTCTACAGAATAGACTATAGCATAGTCAATAAGCAAGTTTTTACAAATAGAAATTAATTTTGTTCCTCAAACCAAGCTCCCTAAGGAAAAACCATGTATTATTTACATCCGTTGTATTCCCACAGAACCTAGCAGTACCAGGACAAATCCTGCTTCATTAAATTTTGCTATGATTTGACAACAGCAAATAATTTTACGTAAGTTATTTTTTTTTTAATTTTACTTAAGTTTTTAGGCTTTCTTTTAGAGCCCTGTAATTTTTGTCAAAGACATTTAAAATTAGAAGAGGAATGTTATACTTTGTAAAATCATTAAAAAAAACACAAAATTTTAAGTGTAGCGAATTATAAGAATAAAATGCTGCCACTTAATAGAAAAGTAACTTCCAGAGAGTTTGTAACTTGTTAGAAATCATATGCCACAAACTAAGGTTTCCTAAATCTAAATCTAAAATCTGGTGCCTTTTTCTTTCTACTACAGCAAATTATGTAGAATATAATCATAGTACAGACCTTAAATTTAGACCTAAGTACAAGAGAAAACATCTCAAGCACAAGGAGCAAGCACACCAAAAAGAGGCAAATCAGTATCGAATATATTCTAACTTTATGGTCAGAAAGCTCCTTCTTATCCTTAGCTATATCAAAGGAAAGTTTAGAGGAAACTCAAGTTCTGTTCCTATCTTTCATTTTATACCATCTCTTCTGTTCTCAAAAACTAAGAACATGCACATATATTCTAAGTAAATTACAATGATTTTTCTAAAGTCTAGTAAAAATCATTTTTATAGGGAAAGAGGAGAAATGTAAAGTCAGAAACCTTTAAAGCAGCATTTCCTACACATTGTCATCTCATATAGAAATATTACTTCATCAGCTATTTAGTAACAGCTTAACTACAAAGGTTTTTTTAAATGCAAGTTATAATAAGAACATATCTTCACTATAATTTAAGAAACAAATTTCCTTTCCATAAAACCTACAGAGCAGTTATGTTCATTTTTAAAAATCAGCTTCAATCAGAAAGCTTAATGTAGAAATGCAATTTTCAAATCAATATTATTTAAAAAATGGTAATTTGGACTTCACCAAAATTTGACTTCTGTTCTAGAAAACATTCTATGAAAAAGAAGACAAGCTACAGACCAACAGAAGATCTTTGCAATGCATTATCTGACAAATGACTAGTATCTATACTAAAGAACTTTCAAACAGAAAAAATATCTAAATGTCCAAGAAATACGGAAAATCACCCAAGAAGAGGGCAAAAATTGATGCTCAATATTAACAGTCAAATTATTTAACAGTCAAATTAAAACCACAATGAGATATTACTGTACACCTATCAGAATGAATACAAATATTGAAAATACCAAAAACCCAGCAAGGATATAAAGAAATTGTATCACTCATACATTGCTAGTGGAAATGTAAATTAGTATATTCATTCTAGAAAACTTTTAGGCAGTTTTAAAAAAAAAATACTACATGACCCATCCATCAGATGTAGGGACATTTATCCCACAGAAATAGAAACATACACTCAGAGAAAAAAGCCTGTACATATTATGGCACCTTTATTTAAAACTGCCAAAAACTGGATGGAGATAGCCCAGATGTCTTTCAACAGGATAATGTTAAACAATGCAGTATCATAGACTACTACACAGCAAAGAATAAAATACCAACATCATGCAATAAACTGGATGATCTCCAAGAAATTATGCTCAATGAATAAGGCCTACTCCAAAGGTTATATACTACATAACTCCATTTATTTAACATTTTAAAGTGACAAAATTTAGAAATGGAGAACACTTAAGTAGGGAAAATTTATGGACAGTGAGAGAGAGCTGGGAATGGCGTTAAAAGGGCAGCAATGAGAATTCCTTGTGCTAATGGAACTGCTTTGTATCTTGACTATGTTAGTAGATACTTAAATCTAGACATGATAATCTAAACACAGAGAAATGGAACTAAAAGAATATGAGTCAACCCTATAGATTAAATCTATTTCAAAACCTGGGGTAATCAAGTTCAAAACCCCAAAACTAACCAAATTTTGCAAGGTGTTTGTTATCTTTAGGGGAAAGTGGGTCAAGAGGACATAGACTCCCCACTATATTTCACAAATGCATATAAATTTAATTATCTTTGTAAAAATTTCAGGCAAAATTTCAAGCAAAAGGTCATGCAGATCTAGAAATCCAATTCAAATATCTTTCCTTTGCTGTCCCATGTTTAATCCATCTTTGCATATTCTTTAGGTACAAGATAAGTACTTGGTGTTTGCCATCAAGTAAGTTTATGCTTATGAAATAGGACAAAGAATCAAAGAAATGTAATACAATGTACAATATTTAGATCACATTAAATATCACAAGAGAGACATAATATTTTGTATCCTGATACTATATTAAACAGGTTGACTATTTGGATTAGTTTTTCTGTGGAGTTTTTAGAGAGACATAACACTTTTGATAAATAAAATATGGCATACCCCTACAGTGGTATATTATTTGGTTAAAAAGAATGATATTTTGATACGTGGTACAAACTGGGTAAAACTTGAAAATATTATGCTAAGTTAAATATATCAAATAGAAAAGGACAAATGTATGATTTCACTTATATGAGGTACCTAGAACAGGCAATTTCATAGTCAGAAAATACATTAGGGGTTATCAGATGCTGGGGGGGAGGCAGAAGAACAGGAGGTACTGCCTACTGGTTAGAGTTTCTGTATGTGATTTTAAAAAAATTTAAAAACAATAGTGATAGTGTGCACAACATTGTAAATATAATTAATAACACTGGTTTTTGTGCTTGAAATTAGCTAAGACACAAATGTTATGTTATACATACTAATTTACCACAATAAGGGAAAAAAAAATTTCAAAGCAGCTGTATTCTGCTGAAAAGCTCATGAGTTCATCAACAGGAAAGGGGATGAGCAAAGTTATCTAGTCATACAATGTAATACTCAGCTATAAAATGGAACAAAACACTAATGATGAATACTAAAATATTACACTAAGTAAAAATTACACAACCTGGGGCCCTCCCTGGTGGCACAACAGGTTAGGACACAGTGCAAGTTAGATCCCCACCCCTGAGGTGACCCATATGATGCAGCAGACTCCTCCTGTCTTGCCCGCTGCTCCCCTCAGCAGTGTACTTCGTTGATCTGCCTGTTCTGCTTCCCACTCTATCTCTGGTGAATCCTCTAACTGCCCCTGCACCTCTGGCCTATATCCCAGTTCTTTATGAACAAATAAATAAATCTTTAAAAAAAAATACACAAACTATATGGCTCCATTTATATAAAGAAAAGCAAGTAAATGTATCTATGGTGAAATAAACAGAACAGTGGCAGCCTCTGAAGATGTATTACTTTGGGCAGTTTACTGGGAAGAAAAATGAACGAATTTTCTAGGGTGATAATGTTCTGTATCTTCACAGGTACTTTAGTTTACAGATAAATGTCAAAGTTCATCAAATGGTAGACTTAAGACCTGTGCATTTCATTCTGTGAAAAATTTTAAAAAGAACATGCATAATATCAAATGCTAGTTAACATGTAAGCTGAAGAGTTTGAGGAAGTATACTAACATCTGAATTCTACCTCACACTGCAAAGCAAGAAATATGGACGAAGAGATGGACAGGTTTTATGACTTATGATAAAATAAATACAGCAAAGTGTTCATAATTATAAAATGGGCAGGCACATGGATGTTCAACTCTTTCTCAAGTCTTCTTAATGGTTAGAAATATTCTCATGCAATGTTGGCAAAATGTACATACCAACAAAACAGTTGTTTCTCTTCTTCTCAAGAACTTGGCTAATATTTCTGATACTACACAGTGAAAATTTATTGTTGTTAAGTTTGTCCCCAGATGTTGCTCTTGCATACATGATGTAATTGCCATTTTCTTTCTGGCCTAAATTCTTAGATTCTCCTGGAGTGCACTCTGTTCCAGAATCATGCTGTCAAACAGAATACAGAATTACATAAACAGAGAGTAAAATAAGGTTTTCAGGTTATCTGATTAAATAGAATTTTCTCATCAAAAGAATAACAGAAGTTTGTGGCTGCTCCTGTAGAAAAGATCTTACAATTATTTTACTTTGTAAGAAAATAGTTCATTCTTATGAATGGAAAAATCAGTAGAGATTCAGCTACAACACTATAGCTTTGCAAGTAAAGAGTAAAATGAAGGACAAACTGTCATAAAAGTCTATTAAAAAATAAGTTCACCTACTTTCAAAACAAGTAATAGGAATATAAACTACTTTTTAAAAATTACTATCTATAGAGCCCTTAAAATACATGCTAAAAGACTTGTGGTCAATTCAGAAAAGACACAGGTATAGAAAGACAG
>NW_004567124.1:12334720-12370867 GCF_000260355.1 Condylura cristata | reverse complement strand
TATAAACCAATGTCACTTCAATAAAATTTGTTTTAAAACCCTAAATACTAATGTGTACTTGTTTTCATTATAAACAACTAGAGAAATCACTCAACATAAAAACTAGGTTAATAACTTTTCATATTCTAGTAATTAGACAATACTTACTGGAGATCCAAAGTTATGTCCAACCTCATGAGCAAAAGTAATGTGAGAGACTTTGGGAGGGACATGAGACCCATAGTTCTGAACAGTGATAATTCCAGTGTTTAAGGACTTCCTCTTACCATCTGAATAGAGCTTACTTTTTTCACATATTCCTCCAGAGCTTCCTGATTCAGAAAAAAAGGTAGCTATGTTAGTCTCTATTTCCCATCAAAAATGATTCTCTGACATATATTATATTAAATTAAAAATAGTTTACATTTTTATTAGCACCCACAGATATCAAATACCCAAAAGTTCCTTTACTCTAACATTAGAAAGTAATTTGAAATAAAATTTTCAATGGCACATATTTAAAGAAACTCCTAGAATTAACTACTTATTTACATTAAAAAAAATAACAATTAGTGACTGTTGTTGGATAGAGAAATAGGGAATAAAAAGTATAAACTTTGAGTTATTCAATGATTAAGATCCGAGCATCAGATGTATAACATGCTGACAATAATTAATAACATTATTTAATGTATAAACTAAATTTGCTGAGTACAACTTAAATATTCCCACACATGAAAAAAAGGTGAAGATGTGGATTGATGATGTATAATTAACTGGAAGGGGATCCTTTCACAATCTATACTAAAGTTAAATCATCACTAAGTGCACTTTTAATACCCAACAATTTTAACTGACAGTTATGCCTCAATAAAGTTGGAAAAAAGAAAAAAATTATGTCATATAGATATAAAAAAAGGACTGGCAAGGAAGGAGAGGAGGTAGTAAGAAAAAGGAGAATAAATGTGGCAAAATCTTAACTGATTAACAGAAGTTCAGAGTATAACTATCCTCAAGTTTTTGATAGATTTGAACTGTTTTAAAATAAGTTCAAATGATTGAATTATTTTCCAATGTTCCAACCTTGAGAACACTTTCAGTTTTCAAGAGAAAAACCCAACAACCCAGTCAAAAAATGGGCAAAAGAGCTAAAAAGACACATCTCCAAAGAGGAAATGCAAATGGTCAACAGGTCACATGAAAAAATGTTCAACATCTCTCAAATCAGAGAAATGCAAATCAAAAGCACAATGAGATAACACCTCACACAAGTGAGAATGGCACATACTAAAAAAACTACTAACAGCAAATGTTGGTGAGAATGTGGACAAAAAGAAACTCTTCTACCCTGCTGGTGGGAATGTAAACTGGTCCAACCACCATGGAAAGCTGTGTGAAGGTTCCTCAGACTATTAAAAATGGAGCTACCTTATGACCCAGTAATTCTACTCCTAGAAATCTACCCAACAGATGCATAAACATTAATTCAAAAGATACCTTCACCCCTTTGTTTACTGCAGCGCTATTTATAGTAGGTAAGATATAAAAAATAAAAACAACCTAAATGCCCAAAAATACATGACTGGATCAAGAAGATGTGGTGTATGTATATATATATATATATATATATACACACACACACAATGGCGTACTATTCAGCAATAAAAATAGATAAGCTCATGCCATTCACAGCAATATGGATGGAGCTACAAGGCATTGTGCTCAGTGAAATAAATCCAAAGGAAAAAAGAAAAATCAGACTGTTTCACTTATAGGAGGAATTTAGGAGAACCAAATGAGGGAACCAGAGAAAAAAGTAATAACAATAAATAAAAAAAATAGCAGGTAACTAACTATACATCATAGACATTCTGCAGGGGAGAAGAAGGGGAGAGATCAAAACAGGAGATGGGAGAGCACAAGGGACTATGATGATGGTACATGGGTGAGTTAGTGGTGGATATTCTATGGGGACTATACCTGAGAGGAGAAAGCAAACACTGTACAAAAACAATGGTGTGTGTGTGTGATATATAGAAAATAAAACCCAGATTTCTATTTATGTATATGAAATAATTTTCTAGTTGATGTTTCCATTATAGGAACTTGAGAACTTAATAGCAAAATGAAAGTGGTCTCATATTAGAGAGTTACTATCAAAAAAATTGGGGAAAGGACAGGAAAATATGAAACCACTGGTCAATCCATATCTATGTATACACTGTACTAACAGGACCATAGCTCTCTTAAAATAAATCTATAAAAGACTTCTGGTGAGTGATTTTTTAGTTTACATTCATATTTAAAAGGTTTTGTATTTTACTAAAATACAATCAAATAGATTAGGATATCCTCATGACCAATCGTATTATTTCACATTAGCTTTCTATATGCAAAGTTAACAACAAGTCATTAAACCATTAAAAATATTAATATGCATTACCCCTGAGAAAACAGATAATAGAAAGCAATTTAAAATAGATCTGCAAGAATCACATGACAGTACTATTGCTGCCTTATTCCTTTTAACATTACAAAATATCTGGCAGCAAAATATAAATTTGAATCACTGTCACAATATAACTTAGAAATGAAGCAGAAATAACACATTTTACAGAAAAATAAACTGAAAAACTAAGCCAAATGCAGATTCTAAGTAGCAAAAGTTTAAAAACCTTATGATATTCAAAACTTACTATCTTTTCTTCACAGAAAACTGAATAGAAAGAAAACAAAGATTTATTAATATTTAATAAATTTTCTTAAGCTACTTTTACTTTTGGAGATAAGGACTTTTGGAGATAAGTCCTAAAGATTGTATCAATATTTCTAGAAACCAGAGAAGATATGAAGCACTATATGTGTAATAACTATATACTACATATTATAATTTTAAACAAATAGTAAAGTAATATCCTGCCTTAGTGAAGATTTGCCATATGAAAATTGTTCCCATTTCGGTAATGTCAAACTTGAGTTAAGCATAGAAGGGTCCGCACTGCAACTCCTTATCAGTTTAAAAAAAAAAAAGTGAATAGCATATTTAAAACTCTGATAATATAGTCTTCTGTATTTTTAAGATGTATCTAAACAAAAGGTCATATATTAATTTACTGAAATAAAATCTTTGTGATCCATACCTAATTTAAGTTCTTAAACAAGTAATTTGATTTTAGTGACTACTGCTCATAGGAAAGCTTAATATTACAGACTAGTAGCATATGTTGGGATAACTCAATTATACAGGAAGAAGTAAAAATGTTATATCTAAATTTATAAGCTATGCTTCAATTTTTAAAAAATACCACTAAGTTTGATATGCCTAAAATTCAATTAAGTGATACAATATCATACATATCTATTCCTAAATCATAACTTAAGTTCAATACTTGATTTATATAATAAATTTAAGAATTTACTATATAGAGTCATTAGAAATACAAATTGTGAACTAACAATGAGAAGGGTAAAATGTTTTCTATTTAAATCAAAAGCTGTTATGTAAAGGGATGACTCAATGATCAATAAAAAAGCAACATTTTTTATCTCCAGAACTGTCTAAGAGCTAAAGTCACAGAGTATCAGTCCTGAACTTTAAAATAGACAACCCATCAAAGTAAATTCCAAGACTAATGTAACATCTTGAAAGACGTCATAAATATAGTTGTGATATAAACAGACCTAAAGACCTAAAACTTAAGAGTAGTGTGTGACTACACAGTATTTATCTGAGCAGTAATTCTGAACTAGACAGTAGCAGGACTCCCAGAGAGGTTATTAGGAAATGTGAAAAGCACTCCTTTATGTCTTTCGTCTGAGAAGCATCAGTCATTTGTAACAGGTAGGAACAGAAATGTCAAACTTCCTACAAGAGAAACCCCAAACATGCACAAAATGTGAATATTGTCTTGTTAAATATCTAATGATGTAATTCTTCTAGACTTGTAATGAGATTTACAGATTGTAACAGATTAAGATCAATAGGCTGTAAGTTATCTTGAGAACTCTATGTTGAGCTCTGTATAGTATATATATATATTGAAGTCCTAGAATGTAATGAAATTTCTAAATAACAACAACAAAAAGACAGCTTCAACAAAAGAAAATATTCTTCACAGAGGAATACCAAGATCATAGGTTCAGGATTTAATTAGAGAGATGGATTCCAGAGCCAACCTCATCCAATGAACCAAACTGAGACCTGTTCACTAAATAATAACATTAATATGAGTAACATATGCAGCAGAATGTATTCTAATGAACAAAGCAAAAAAATAAATAGCCCCTCAAATGATGAGTTAAAAGGATGTAGCAAATAAAGCAGAACCAAATGATTATAATATAAAGCATTTATTTTGTTAAGGAACCAATGTTTTAGTTTCTAAATGTTGACGCTACCTACTTATCAAAGAACTTTGTTATATAGGGGGAAAGAAGGAGTTCAATCTTTCTGAATTCATATTCAAGATTAACTTTCTCTTGCAGACCACACCCTTCTTTAGCTAGTTTTTAGGGCCTGCATATCAAAAATTTTAGGTAGAAGCCCCAGCTAGCCCAGTTCACACATGTTTTTACTTATTATAGAGTTGGGTAAGAGATACTATTTTCCTCACTAAGGAAACGCAAGGCAGGGTTCAACTATAATATCAAAGTAAATGGGAATAAAATGTAGTATGAAGAAAGACTTTGAAATAAGAAATTTACTATTGAATTGCTTTTCCCAAAGTAACTGAGTCAGTAAGGAAAAACAAGAGCTAATTATCTGAGTAACTATTCTGTGAAAATTAACAAAATCCTCCCTACAACCATACATACAGAATTAAATAAGAATCTAAATTAAGCCAAATCAGAATAAAACAAAGATTAAAAAACAGTAATAGAGCAAAACTAGATAGATCAGCTTTAAAAAGCTTATTTAAAATAACAAACATTACTGAGAGCTAGACAGAAACATGAAGTCTCAAAAGAAGAGTAAAGACAGAAGAAATTACTATGGAAAAATAAACAAGATCTAGCAAAATGCTGTATCTGAATTTACAGGGACAAAACAGACAAGAACCCTGTCTCCTAGATCCCAATCTAATGTTCTTCCCATTATGTCATATTAACTCAAATGATAGCTACATATTATAGAGTAGTATTTTATAAGTCCTCTCTCCTAAGAAAAAAGGAAATGGATTCCATAAAACTTCTGCTAAGATGCAGAAAACATTTTAATTTATTAGAAATGTCTTAGGAAGAGAAAGCTAGGATGTTATAATAAATATTACCTAATAAAAAAATAACTACCAAATAAATGCACTGGTCTTGGAGTCAAAAGGTCCAGCTTCAAGGTTTGGTGTGATAAAAAGTTGGTCACAAAGTCTCTTAACTCAAGTTTCTGAAGAGTATTAAAATGATCAATAAGAGTAAGTATATAAAGTTCCTTATTTTAAAAAAAATGTAGATTAAATATAAAACTTAGGGCCCTCCCTGGTGGCACAATGGTCCTCCCTGGTGGCACTACAAAGCTAGCCGCAGCCACATCATTACACATCAGCACAAGTTTGATCCCCAGCTAGGGAGCTGACCCACATGGCGCAGCAGACCTCTCCTGTCTCACCCACTTTTCCCCTCAACAGTGTATTTAGTCAATCTGCCTGTTCTGCTCCCCACTCTGTAACTGGTGAATCCTCTCAGGTACCTCTGGCCTGTACCCCACTTCTGTATCTTTAAATGAATAAATAAATCTTTAAAAATAACAAATAAAATAAATATAAAACTCGATTTAGCTAGTCTCAAAGCAAAGGCTTGAAGAAGAAAGCCATGCTTTATACTAGAAACAGTTATATCAAGACATGCTTTATACTAGAAAACGTTGATTTAAAGGAGCAAAGATCTCTCTTTACATCTCTGGCACCTTTCTTATAACCCTCCCCCTTCCCAGAAATTTTTAGAAAAAGTTTTAAGAAAAGGAGCTGGAGTTGGGGGTTTAATAGAGAAAGGAAGACATCAGATAAAGATCTCCACTAAGAAAAATACAAGTAATATGCCCCACCACCTTCAATTTGGAACTCTACCAAATGTTGGCTGCTTCAGTAAGATGAACAGCATTACAAATGGTGGTTGAGACATCATTAAAACAAGATATGAAAAATAATTGTTCCCAACACTCATTTTACTTTTGGTTTCAAAATTAAGTACTACCTTTCCCCATAAAATTATCTGTTTCAGCTACTAATTGCACCAAATAGTCATTTCAAAATAAAAGTAGACTCATCTATTTTTTTGTATTATATTATGCTTATGAAACTCACCTAACTCAAGCTGTGTAAATTAAGATATTGTAAAGGCATCACTTTCTCCTATACTCTATAAAATTCAAACTGCCCTAAAAATTGCTTTTATTTCAAGTCTTAAATCAAGACATAGATAGACTACCTGAAGGTGCTCCAACCCACGCCAGACCAAGAACACCATCGTCAAAATCTCGGTCTGTGAAGACATAGGCCAAACAGTAGTCATCATGATTCTGTTCTGAATTCAATTCCAGAAACTTCTCCACACCAATATTTGGGAAACGGAAGGGATTTGTAGGATCCTTTTCATCAGCAGTTGTGTTGATCTAAAATCCAAACAGTCATTTAAATAGGCAGCTTATGTTAGCAGGACCTTACTGTTAAGTTTCTACTGAGCTCCTGCACCCTCCTGGACAAAAAGATTGAATTCAAAGGAAATCAGGCTAGAATTAAGGCCTCTACAGTTGTTCCCAGTACCCCATCCCTGAGCTGATCTTAGAAGTAAAAAAGGAAAAAAAGATAGCTAAGAGAAAACTGAACATGTTAAATTTCTGAGCAAGTATTCACTAGATTCCTGAACATTGAACACTTCTAATGAAAAAACAAATTTTATTCAAAACTTCTAATAAGTATGGTTCTCAAATTTAATTTTCAAACAAAGTCTTTTAGTGTTAATCTACATATAGTGACAAGAATAAAGATATAAATTAACCCTCTATGTTTAACTAATTAATATAACATAAAACAGACAAATCCTTTATTCTGGTTCTCGTTATCTTGAGAGTCATATGAGTCAAACCCAACTAAAACTTCAAGATCAGTTTTCTACCCTGAAACTGGCAAGAAATTTATTTTCTTTTAACTACAACTCATTTCTCTTATTGTTCTGAGTTCCTCCAGACTATTTCTTCTGATACTTAGCTATTATACTCCTGATGCAAGTTCCTCCTTCACAATCTGAAGAATAGTGGGCTTTGATTCCAAACTTCTAAACAAAAGCTTTCATTTATTAGTTTTGTCTCCTTACAGAAACAACTGCCTGCCCTTTGAAATCCTATAACAATTTGGCTTTCAGCAAGTAAGTTCAGAAAATTATATACAACACTGATGATAGAGATTAAGGGATAAGTATAAAAGCAAACTTTTTTTTTAAAGGCAAACCTCAGTCTACTGAAAATGTCAGTTGAAAGAGGAGGGTTAAATGAAAAGTATGATATTTTTAGTTTCCAGACCCTTCAGTAAAACCAAGCAGCTTAGATGGCAAAAACACCACTAAAGAGCAACTGTCTAAGTATTGTTTTCAAAATACCTGGTTTATCCATTAAAAAGCAACCAGTTGGCCCTCCCTGTGGTGGCGCAGCAGGTTAAAGCACAGCACTGAGAAGCTAAAGTCACTTCCGCATGAGTTCGATTCCCGCCTGCCCCGGAGGTGACCACATGGCGTGGCAGACCTCTCCTGACCTGCCCGCTGCTCCCCTCAGCAGTATACTTCTCAGCCAGCCTGTTCTGCTCCCCACTGTCTGGTGAAGCCTCTCACTGCCCCTGACCCTCTGACCTGTACCCTAATTCTGTATGCACAAATAAATAAATCTTTAAAAAAAAAAAAAGCAACCAATTCTGGCCATCTAATACACAAACATAAAATTCCAAGAGCAAGTACACTATATATTATAAACATCCATGTTTAAGTTGCAGATAGCTTTTTCCCATTAAACATAGACTGCAATTCTGTAATATAGACTACAAGTAAAAATTGAACCTTAGATTTTAGTTATCTCTATTAAAAATGAGATGATTAATATTTAAAAACTCATAAGTTTCATTTTATTTACTAGATTACAATCTTCAATAGATGAGATTTAAAATCTCAATCTCAGTTAAAAGCCTGGGAAAAATCAACTGTCACATTTATACATACACATTTCTTTGCAATATAAGCAATTTTACTGAAAAAATGTGTTCACTTAAAATTTTTCCAGGTGTTTCCTACTTTTCACTACTTTGCATTTTATTGCTCTGCCTACTAAACACCAATACTTATACCATTTCTCTCTTTTACTTGTTCATTTAAAGGTTCATATTGCACTCAAAATACATGAAAGCAATTGATTATGAATCATTTTTATAATATATATTTCACCTTAAAACACCCAATTTAACTCATAACCCATAACACATCTAACAGTAAGGACTACATTTAGCTACAGTATTAAATACATTGCGTGTGTGCACTAAAATTATAATCTACTCAATCACATTTTAAGAAAAATTGAAGCACAAATACAAAAAGACCTATAGCAATACTTTTGTTAATGAGATTTTTAAAGTAAGGTTAGCTAGTTTAAAAATTCAAATTCTTAAAAGCTATAAGTACTGAAGGAATTCATATTTACAAATTTTTTCATTTAGCCAAAAGATCTGGAAAAGTAATTGAATGTTTCTTACTTACAATTTAAACATTAAAACTAATATCAATGACTCTGTGGCTCTGAATCAACCCTCCTCAAAATGTGTTCTACAGTTCTTTGAAGTTTCAGTTGATGTTAATATAAGAAAGTTTCCACAGTCAAATTAGTTTAGAAAAATAGGAATTTCTTTCCTGAAGAACTTCTCCAAATTTGAGATATGTTAGTGTGTGTTGTATATTTCAAGAAGAGAGAGTGCTAAATGTTTTTCCAAATTCCAATTGTATCAACCGCTGTATCTATCTTTTCCAACCCTGGAGAATCAAATGGAATACATGCTGAAAAAACATTGCACATGTCAAATCTTAAACAGGGAGTAATACCAACGTAGAAAATATCAAGAACTATATCTATGAGGTTTGGAGAGGTTAAGATTTTCTAACTAGCATGTTGCTCATACCATACTTCTTTTGTCAATCAAATTAAAGTCCTATAAATTTCAATTTTATTTTAAGTTATAAAATCAGGTGTGTGTGAGTGTGTGTGTGTGTGTGTGTGTTTGTAAGCCAACAGTAAAGATAAACTGCATCGATTGGCAGAACTCAAACTATTAAATGCATAATGATGAAATAAAAAGCATTTTTCTTTGTGTAAACATGGTGCTTATTGTTTCTCCTTTTTAATGTTTGAACTACTGAAAATCCTTACTCTTATGCGCTTCACCATGAAACTGATGTTACGGATCCCAGAGAAGTCTGTGGTCTGGTAAATTGTATCAATCGCTTTAACATGACTGGATATCTATCGATTTAAAAGAAAAAAAAAAACATTTTAAAAGCAATGCGAAACTGTTTTAAATTACTATTTCCCAAATCAAGAATTATTCATGTTCCACCATATTCAAATTCAAATTTTAAAATGTTCACAACATAAACTGGATAAAAAGGTTAGTGAGCTAGAGCTGAAGGGAGATTCCATGCCTTTTCCAGATTCTTCTCTGACCAAAAACAAACAAGTGCTCTTCTTGCGTCAGTCATTAAAAGCTTTGTTTCACAAAACTCCATGCCTTCCCACATGCTGGGTGCCTAGAGAATGCTTATTCTTCAGACTCCGCTCAAACATCTTCTGTTAGATCTTTTCTAACAATAATAAGACATCAGTCATTTGCTTACTTCAGTGTTTTCTATTGCTGCACTAGTACACATTCTGTACATTTTGTTGATCAGTTTCTACCTGCCAAAAGTACTGGAGATTTAGTGATGAAAAAAAAACAGAGAAAATTCTTATCAAATTACAGAGTTTTATTTGAGAAGTTACATAAATAGAGAAAAAATACATTCAGATTTTAAAGTTTAGAAGGTAAAAGTTGTGAAAGAACACAAAAAGATCCTGTTTACCTAATCCCTCTGGCTTCTAAACCACTCTCTATATAGAATCTTCCACTCTCCATTTACAACGAATACTCTTGCTGCCATTTATGTGAAAATATGTATGAACTTTCAAAACTGTTTTCAAATAAATTATATAAACATGATAGTCAAAGAGAAACACTAACAATAATTTCAGAAGTAGTCTAGGTTAGCAAAATTAAGGTCCATTTTAAAATCATGCTAATGTCAATTTGGCTTTGTAATCAAGCCCTTGCCCAGTTCTCACTGCTCTTAATCCATTCCTAACTGTAGTAAGGAAATTCAAACATTTCCCACACTGTATACTTGAGAGCTCATCTTCTCTTTAATTTAAAAATTTTCTCTACTTATCTACTTATATCTTCCTCAGGGGGAAACTCCTCCTTAAAGATAACTTTTCTTTACTCCTGACCCCAGTTCCCCATTGAATCATCAAGAACATTGTTTCACATACAATTTTCTTTCCCTCATATATTACATTGCTTCTCTACTAGGTCATTTTTCTGTTCCTAACAACTTGTTCATATATTCACTAGCTTCCACTCACCCCAAACATTCATATTATTTCTAAGAAACCATATTTTTCTATTTTTCATATATCTTGAAAGCCTCTCTGCTTCTGCCAACCCACTCCTTAGTATTCACGATGTTTTTACCCTTACAACTCTATCAAAAACTTGCTAAAAGTTTATCGGTAATGTTCCAACAACTAAAGATGAATACAATTTTGCACCTTTATTAAGAATTGAGATATAATTGACAAGTAAAATGATAAAGTATTTAAAATGTATAAGGTGATGCTTTGATACATATTGTGAAAAGGTTTCTCCCATCTAACTAATATATTATAGTCATTCTCTTCAATAGCGCTAATGTGACAGTATTAGTAATGCATTTTTTAAACTTGTTATACTTTAGATAGTCCTATTTGATCTCTAAACTCTTAACTATTATGCTTTACCCACTACCTTCTCCTCATTCTATTCACCATATACCAATATCATTCACTGGTGTCTTCCCATTTGATTCATTCTCTCCCCTTATTTTAACCCTTTTATACTCTTAATTCCATGCAGTAAGCTCACAAGTTCTTTATTTTTAATATCCTAAGGGAATGACACCAGCTTTAAATATATCTAAAATTAAGCTTATCACTACCAACAAAATGAATTCACCATTTATACTATCAGCACCCCAAACCCCTCAGCCTCAAACCTAGACGTTAAAATGAATTCATCAAACTCTCACTGGGTAAGTTCAATATTTTGAAAAAATCTCCAAAAAATTATAGTTTACTGAGGATGCAATTATTGTGATGTAGAAATTGCTAAGTAAAATCTTCAATACGGAATAGAAATTAGATGCTTCATATTAGAAGAATGCCTCTATCCTTCCACCCCCTTACAATCCAAATGAAAACTCAACCATAGGATCTAGTGTCATCTCCTTCATGAAATCATTTTCTACATATCTCTTTTGAATGACACTTAAATATCTTAACAACTCTTTCATTATCTGTGTACTTATCTTACATAGTTGATCATATCACAATTAAAAACACATACTTTTCCCCCAAAAACAGATATGCACTAATTTTAATTCTTAGAAAAAAATATAGGTATAATAAAAAATCCAAAAATAGTGACAATGTTATAAATACCTGGGCAATCACAGCCTCACGTGTTCCATAATATTTAAAGAACAGATGATCAGTCTGAATATATAGCTGACAAGTATTTCTTTCAGCTGAAGTTGTACGTTTTTTCCTCAGGAGTTCTGGACCACTAACAATACGTTCTTCTTGAGGTGTCTATATGCCAAATGAGAGTCATTTCTGATCATTAGCACACTTCACTATTATAATTTTATATAGGTAACACTACATATTATAAGTAACTTCACATTCTGCTTTATTGTACATAGGCATTTCCCTATTAAAAATTCTTCATAAACATCATTTTCAGTCTTATAATATTCTACTATATAAATGATTTATGAACTCAAGCAATCGTTTCAGTTTTAAACATTTTCAAAACCACCCTTTCACTATGTAATTATTTAAACAAATTTTATAGGACTTCCTGGTGGCACAGGAGTTACAGTCTCGGTGCTATCAAGCTATTGGCCACTGCAGCACTAGTTCAATGCCCAGTCAGGGAGCTGACCCACATGGCACAGCGGACCTCTCCTGTCCTGCACACTGCTCCCCTCAGCAGTGTATTTCACTACATCTACCTGTTCTCCTCCCCACTCTGTCTCTGGTAAATCTTTTCACCACCCACACCTTTGGCCTACACACCAGTTTGTATGCATAGATAAATAAAACTAAATCTCAGTTTAATAAACAAGTTTTATAATAGTTTAAATGCTTTAATTAATCTTCTATCTCACCTCTTATACCTTACTACCTACCACCAAGCCCTTTCAAATTATCCCTAAACATCTAGGGAATCTACCCATTATCTGATTCCATTTCATTAGTTCAAGTTACTATCATTAAAAATTACTTAAAAAATAAAAATAAAAATTACTTAAATTTTTTTTCATTTTAAACTTGTGGTTTGAACAATTATCAGTCTATTGCCTATGACTGAAGAAAAGGGAGGTTAAAAAAAATAAAAAAGTCAAATGGCAAAATCTTAGAATTAAAATATCAGAAGCACTACAATTTTTATTAGAATAACTAACTAATCATATCAGTATGTTAAGGGACACATGACTTTCTGTGTAAAACTGGGAAGTCTCAGACATACCAGGGAAGTTGATCAATCTCATATTCATATAATCTCAAATACTTAACATTTATAAAAAACATATGTACAGGTTAAAATGCTTTTTAATTTTACGAGAAAATATATACTGAACACATAATGTTTTTGACTCATACATTTGTATTCCTATCTCAGCACCACATCATTATTATCGGCAAGCTGCCTGAACTCTTCAGTAATAAAAAACATAATTCCCCATAACAGTATAAATCTTTTTTTAATTTTTTTCTGTTTCTTTCTTTTTTTAATTATTTTTTGGCAGTATAAATCTTGCTGAAATTCTAAAACATAAAATTTTAATACAGAATACATTCCCAAGTACATTTCCAGTTTTAAAATACAAGGTAGTGTCAAAATCCTTACCTTTGTTATTTCCTCTA
This sequence comes from Condylura cristata, assembly GCF_000260355.1. Taxonomy (NCBI): domain Eukaryota; kingdom Metazoa; phylum Chordata; class Mammalia; order Eulipotyphla; family Talpidae; genus Condylura; species Condylura cristata. The sequence continues at coordinate 12,357,645 of NW_004567124.1, read as the reverse complement.
TACCAGTTACCTGGTATTTTCTCATTCTTTCAAATACTGAATGATCTGCACAGCCCCCCTGTGGACCATATTTATGGGGATAGTCTAACACACAAAGAAAAAATAACATGAATGTCACAGGTTTAGATATTACCAGTTATCTTATAAATAAAAAAAACTCATAATTAATGAAACCCATCAATGCCTGCTGAGTATCTATTGGGTATTATACAGGGAATTCTAATTTTAAAACATGGCAGTTTCCTAAGTTCTCCCTCAAAAAAATAAATTGGGGGTGGGGGGTGGTTATATGAATGATCTATGTAATTTGTGAACTCTAAAAATAGACAAAAATCATTCTTATTCTAAGATTAACTTCCCCACTTTGAATATAGAGACCAATTTATTTCATTTTGTAATTTATACTCTTCCCTTCAAGTATATTTCCTATTCTTCCAACAAGTACTTTTTAATAGATTTCTTTTTTACTTATTTACTTGATAACATGTATAAAACTAAGATATTTATATACATAAAAAACATAGACGCACACATACCTATCTGTGGTATTGTCTATATAGTCGATACTAAAACAGATTTCTTTCTACCATTCCTACATGTTGTCAAAAGTTAAACAAGCACCACTTCAAAGAACTACCTCCCTGGTTCATAGCCTAGCAAACAAAAGTGTCTTCTCCTGCATTCCTCCCTTCTCAGGAGGATTCCAACAAGAATCTAGGGGACTTTAGTATCCCTTCCAATCCTTAGAAGGACATTCCCCTGCCCCTTACTTTAATAATCACTCACTGCTATTTACCACTTTCTGCCTTGGGACCATCAGATTATTTTCATCATCACCTGGCCTGAATCATGAGTCTATACCACCAACTACTCCAACTATTGTGGATGTTTGCTGCCCCCAAGTCACTACTACCTTCTGCTTCCTTATTAGCTTCTAACTCACGAACAGCATCCCTTAATAACTCAGTGATTCCAACATGCAAGCTGATGACCATTCCAATACATTCATACCACCTATTCTCCACAGATTTTGTCCTACCTCAACTTCTCAGTTCTATGGTCATACTTTTGAACTTATCACTACTGATAACTAAAACCTCTTCATAATGTAAACTTCTACATCCTATTTTCTACCACTCATCTTTTCAGAACATTTTCTCTGAACTCCAACAATCCTTCAATACTAGTAACACCCTTCATTTTACCAAGGTCACTATAGTGCTCACTACCTACCACTGACTATGCTTTATCCTTCTGATTCAATTTAAATCCCATTGACAACTAACAGTGCCTTAGACTCTATTGCCACTCCCAACTCTCAACCAAATCCTATTAAACTGAACTCACTTCTTATATTCCTGAAGCTGAGAAAGGTGGAGAAAAACATGTTGCTCTGACTACTGTCACTCAAAAATCATGATCTACTGTCACTCAAAAATCATGATCACTGTACCCTTAAGCAGTTTATTTATACTGCCTGACAAACCTATTCATCTAGTTAACTAACAGCAGGCTCACACTGCCCTGTTACAAGAGTAATAAAACCGGGCTCTCCCTGGTGGCAGAGCAGGTTAAAGCATAGCACTAAGAATCTAGAGCCACTTCAGCATGAGTGGAGGAGACCCACATGGCACCGCAGACCTCTCCTGACCTGCCCACTGCTCCCCTCAGCAGTGTACTTCTTCAGTGAGCCTGTTCTGCTCTCTGCTCTGCTCTGGTGAATCCTCTCACCGCCCCTGCACCTCTAGCCTGTACCCCAGTTCTGTATGCATAAATAAATAAATGTTTAAAAAAAAAAACAAGAGTAATAAAACTGGTATGCAAGCTGAAACTGTGCAAAGTGATCTCAATAATCAATGGAAGATTCTTACATGTCTTTTAAAATTTTTTCGTCAAAATAATAAAGACTCTTACTTATAAATGTGCAGAATTAAAAAATAAAGCTATTTACTTAGTAAATTATAATTTACAACACTAAAAGCATCAAGAATTAGAATACTGGAAAAGAATCTGTTTTCTTCCTTTGTAAATTCTATTTTATATATCATAAATTAAGATGTGCATTTTTTTAAGTTTGATATTTAGGGTAAACATATTTTCAAAGCAATGAATAAGTATTTCTATATTATTCAAATTCAGTGAGCACAAATTTCTCAGTGATCCAGTATAAAAATTTTCTTATATACTTTCAAAATTTCTAAGAGTGCTTACTTTCCCTGGTTAACCATATTGTCTATGAAAATGGACAATGACATTTTTCCTCTAAAATTACTGACAATATAATTCCCATTTCTAGAAAAAGTCTTTGTTCAACTAGTGAATAAGCCTTCATTGAGATGCTAAGTCATAGGATGCACTGTAGTTACCCTGAAAAGGCCAAACAACATATTCTTTGACAAAGAATGAATCATTAGTGTGGAATATTCAGCCTATTTAAAACAAAGAGCAGCTTTAAATCTACTGCCTTTCTTCCAGTTCTGAATGCCAACCCATTACTTTTGTTGGAGAGGCACAGATATAAATAATATATATATTGTGATACCACCTCATGAAGCAAATAGCTCTAGTTAACTCTCAATCATCCATAAAAAGGGGAATATTAGCAGTTCATATTCTCTGTACCACAGAGCCATGCAGTAACCACCCACTTGTCACTACACAGTAATTGGAGTAGACTTTCTATCCCCTGCTCCCAGCAAGCATCCCTCTGTGTAAATGGCAGATTAGAATTGCCTTGGCTATGAGATGACTCATTCCAAAACTTGGTGTAATCCCTCCAATAACATGCTATGAATCACCAGATTCAATCAATTCAAACTAAGGAGATTTAACAACCAAGGCAATGGTGAACTGACTTGACTGACTTCTGTATTTGTTTTAATGGAACATTTTTTGGAGGAGCATTTTGGAGAAATATGCTTAGAAACTATGTATTAAAATGTCATTAAATCGATATAAAATTTCTAGGCATATGAATATAAATTTGTAAACTTCTTAATAAGGATATCTGGTAATATGTCTGATAATACCACTTCTAGGAATTAATGTTAAGCAAACAATTATGCAAGTGTTGGGGGGAATCATGCACAGTAATGTACAATGAAGCTATTTTTAACAGAAAAAAAAACAGGGAACTAAGTATGTATTTAGTTGATATGTAAGTAAATAATGCATTCACCAATGGATTAAAAAACAGAAAGTAGCAACCACTTAAAAAAAATGTAGTTATATATGTACTGGCATTGAAACAAGATATACCATCAATGAAATTTAAAATAGTGTATCAGTAAGATCTGAAGAGCTATGCACCAAAATGTTAACAGTGGTGGACACACTCCAATCTTGACTTAATTCACATGCAAAATGCTTGTTTTATATAATCATTTGTTAATCAGCAAACTAAAAGAATTTTCTAGCTATGGAGGGACATTGGTTTAGAATCATCAAATCTCTTAAGAGATAAGGAACATCAGTTACTCTTCCTTTTACACAAAGAAAATGAGACCCAGAAAAAGTAAGTTATAGCATAAGATCATAAAGTTCTAATCCTAGTGCCACATCCTGATGTCCCTCTAATTTCTTTCTCATACAGATGCCATACCTCAGTTCTCTAACAAATATTATCTCTGTGCCATCTCCCAACCATGTGTGCCAATTTCTATGATTCTGAAGAAATGAATTAAACCCTGAAAGAACTGGAAGTAGTTAACCTACAAGGCCACATTTAAAACCACGAAAGTCTCTAGTTGCTGAAACCATTAAAATCCACATTAATTTCTAGAGTAATATTTGAAAATAAAATAGCAAGATTACATGTGGAGCTTATTATCGAATCTCTAAGTTTACAAATGATAAACAATTTAACATTTAAAGCATAGATTTAATATTTTCTATAATTCTGATAGCACAACACCTCTTCAGAAGCAGCATTTTGAGGGGATCAAGCCCTATACCAATATCCACAGGCATGATCATAAAGTCACAAACAGTGTGGAGATGACTGAGAAATCATGAAACTAATAAAAGGTATGGCCAAACTGGAGACAGAGGCTATTATTAGAGTAGAATTTATACACTGAATTTACAACCATTTTTAATACTCTCAAAACAACTGAATTTGGGGTGTCTGGAAAGAAGGTACCAGTCTTCTCACAAAAACTGACAATACTCTTGATTCTTATCTTCAAAGAGGGACAATCTTTCTCTGGACTTAAGTATGCAGATACTCTACCATTTTGTATGTGTTTTCTTCCCCTTTTAAATTATTTATTAGGTTGCCTATAGAGGCAGTTCTGCTATAAGTTTTGTATTATTCTAAGTTCTAAGTTCTGCCCAAAAAGAATTTTATACCTCACGTGTCTCTTATTACCTGATTTTTAAAAATGTGTTCCCTATTTAGTATCTTACACTTCTATTGATAATTACATATTATTTTCTAAATAGTTACCATTTTTCATGGCCCTCTCAAGTTTCCTGCATTTGTGCCTATGAATTGTTTTGTTTTTAAGATTAATTTATGCTTACAGAACTAGGGTACAGGCCAGAGGTGTGGCAGGTGAGAGAATTCACCAGAAACAGAATGGGGAGCAGAACAGTGCCTATGAATTGTTTTGAGCAACAAATTTGTATTTCCCTGATAGTAACTAGGGAAAACTAAAAACAGCATCCACTACATATTTAAAATTTTCTATTTTTTTCAAACTGCCATTATGCTTATAAAAATTCATTATTCAAGATCAATACAAAGTACAAACCATGTGAATTAACACATTCTGAAGAGATTAATCAATACATTTATATTGTTCTGGGAGTTCTGAATTCAAGCATGTTTTTAATCATCATCTTACCACTTTGTTACTGAAATAATTACTGAATAACCAGAATATTCCATTCCTCAGTCCTTCCAATTGCCTACTTGTCAGTTGATTTTACAACTTAATATATAAAAGCAAACATACAAGCTTTAGTCCTTACATATGACTAGAACATTTTTTGTGACAGTCTAGAATTTCCTGTTATTTATGAAATGACATTATCAGGCTTCTTTAATGACGTGCTTTTTCAAGATGTTTGTTTTACCTGTTTGGTTTTTCTTTTTCCAAGTATATTTCTTAGCAATTTAACTATTATTAATACTTTGGAATTAGATTCTCCCTGCCCTCTTTCAAAATCATATTATGGAATAAACTGATTTTTTTTTAAAGGTGTTAGAAGCAAAATGAAAGTTTCTACAAATAAGGAGACTTCTACATGAATGGGAACTTTATCCTGAAATACTTTAATAAAGTTTAGCCACCTCAATTTTTTAGAAAAAGAAATAAAGACTCTTCTCATTGAAGCACCAGAGAAAGAAGCAACAAGGATAGTTATTTTAAATACATACTGAAAAGTAGAAAGGCCCTCCTACTGAATGAAACATGGCAAATTTAAGTTTCATATGACCTTTCCTATGCCGTACACAAGAAAATAAATATATCTGAAAAGAATTAACACAACATTCTTATTCTGCAATTTCACTCAGAATATTCACTCAAAATATTTTTTTTTAATTCTGGGCTTCCCTGGTGGCACAGGGGTTTAGTTTCAGCACTATCAAGCTATCACTAGCCACTGCAGCATGAGTTCAATACCCGACCAGGAAACTAATCTGTTCTACTCCCCACCCTCTGGCGAATCCTCTCACCAACCCCACTTCTGGCCTATATCCCTGTTCCTGTATGCATAAATATATAAAAATAAAACTTTAAAAATGTATTTTTTAATTCAGAAATGAAATATTTATATATAAGTACACCATGGAAAATTTACGTAGGCTCTTGCCTCTCAGAGAGGTAGCACACAAAAGGGTACAAAGGTATAAACACTATTTGCAACTAGTGAGTCCAAGTAATCATAGAGTCGTGAATATTATTATTATATGTTAGTAAAATTAACAATATGGCTTATAGGGCAATGACTTTTCTTTACATTGTGCCAGAGGACTAAGTGATATTCTTACTTGGTCATAACTGTACACACGTCTATGTCCCAGGGGAGAGTGCTTTTTACTAACTAAATACAGAATTGAACAGTGTGAATTTTAAGCTGATAACTCCATCACATCTAACCGGGTGCCAAAACAACTAAAGAAGTTAATCAATGGTTTTCCCAAAAACTCTCCTTCATACAACCTTAGAAGCCATTTCCGAAGATTCTCCAAAACAGCAATATCATTTTTCCATGATGATTTCGGGCACTTAGACTACATTACAAAAACAGTATTAAGAGGAGGGTAGCCAAATTTTCATCAACTCCTGCCTCAACTTGGTATGATTCTCCTGGCATTTGCTGTTGTTGAAAATACAGGCACACAAATTCACTCAAACATGTACACAGCGATCTAAGCAATCATGCAGTACTTTAATTGTAAAAGTAAACTACCGGCACTTCTATGAAAATAATATATATTAAAGAGACATCCTTTCCCTTTTAATTAGTTAAAAAATAAAACATCCATTGCCAAATATATTAAGAAGAGAATTTTGCTTAACACAGTAATAGATGCAAATGTTAATTTAGGGAGGCTTATAGATTTCAAAAAAGTCTCAAAAATCCTTGGAATAATGACAGAGAATACCCAGCTTTCTTCCTTTAGTAAAGCAGAAGACCACATGGATAAGCACAGTCAAATTGTAACAGGAAAAAGGGAGATTTCAGGTTCCCTGTCCCACCTTAATGGGGGTGGAGCTGAGCAGGGAGGAAAGAAGCTGGAAAAGAGAATGGAGAAGGAAAGAAGGATAGAGAGCCAGAAGGAGACCTGGAGGAAACACATGTGAAGAAGCTACACTTGCTCTTTGATCCTGGACTGTTTGAAACATGTAGATGAGAAACCTGTGAGGAGGTTAACTATCACAGCATTGATTTTGATTTTGATTTTGCTCTTTTTCTTCCACACTTGTCTGGTTGTTTCTGATCCTTTTCTATGAACCCCCACCAAAGGAGCTTTAGACTTGTGACAGGCTTTCAGACCTCAGAGGCCTTGCTTTTCGCCAATTCTGTTTGCCTGGGCATTTACCCATGAGGAGATGGATTACTACAGGTGCTTGATTTGGAAACTATATTCTTCCCCATTCTTCTCTTTTTCTGTATTGCACACTAATTGTATTAAAGCTTCTTTCCATTGAAGAACTTACGCACTAGAATATGTTTTGTCTTGATGGGGGTTTTGGGGTGGCCCCTCACTGTCCTGTAGTGACATAAGTTTTCAAGCCTTAGTTTCCTCATCTATATAGTGGAGATAATAAACGTGCTATGTCCCATAGGTTTCTGAAAATTAAATGAAATAATGCAAGTAAAGAATTTTACATAGTGCCATGTATACATTAGATAGTAATAAGTGATCTTACCATTACTGCTACTAATAGAACTTTAGTTTACAAAGGTAATTAAAAGTAAACTTATCTATCAACCTCTAGGATAAGCAAAGTACAGTCTGCTAAATCAATGAGTCCTTATGTTTGTTTTGGCATGCAAGCTAAAGACGGTTTTTACATTTTTGAATGTTAATAAAAATTAAAATAATAATCTCTTATGTAAAATTTATGAAGTTCAAACTTAAATGTCTATTACCAAAATTTTATTGAAATATAGCTGTATTTGCTTGCTAATATATATTCTAGTTTTCATACCACAATAACAAAGTTAAGTAGTTACAACAGCACTTATATTGCCCAAAAAGCTGGAAACATTTACTATCTGGCCCTTTTCAGAAAAAGTCTGTTAATTCTTAGTCTCGAATCTAGAATAGAGCATCCCATCCCAATTGATTTTTTTTTAAGCCATGGTTAACATGAAAGATTTTTCAGACAGCTTTTCAAAAGTAATTATCTAAATGTATCACACTAAAGTGTCTATTTAAAGCAATTCATTCCTATACTCTGATCTTCATGTCATTACATTTCCAATTACCACAGAAAGTTACAAACATCTACTATAAACTCTAAAACTACTATTGGTATATTGTAATAAAAACAATGTACAAAGGCTTCCTTACCACAAATACATATTGATTTGGATTAGTTATTAAAAAAAAAAAAAAAAGAGCTGAAATCACTGAAGTTAAACACCAACAGGAATAGCAAACTAAGTTGCAGAAAACTAAGCTACATCCAATGTCATTGATACCCTAAGCTAAATGATCATCTTTAGGAGAAAAAAGGTTGACATAAAGGAAGACATTTAGAAGTTACAATAAGTGGAAAATGTAACTGTGTGCCAAAAAAAGAAGTGCAAATGGAAAAAAGAACAGAATGCTATAACTACACACAAGCATTTAAAAAGTGGGAAACATGACACAGTAGAGTCAACAGCAGATATCATGAAAGGCAGAACAAAGGTAAAGGGTTTGTAAGTATAAAGGAAGTTTGATTAGATTATGAGGGAAAAAAAATGATGAGTTCAAAAAAAGGTTAAGTTCAAAACCTGTCAAATCACTCTATTCCCCTTCTCTCCTTTCCCAAAAGGTCTTATTTAATTTTGAGAAAATATTATAGAGAAAATATTCAATGTTTCAATTAAGTGTTTATGAAGAACCTGCTCCAGAGATAAATTGTATTTGTACTGTTAATAGAGCAAAAGAAACTGCAGCTAGAACTTATATGTCCCAAAATGGGAAATACTGCAAAATAATTAAATTACAAAGTAACATACAAATCAGGTGGATGGTAACTTTGTGGTACAAAGAAGGGAAGGCAAAATAATTTACAGTCTTCTACCATCCTTTTGTCTCTACCATCCTTTTGTGACCTTTTGTTTCATTTGAACCTTTCATGCATAATTCATTTTAATACTGGATTTACATTGAGATTTAGCGACTAAACATTATCTTCATTAAGTATACATGCCTGAAAGCAAAAAAAAAATTTACAGTCTAACATGTGAAGGAGGGCTGTAGTAAGGAATTTAAAAAATGGATCAAATAAGAATGACTAACCATACGGGCAAGTAGCACCCGTGAATGTATGATCTAGGCAGGTATTTAAAATCACAAATGCAGTCTATCTAGAATAACTGTGCTATTTTCTGAAGTAATCAATACCATTATCAGATAATAATAAGCAGTTGGACAGACTAAATTACAGAAATTGTCAGAACTGATAAAGAATAAAATGTCTAAGGCTTTCAGTACATTTACTTGGGAAGAAAATCAAAACACTGAAAATAAATTTCTGGTACTAGAAAGAAAACTGAATCAAGAAGTTGCCAACACTGGGAAATGGTCAAAAATTGAAAGACTGGTCTAATTACAGTCAAAAATAAAATGCAAGTATTCAAAGGCAGCATATAAATTAGAGAAATGTATTTCTTTGCTATTTCATTAAAGCATTCTTGTGATTAAACTTTTGAAGAATTAAAAATGAAGTCTAAATACATTTTCTACCCTTCAAACATAGAAAAAGACTCTCCCAACAAATTACCATCAATTAAAGACCATACTAGAGGACAAAACCCATAATAAGCCTGCCATTTTACAAAGCTAAAACCATTATTTCAAGATTACAAAAAGAAATGTTTAAAGGACTTAGAAATTACAAAAATTCCTAAATATCTCTTCAAACAGACATACTGAAATTTAAGTAAGACAATAGTGATGCTTCAGTAATGATAAACACAAAGGCATTTTAGCATTAACTAATTAGCTGATATTGGAATATAGGATTTTTAGTTCAACCAGAATTATTTGACTCCTATTTCAAATCAAATTGGTTGGCTCATATTAATAAAGTAGGACTGGCATGGATTGACATAAAAATTGCCTCATTATATAGATTTATTATTCACTAAATTGAAACTGCTTTAGAAACTACTTTCCACTCAGATTAATAGCATGAGAGAAAAAAGGTCAGGCTTTGTTTGTCTCCATATGATTTTAACATTTATTTGCCTTGTTGCAAAAGTTTACTTGATAACATTTAAGTACTTACTAATATCATCTTCATGATAAATGACAGAATGAAATGGCAGAGTTCGGTCTTTAATATATCTCTCTGCTGGCTCAACATAAAAAGTACCACCACGAGTTTGTATGAATCCTTCAAATCTTCCATCAATAACTGATCCATGGCTAAAACTTCCTTCTTCACCTATTAATGAAAGCAGCAAATTCTTGAAAATGTAACTTATACATGAACCTTAAATTCATTCTCCTTTAAAAGTTACTTTAATGTATTTTTTAATCTGAAGATATATTTCTTGGAAAAATTAATTTTCATATAAAATATATGAAGATGAACTTGAGATATAGAAACAACTAGTATTAGTTAAAGTATATTCAATTGCCAGGAACAATGAAATATAGAACATCTGTCTCACTGACAATCATATTCCTAGAGTCAACCACAATGTCTGACAAGTATGGAGTCATTAATCAATAAACAATATTAAGTTAATTTAAACATAGAAAGAGGCAAGCAAATCAACTGATTTTAAAATATATATTTTCAAAATAAAGACATAAAAACTATCTTTTGAAATTTTGTTTTAATTATGTAAGATAAAGGTTCATTTCCCACTTCATTATGCTTGAGTCTTTCAGCTTCCTTACTAACTTTAGGTTTTATAAGTATATTTTATTAAATAAGTAAATGTTAAATATTTCAGAAGCAATGTGAACAAAAGTATACCATCAATCCTTTGTAAGATACTAGCCAAAGACTGTAATATTGTTCAATTACACTCATCTAGTTAAACGAAAAAAAGGGTGTTTGGGTACTTAACCAAGTTACAAAGCAAAGCAGAATACCAAACCCCAAACAATATGAAGAGGCAGGAAGTAAGTACAGAGAGGGGCTTTATAAGTTTACCTGTTAAAATTTTCTCATAAAACAAAAGTTGGGCTTTCCACAATCTCTTAAGTTCTAAATTAATTACCTGACTTTGAATTAATCATGGACTAAAGTTTAGAGCCCATAACACTGGTATTTTAAATGACATAATCATTATATGAAACTCATTCAGTCTTGTTCTTTTCTAGATCATCTTCTAGCAAAGGATAGACACTACTAAGTTATTTGTCCAGCAAGATAGATCAAAAAAAAAAAACAGAAAACTACAGTCTTAACATAAAAATCTAAATTGACAGAAAAAAACTTTCCTTTCATTACAAGATTATAATAGAACAAAGAAATCTTTTAATTTATCAACTATGCTTAATTTATAAGCAAGAAATTTTAGATATATCTTGTACAATAAGAAAATACTTCTTTAGCTCTTATTTTTTCATGTAATGGAGTGAAATACACTATGTAAACAAGAAACTTCAAAAAGTTTGATTTTATCTTAATAACTAAGAAATTGCTTATGTATTAATATACAAATTTATAACACAGTATTTTATACCTTGCTAATACCTCCAGAAGACTGACTTGTAGCTTTCTTACAAGTTCTATAAATGTTCTAGTCTTCCCTTACTATCTATGTTTACTACCATAAACTATCAAATAGGGCCCTCCCTGGTGGCGCAGCGGGTTAAAGCACACCACTAAGAAGCTAAAGCCACTTCTACATGAGTTCAATCCCCGCCTACCCCGGAGGTGACCACATGGCATGGCAGACCTCTCCTGACCCGCCCGCTGCTCCCCTCAGCAGTGTACTTCGTTGATCTGCCTGTTCTGCTCCCCACTCTATCTCTGGTGAATCCTCTCACCCTCCATATCTCTGGCCTGTACCCTAGCTCTGTATAAATAAATAAATAAATCTTTAAAAAAAAAAACTATCGGCCCTCCCTGGTGGTGCAGCGGGTTAAAGCACTGCACTGAGAAGCTAAAGCCACTTCTGCATGAGTTCGATTCCCCGCCTGACCACATGGCGTGGCAGACCTCTCCTGACCCGCCCGCTGCTCCCCTCAGTATATCTGCCTGTTCTGCTCCCCACTCTGTCTCTGGTGAAGCCTCTCACCACCCCTGAGCCTCTGGCCTGTACCCCAGTTCTGTATGTACAAATAAATAAATCTTTAAAAAAAAAAAAACTATCAAATATTAACATTCTATTGGGTTAAGTGTGCTCCACATCCCTACAATACCTTCTTAAACCAGTGCAGTAAGAGAAATTAGTTAAAATTGTGAAAATAGCAATCAATTCTGAGAAAGGTGGGCCCTGGGAGGATTTTCCTATGAATGATTTTTCTCACACTATTTCTTGGCTGTTAAGATGATCTTTTCAGTTTCCCTTTATTTATAAATAAAACAAAGCAAAATTAATGCTAATAATTCATTGCATGGAAGATCAGAAATTTATAGAAGTCATTAATTTTTTAACAGTTTGGAAGTATTAAGAAAGCTAAAAATTAATGCCTTTCAGTAGTCAGACACTGCATAATTTAATATTAAACACACATTTAAAGAAAGGCCCAATATTACTTCATTCTTTAAAATCACTTTCATTCATGATATAGTCAAATTCCTTGAGAATTTATCTTACCTTTTCTGAAATATATACATTCCTTTATATAGAAAAAAAAAATAGGGGGGGGGAGAGTAGTTCCTTTAAGTTTCCACTTACTATAAAGGTTCAACTTACCATAAATATGTCCAGTGTAAATATGAGAGGTATCATAATCAAGTACTTTATTTGAAGTTTCTACTTTAAATTCATCACTGAAAAGGGAAGTGTCCCTCTTCATGCGCAGGTTGAAATGCCTGCAAAACAGGAATGAAAATGGAAAAGAAATTTAAAAGAGCCAAACTTTAAATGCTAATCTGTTCTGAGTTTAAAAGTCAGTAAAAGTTGACCTTGTATACTATCTATTTGGGAAACGTATTGACCAAAATCTTCATATAAAAACTGTGCTATAAATTTCAACCCAGTAACTATGATACTAAATTCTAAATTACATAAAACTAAAAAGTGTAGCATATATTTTTAAGTAAAAGCAAATAGGCAGAGACCTGCATGGTAAAACAAGATCATTTCAACAGCAACTAAGTTGTTTGGCGATAAAAACAAACTTTCTGATTTACAATATTATTCACTACTACTAACCTTCTCAATCTATTAAATTGCAGCTGTACCACCCCTACTTTTCACAACTCAAATAATTTAATACATAAGAAAATGACACCATGTTAGATACTTAATGTCTGTTTTCAGAAAAGTATGTATGCACACACATGTGACCTTTCAATTTCTTTATTTTTTTTCCTGGGATTTATAATTCTTCCAATTTCAATTTGGGAACTCAAAAAAAATGGTGGGGGAAGCATATTAACTGAGTGAAATTCATTCCAACTGTTCTCAGTAAAGGAGAGAAATAGACCAAAATATTGATGTAAAATCAAATATAAAAGCTAGAGTATAAAAATTAAACTTGGAAACAAATCTTAAGCCTGGAATGTATTAGCCCAAGATACTTGTCAGTGAAATGAAGATAATACATTCTTTTTTGTAAAACTAAGAATTAGAGATTATAAAGTAGGTAAACTCATTAATATAGTATGTGGCACAAAAGAGATGTAAAATAAATGGCAACAAATTAGTTATCACTACTAAACAATTAAAAATATGTGGAATCTTGTAGTAAAGGTTTGTATAAACACAAATTCTACTCAGTGAATAGGCTTCTATTAGTAGTACATGGAACAACTGAACTCTCACGCACTGTACTGTACAAATGCTACAATACAAACATACAACAAAAACCCTATGACCTACAAAACCCTAAACATACAAAGCTCTATGACCTACAATTCCCCACTTAAAAAGAAACAGGAAACATATCCACACAAACAAGTAAACACAAATGTCTATAACAGCTTTATCAATAACAGCAAGAAACTAGAATAACCTAAAAGTCTGCCAACAAGTAAAGAAATAAAGGTATGGCTTATTCATATAATGCCAAAATAGTCAGCAATAAAAAAGACCAAACTACTAAAAACATGTGCTTTTGTGATTTTTAGAGATACACAAAAGAATGCATACAGTATAATCCCATACATATAACTCTAGAATTGGGCAAAAGGCTACTACAGTGATAGAAAAGCAGATCAGAGGCTGCCTGGATGGAAAGAGACCAAAAGCAAAAGAGAAATGAAGGAAGTTGTCTGGTCTAATAAAAACATTCTAATATCCTGTTTTGGTGGTTACACAAGTATATATATTTTTCAAAACTTACACTATACACCTGAAATGAGTACATTAAGTTTCACTTAATGTAGACTTCAAGTGAAAGAACAAATAGTAAAATCAATTTTACCACAGGTTCAATGATATAAAAAGAAAAGTCTAAGTTCCTAAATATGTTCCTATATGAACATATTTTGTTCAAATAGCACAAAAATATCAAAAAACTTCTAAATAAAGACCTACAACACTTCTAATAATCAGTAATCATTTGTACTGATTCGCTGTCTTGCCCACTTATTCCAGTTCTAGGTCTCAAGTATCTGGAGCCCATCACTGCAGCTCAGGCCACAAAATGGGCAACAGCTCTGGACAGAAGGCTTTTCCAATGCAGGCACACTTGCACACATACCCACTGCATTCACACTGAGACAATTTAAACTCACAAATGAAACTAACACGCACACATATGAATGTGGGAAGAGATTGGTGTACCCAGAAAAAACTCAAATAGATAGGAGAAAGCATGCACATGAGGCAATGGTCCAAGAGAGGAAATCTTTTTTTTCCTCAACATTTTAATGAAAATGACAATAAAAAGATGCTCTTTGAGATCATGGTGCATATTTTATTTTATATAAATTATACCTCAGCAAGGCTGATTTTAAAGAAAAAACTCTTTTTAAGTGAATACAGGTTAACTAGTAAACTCAATAGCTTTGGAGTATAGCCTCTTTTAAACACTATCAGTTTTGTCTTTTCCTTAATTTCATGTAAACCTTGGCACCCTTTTCTTTTGAGGCTGTACTCATTTTCTATTTGCCAAAACTGTCACCCCAAATTCAAGTGTTAAAATAGAGACTAAGGAAGACATACTTAGAATACGAAGGTTCCAAGTTACTACAGCAAGTAGTCAACACAGTCAAATATCCTCTAATTGAGAAGGAATACCACCATCAAAATTAAAAATACACTATCATGAAGAAACAGGAAACCTGTCTAAATACTTTTTTTTTCTGAAGATTTATTTATTTATGTATACTGAACTGGGGTACAGGTCAGAGGTGCAGGGGCAGTGAGAGGCTTCACCAGAGACAAGAGTGAGGAACAGAACAGGCTGACTGACAAAGTACACTGCTGAGAGGAGTAGCGGGCGGGTTAGGGGAGGTCTGCCACACCATGTGGGTCACCTCCAGGGTGGGGATCGAACTCATGCTGAAGTGGCTTTAGCTTCTTTAGTGCTGTGCTTTAACCCACTACACCACCAGGGAGGGTCTCTGTCTGAATTATTATTAAAATCCTATCTTTTCATAAAATTACTTTTGCCAACTGAAAGTCCTGATTAATGTGTAAATGTAAATAATTATTTTAAAGGATTGAGTATCTTTGTTAAACTAAACACTGAAAGCAAAGGATTTAATGTATTTACATTTTAGAATATAATATTCAGAAAAACTGTTGTATCCTAAAGTATATACTGTGAGTGAGAACATTCTTTATGGTTTAAAAAAAAAAAAAGGTAAAACTTCAGAAAGGCTTATTAGTTCTAAACAATATATACTACACTTCTTATCCGCAATACATTTACATCTCTTTCAAGTGCCTAAGCAGATAGTAACCCAAGTTACAAACGATAGAATTTAAGAATATTTGAAGTAGTTAAGAGCACTGAAGTAATCATATTGATTTCATAATAAAATTATCTCTTATGTAAAAAATTCTCAGTAATGATTAAAATTAGATTTAAACCATATAAAGTTGGGCCCTCCCTGGTGGCACAATGGGTTAAAGCACAGCATGTGAAGTTATCTACAGCCACTGCAGCAGGAGTTCGATCACCCACCAGGGAGGTGACCCAGTTGGTCCAGCAGACCTCTCCTGACATGCCCGCTGCTCCCCTCAGCAGTGTACTTCAGTCAATCTACCTGTTCTGCTCCCCATTCTGACTCTGGTAAATTCCCCCACCCCACCCCCACATCTCTGTCCTATACCCCAGCTCTGGTATGCATAAATAAATAAATATTTTTAAAAAGAATACTTTTATGTGTATTACTGTACCTTTTGCAGTAACACTGAAAAAGAGGCATGATTACTATTTTTTATCAAGGGTATATATAACTCAAGATCACAAAGCTACCTATGGGACTAGAACTGAGATTTGGTTGCTCCATCCTCTCTATCTACTATACTACAAATGCCTCTCTAGATGGGAGAAGTCACACTGACACATGTTGAGTGTTGTGTTAGTTGCATATATTCAGTCTTATCAAAAAGCCATCTTTTAAAATGCATATAAGATACAGAAATGAAGATATTAATAAAAATATAACCTATTTGCCTTTCCCTGAAAATTATACTTTATAATACCACCATAAGAAATACTCTTTAAGCCTTTTTGGTGGCCTAGGGGTTAAGTCTCAGTGTTATCATTTATCACCTGCCCAGCCTGAGTTCAGCCCAGCCAGGGAGCTAACCCTAACTCACATATGATACAGCAGATCTCTACTATCTGGCCCTCTGCTCCCCTTATCAGAGTATTTCAGTAAATGCCTTTGTTGTGCTCTCTACTTTGCCTGGTAAATCTTCTCATTCCTCACCCCCCCCCCGCCCTCCCCCCCACACACTTTGGCCTACACCCCTGTTCTTTCAGGAAAAAAAAAAAGTTACATAAAAATAAATGTTTCTGCTTCCTTATAAAAAATTCTCTTTGATTGCTAATATTTAAGTCACTTTGAAGGTTAATGCTAAAAATTCTGTCCCCTTTTGCTATGCTTCTGTCAGCAAGCTTAGTTTTGTTTTTTTTCTTGTTGTACTGAAAAGACATTGTCAGCAAAGATAGATTTTGTATTTCCTTTGAGATGATATGATACTCTATATAAAGAACACTGGCCCTGGGAAATTTTTATTTAATCACTATTTATTAACTTTTATTTAACCACTACATTGATTCTATGGGTCATTATTATTTTGTCTCCCATCTTGATTACAGTAGCTCTATTATGAATCAGCTTTCCTCAGTAGCATTATTATAAAGATTGGAATAAAATTACAGGAGGACAAAAATCACAGCAAACAAGAAAAAAAAATACACTACATTCTGATTCTCTCTGACCTCAGTGGCTTGAAGATACAGCAATACCATGTTATAATAGCTGACGTTCCTTTCTTAGGCTTTAGAAAAGCGCACTACCTCTAAACCAAACAAGTAATTGATACATCAGAACCATTACTAGTACATATTAACAAAGTTAATTATGTGAGGATATAACACAATAAGTTTCTGGAAGATCACCCATGAACTTTTATATTAAAAGGGTTTTTTTTTTTTTCCCATAGATTAGAATAGTAAGAACATAGAGTAAAGGGAAGTTGCCTTTTCCCATATGATTACTATTTTAGCTAAAGACAGTATAACTGTGATTCTCAGAAGAAAGCATCAAAAGATAAAGCGTGAATCACTGGAACTGAAGTCATATTAGGACAAAAAGGCTCAACTAATAAAGAATCTTGATACTTCACAACTGAGAGCAAAATTCTTGTTTCAAATTATGTCAGTATAATCCAATAGTGCCAGGGACCAAATCAGGATTATCTCCATTAACAGAGGTCAATCATGTCTAGAAGGAGTAAGCCTGAGTTAGTGATTACTAAAAATAAAACTGTACTTAATAGTGAACTGTAATTAATACTCAACACCCTTGAGTCGCCACATGTACTTTTCCCCTCAACATTCACATTCTTTTTAATAAAGATGCTTCAAAGAGTATCCATCCAAATTATTTTTAAGACAAATTACCAATATTAACATTTATTACTGAGTCAAATACCTAACTTACTTTCACTAGTATACTTCTGAAACAGAAAAGGCCTTTATGCCTTATCTTAATTAAAGAAGCCAATTTTTTAAGAAGTGATAAAAATAGTACAAGTTGATAGAAAGGGAAAATCAGCCATGTGTTCACCACTGGCAGTACTGTGAGATCCTCCACAGGAACTCTAAGGCTCTACTATTTAAGAAAAAAAGAAAAAACAGTTCTAGGTTTAACTGGAGACCCTGAGGTAGATACTTCAAATATACAAAAATACATAAAAATCTTCATTGACCAGAAAGATAAAAGTGAAACTAAGAAATTAAGCTAAAATGAGTAAATTTACCTTATTTAAGGAGACAAACAGCTCTTCAACCAAGAGAAACCGTCTGCGATAGTGGCATGATACAAGTACATGATTACCCATATTATATATGCTTATAAAATAAATAAATGCATCTACTGGAGATAGGTATAAAAAGTTGCTGTACATTTGACTGACCTTATGTAACTATGTAGCTTAACAAGTAGCAAGCAAAACTATTCAATATAAAACGGTGAAATAGTAAGACTGAAGAGTAAAGTGAGACTTCAGTCATATATAGATATTTAATGTAAATCAAATGTATTGATAATCTCACCAAAAGAAGTCTGACTTAAGCAAGATCACACAAATAAAATCAGAGCTTGAATCTGAACCAAAATCTTCCGTAGCCAAGCAATAATCTTTCACCACACCAAGTAACATAGCTCCAGGATAGCAAGATATAGGATATCCTCAGAGTGAAAAATGAAAATTAAAGACTTAAAAACCATATACCATGGTATTATTATATGTAAAAGAAGAATGTGTCAATGAAACAAAATCTACAATACAGTCTAGCAATTCCACTCCTATCCAGAATACCAAACACTAACTGAAAGGGATATATGCACTCCTAAATTCACTGTAGCACTATTTACAACAGCCAAGCTATGAAAGCAATTTAAGAGCCCAATACAATGAGTGGATAAAGAAAATATGGTATGTATACACAATGAACTACTACTCATCTATTTGAAAAAATGAAATCTGTTATTTGCAGCAGCAAGGATGGAACTGGAATATATTAAGCAAAATAAGTCAAAAGGAAACAACAAAGACCAGACGACTTCATTTACATGTGGATTATAAAGAAACAAAGCAAAGAAAGAGACAAAACTAAACAAAACAAATCCTAAAATTTGACTGTAGAATGGAAGGGGGTGTTTTGGAGGACAAGTAGAAAGCAGAGACTAAGAAGGGTGGGAGATCGATAGACCATAGTGGAAGGTTATTGGTATTTTGGTGATGAGCATGGTATAGTAACATATATCTGAAGAGGTTTGAAACTCTTCATACACAGGGTTGCAAACTAACATTACTGATACAAAAAAAAAATTCATAATTTTAAAAAAGATATACTGGTTATTATGATGTATCATTAGATATATAAGCAAAAAATTTTATTTCTTGACCCTATCTATGATGATTTATCTAAATCTGAGCTATTCTGAGAAACTAGATCAAACAAAACCAGAGGGATTCAAAAAAGAATAAGTAAATTATTAAGTTACTTAATAAGTAACAAGAATATTGGTAATCTTCATCATGACAAAATCAAAAACCAGCAACTAACCACTCCCCTCCTTGAAATATTTTTGCCATGGTCTCAGTTTTCTTATACTTTCCTTACCACTTTTCAGTTTTTGCTTCTTTGCTTAATCATTGAAGTGTTGACCTTCAGTAAGATTCGCTACTAGGTTCTCTCCACAAACTTTAATACTTCTAATTTTTCCCTGCATATATAGCTACTCCGGTATGTCCTATTTCAGTAAAGTTGATTGGTAGCCAATCAATTTCTCAAACTAGAGAACAGTCATCCTTAATTCTCTTTACACTTGATTACGTATCAATAAAAATGTAGCCCAATAAATTCTATCTTCAAATTTTCTCTCATGTCTAGACTTCTAGGATCACTTAACCATAACTTCCCATGAGGATTAAAACAATAGCTTCCTAACTATCTTCAATGTATTTAGTCTTACTCCCTTCCAAACTAGTCTTCAATTACCAAACCTGACTTTTTACTTCCCATAAAAACTTTTCATGACTACAAAACTGGAAGTAAATTATGAAAATAATGACTCAGATAAACTCTCAAAGATCTGGCTCTTTTGCACCTTCAATTCCATGAACATGACATTCTTCATTTCATTATCTTTGCACGTTATTTCCTCTATTTAGAATGTACTCCCTCCCCTTCTCTGCCTAACAAACTCCCTCTTTAAGTCATCTGTACTGGATCAGTTTAAATGCCATTTCCTAAAACTGCTTTTCTCTGATTTCCAGATAAGATGGCATCCCCTCTTTTGTTCCCATAGCAATCGTCTAACATTCCCTTCTTCACATCAGCTCTACAACAGAAAAGACCTATATCCCTTTTAAAGTACCTGAAATACATTAGATTATTTGGTAAATATAGAAAACAAAAAGGTTAAGATAAAATAGGAAAGTATGGTATATTAAAACGACAGAAACATCTCTTGAAGCTCAAATTAAACAAAACGAAATACATGGTATAGTCAATCCAGATATCAAAATTCCATTTAGTTGACTTTGTGGATTGGAGTTTCCTTTTAAAAAAATGACAATAAGTAGTGCTATATAACAAAACTATATGATACTATTGTGTCTAAGACACTTCATGTGCTAGACTTTTGTTTGTATTTTACTTAGTTGATTCAGCATTATACTCTTAATTCAGAATGTCTTAAAGCCTAAATAGTGCCAAGTGATTACAATTTAAGATTTCTGAAATGCACACAATCAACTTAGTTTTATTACTATGCACAAATGTCAAAAATATCTGTCAAACCAGAGTAGAGGAAAGCCTTAAGAAATTAAAAGAGGTTTATAATACAACCAGTAAGGAATATGTTTTCAGAAGCTATTTCAAAAAGCCAATGTATATGTGATTACCAAAAATTTTTAAACATATATATTAACTTTAAAATATCACATTATTGTATAAGAAAATTTCAATGATGCTTAATGAAACAATCCAAACAAGCATCAAATTATGAAATCAAAAGCTATACATATCCATTCAATACTGTTACACAAAGAATTTTCAGGTACAGGGCCCTCCCTGGTGGACAATGGGTTGAAGCATAGCACTATGAAACTATCCACAGCCACTTCAGCATGAGTTCAATCCCCGGCCAGAGGGCTGACCCACATGGCACAGCAGACCTCTCCTGTCTAGCCTGCTGCTCCTCTCAGCAGTGTACTTCATCAATCTGCCTGTTCTGCTCCCCACTCTCTCTGGTGAATCCCCTCACCACCCCTGCACCTCTGGCCTGTACCCCAGTACTATATGCATAAATAAATAAATCTTTTAAAAAAATTTTCAGGTGTAATGAAACTGGATAAGCTTTTAAATAACTTTTGGTCAAATAAAATCCTATGCTTTCAGGAGGCAGCATAACAACTTACATGGAGCATTATTACTTGAAGAAGAGAAAACAAGGATGACTATGAATTTGAATTATATCTGAGCTTGGGGGTTTGTATCCCCAAAGAACCAAGTGCACATGTAATATTTTAGTTTGATATATAATTAACCATTGAGGAAAATAATAGATTTCTAACATTTATTGTCTAGAAACTGGTTTTGAGACATTCTGAATTAAGAATATAATGCTGACTCAACTAAGTAAAATATAAACAAAAGTCTAGCACATAAAGTGTCTTAGACACAATAATATCAAATTGTTTTGTTAATAGCACTATTCATTGTCCTTTTTTTTCTTTCTTAAACACAACTCTAGAAACTGACATTAAATACACTATCAGATACAAGTTTGCTTTAGATCAGTTTTAAAGGCAACATGTATCCAGAATTAGAAACAGAACACTTTTACACTCTGACTTCCATTCCCTTTTCAAAATAGGAGGTACTCCCTCCATTTCTTCATGTTCTCTCTTCCACATAAACCCTAGTTATTACGTAAAGATAGGTAAAATAAAACAGTTCATGTTAAAATCATATTTAGAACTTAAACTCAAAGCAAACATCAGCTCTTAATTTAATTTCTTAAATATAAAATTAACATGAACACAACTTAGCTCGTGTTTTTTCTTACGGTTTAGTAATTCAATTAGCCGATGTTCCTTCAGGCTTTTTTTGCTTTTGTTATGCCTTTAATTTCTATGTAAAGCGGAACCAAGCAATAAAAAAAAAATCCACATTCTTGAAAATCCACTGCTTAAAGAGCCCTTTGAACTAATAATATATTCTAAAGGGCACTGTACATGACATAGGTAGCTACTAAAAAATATCAATTCCTCCAAAAACTTATACTCAAACTTGCTCAAATTTTAGTGAGCAAGAGTGATGTGTCAAATTAGTGTTTTTCAAATTTTCATTTCTCCATATCCATAACAAGCACACTTTTACACAAATCAAATTTATCTTCCTCCCTTCTCACTGGGTTCTTTTGTTATTTTGTTAAAGATTTATTTATTTATGCATATAAGAACTGGGGTACAGGCCAGAGGTGTGGGGGTGAGAAAATTCACCAGAAACAGAGTGGGGCAGATCTACTGAAATACACTGCTGAGGGGAGCAGCGGGCAAGACAGGAGAGGTCTGCTGTGCCATGTGGGTCACCTCCCTGGCGGGGATCATACTCATGGTGCAGATAGCTTCAGAGTGCTGCACTTTCACCCTTGTGCCACCAAGAAGGCCCAACTTCTCCCTGGATTCTTAACTGTTTCTCAGAGTATCATGGTTTGTGAATTAAAGTCAAAGTGTCCTAGGTTCCTACTAACTTCACTTAAAACTAAAATAAAGCCCAAGATACTTTCAGACTAATCCATCTCCATCAGGGTACAAAGAGAGCATTTATGATTGTGAGCCACAATAAAAGTTCCCAATCAAATGCCTGACCATTTTTCTTAAACTATTTGTAAATTTTTTTATTTTTTTATTTTTTT
>NW_004567124.1:12282819-12334620 GCF_000260355.1 Condylura cristata | reverse complement strand
TTTAAGCTTAGAAATGCACTACTTCATAGTGTTTCATTCATGCATGCATTCAAAACAATTAAAATGACCACCACCTAAGCAAAAAAAAAAAAAAAATGAATATGATTCAGACATTGACCTTCAAGAGTATAAAGGACATACTTGTATGCAAAATTGTATTATCATAAAATGCAAAAAAGCAAGCTATTAAAAACTATACTGTGCCTATACTATCGCATAGGCTATACTGTATACAAATCACACATTAGATAATTAATTTCTGATCTATTATTTACACAAATGACTAAACACAGATTACTGTATATATATATTTGATAATATGTTGATTTTTATTTCAGTGCTAATAACTTTATAGAATTTTAAAACAAGGGGTCTGTTTTAAAACATCTTATTCAAACTTCAAGCTTTTATTAATGAAGAAACTTAAGCTTAGAAGAAATCTCCAGATAATTCATGCCAAGACAGAAAAGAACTCCAGTTAGACTCAAAATTACCACAGTACTCTTTTCTCTACCCAGTTTATCACTACATTAATACATATAATATTCTCTCTATAAAATCAAATTTTTTACCAAGTGACTTTCAACTCAAATTCAAAGTTGGTAGGTTTGACCCAACAAATCTATGAAAAGCAGTAAGGTTAGCTAAGTGTTGAAAAAAGAACAAAATGACTAATTAAACACAACTGCTTAAAGTATATAATATGGAAAATAAAAAAGAAAGAGTATGTAATGTGGAAAATAAAAAAGGAAGGAAAAGGTTGGCCCTCCCTGGTGGCGCAGCGGGTTAAAGCACAGCACTGAGAATCTAAGGCCACTTCCGCATGAGTTCGATTCCCGCCTGCCCCGGAGGTGACCACATGGCGTGGCAGACCTCTCCTGACCTGCCCACTGCTCCCCTCAGCAGTGTACTTCATCGTTCTGCCTGTTCTGTTCCCTCCCCACTGTGTCTCTGGTGAAACCTCTCACTGCCCCTGAGCCTGGGCCTGCAACCCAGTTCTGTTTGCACAAATAAATAAATCTTTAAAAAAAAAAAAAGGAAGGAAAAGGTTAAAAATACATACACACAAGAAAAATGTATATAATGTTTATAATATAGTAATATATGCATATAAAAATGTAAGCTACACTATATCAGGGTTTTCAGATATTCTTTCTACTAATTTTTTAATACCATGGTGAAGCAATATTTTAGAAAATCTCTATTGACAGGCATGACATTAGGAAGACAAAATAGTGGAGCGGTCCTCTACAGTTCTATTTGATGACAACTGTCAACAAAAGGCTTAAGTTAAAATAGATACACAGCATTAGAACCTCATACATAAACTGTACTAAAGATCACTACTATGTATTCTTGCACTGAAATTTTTCTCATACTATACAAATACTATTGGATAAATCCAAGATACTGGATTCTAAATCTTAATCTAGATCAATACAGGACAATGAGGATATACTACACAGAACCAAGAACTGAATATAAAACTGCACTTCATTAAAGTCACATAAGCAAATTCCTAATAAAATTAAAGTACACTGGTATTACACAAGTCTAAAATGCCTGACAGTTAAGCAGGAATCATAGAATATGCCATTTATTGCCAGTATCAAAGAAGGGAAGGGTAACTATAACAGAGATGCCCTGGTACATCACAAACTTGAACATGAACACAAGGATTAAGAAAGAACAGCTTTTCTACAATTCTTTTTAAAATCCTGTATCCCATGACACATTAAATCTGCCTATTACTTACTAAGAACTACTAGTAAAGTGAATAGAATGTTCTAGACTGTATAATATTTAAGGTAAAAATTTATTTTCTAATTTTTTATTCACTTTATTATAAATCATATTAAGTATGCCATAAGCAACTGGTAATTTACTTTTTCTAACATGAGAATCAGACCTAAACAAAAATATTACCTACATGCTTCCCCATCAGCACTTTAAGCTTAGAAATGCACTACTTCATAGTGTTTCATTCATGCATGCATTCAAAACAATTAAAATGACCACCACCTAAGCAAAAAAAAAAAAAAATGAATATGATTCAGACATTGACCTTCAAGAGTATAAAGGACATACTTGTATGCAAAATTGTATTATCATAAAATGCAACAAGTTCATGTAGATAGATATCTGTACATCCATATCTATAGTTGATGTAGATATATTATTAAGTAAACTTAAAACTTAGAAGCAGCAACAGTGCTCTGGGGGCCTATTATTCAGGTGCCCAATTTATCAGAACTTATCCTATTCAAATGAATATTGTTGTTTGCTACCTCAATCTGCAAATAGAGAAATCATTACCTACCCTCACCCCTTCTGAAGATATTTCGGCCCTGACATCTAGAAATTTTCTCTCAAGACTCCTTTCTGAAATTGGGATTTGCTTCAACTTTTAACCTCTTTTTCTTTTGTTCCATAGAAATGCCAATGTTTGCACAATGTGGACTTGACTCTGGACTATCCCCCCTCAGGAATGGGACTAGTTCTATGAAATAACTGAAGAACTTAATTACTGAATTTTTGGAACTTCTTAAGAAGTTCCAAAGGCAGGACTTCAGGGAAGCAAAAAACTGCCACCGCAAAGCATGTCTTTTTGTCAAAGTTTAGTTTTATA
This sequence comes from Condylura cristata, assembly GCF_000260355.1. Lineage (NCBI taxonomy): Eukaryota > Metazoa > Chordata > Mammalia > Eulipotyphla > Talpidae > Condylura > Condylura cristata. Next base: position 12,331,991 of record NW_004567124.1, on the reverse strand, counting down.
GCAAGCATTCTGAAGGCTGGATGGAAGTTGCTTTTGATATTTATATCTAGACATCTCTCCCAAAAAAACCTAATCTCTTTGCTAGAGAAGGCAGAAGTTAAACCTGAAGTCAAATCTGCACACCTCTGTCTAATGATTAACTAATCTTTGTCATTCCCACCCCACCCCCCACAACGCCCTAGTCTCAGCGAAGTCATTTAAAATGGAATCTGAAGCCATGTGAAGGAGTTACTATGTCATGCTACGAGTCATACAGGAAGTATACATGTTAATAATGAACTCCTTTATTCTTTTCTCTTAACAACTTTATACATAAAAAGGAAGAGGAAACAAATCAAATGTAAATGATACAGATGAGAAAAAGTCCAAATACAAATATATTCAGCAATCTCAAGATCATACTGGGTGAAACAGACAACACTGCAAAGTGGTTTAATAAAGTAAGTTAAGAATAGTATGCTAGAATTAATTTACAGAGAATCATAATAGCCAAGTTAAGAAATCTAGCTAAAAATCATTAAAGAACAATATGCTGACATGAAGAAAGAAGCATTTAAGGAAGAGTCACATTGTAGCAGTACATGCATGAGATAGCTTTAAAGATAAAGTGGAAACTGGAAAACATAGGTGGTGAATAATAAATCAAGGTTATATCACTAGAAAGTATACAAAAAAAGAAGATTTCCTTTTTGTAGCCATCAAAACAGAAAGTCTCATAAAGAATACTCAAAGATTATATACCTGGTTACCCTTAACAGACAGAAAATTATATGGAGTTTGAGTAGCCAGGTCTGGATCAAATCTATATTGTGTAACTTTAATGAAGCCAATTAACTTCTCTGAGCCTCATTTTCTTTCTATATAAAACAGTATTTCCCTTCTTTGGTTATTGAGAATATTAAGAAAATGCAAATAAAGCATCTATGTTATCTAGACCATAACAAGGACTAAATAAAAGTAGTTTTCGTCTCTCTCTTAACTCCTCTTTATTCTTTTTTCCCCATTATTCCTGTGTGACAATTTTTGAGCAGTACAGCAAGTAATCTGTCTGTAAGTTGTCATTTTGAGCTGAATAAAGTGAGCTAACGAGAAATTAAGTGATTTATTAAATGACATACAACTAGTAACTTACACTGTGACAGCAGAAGACAAATATATTGACCATCAAAGCACTTAAAGATAGTAGAAAAGCATCAACATAGAATCTTCTTTAAAAACATATTCTTCCAGTAATACAATAGAGGCTCTGATTCATAAACTTAAAAACATTTCAATTTGACTGTTCCTCAATATGAAAAAGGCAATTCATTTCTAAAAGAAATACTTAAATATATATACTAAATCCTAATGAAGAATTTTCAAATGGGAAATATTTCCACTAGACAAGGAAAATTAACAGTATAAATTTCTTTTAACTTAGATTGAACATAGGTGAACGTCAGACACAGTTAGCGATAAATTTACTTACCTTCCATGAGCATGGAAATCTAGACGTAAGAACTGATCCTCGTGGGAAACTGCTCTTTTGGCACGCTGGTGTTTTTGGTGTAATGAACTGACATCATATGACAATCCTTCATAATGTCTAATGTATTTATTTAAAGGATTTCCATATTGACCTATAAAATATAAACAGCTTGAATCAGTATCATTTTTAATGGCCACTTTAGTTCTAAGATGATTACATGATTAATCAAATGTCTACAAATATGTATGAAATAATTATCTCACTAATCAAAGCTTTATTTTTATACTTTTTTTAAAAAGTATTATAATGGAGGACCCAACACTATAAAGCTATCCATGGCCACTACACCATGGCATGGCAGACCTCTCCTGATCTGCCCATTGTTCCCCTCAACAGTGTATTTCAGTACATCTACCTGTTCTGTTCCCCACTCTGTCTCTGGCGAATCTAACCCCATCTCCTCCTGTGCCTGTGCCTGTGCCTCTGGCCTGTACCCCATTCTATATGCACAAATAAACAAATCTTCTAAAAAGTTTCATGAACACTTGAATGTGTATTCTGCTATTAATAGGTGAGTGTTCTATAAATGCCAATCTCTCCTTGTATAGAATTGAGGATTCTATAAATGTCAACCAGGTCAACTTGGTTTATGGTTGAAAAGATAAAACTTCCAGTTATTCCTTCCTATACAAAGAAAAATTCAGCTTTTTCCTAGGTTTTTTTTTTCCCGCTGTATATCCTATTATTCCATTTTACACAGAACACTTCACTTTGCACACTTAGGGTCACCAAATTTGTGTAGCCTTCTCTCCACAGCGAACGACTGTGCAGAAACTAGCTGGCAGTACTAGAATGTGACCCAATTCTATTATTCCATTTTACACAGAACACTTCACTTTGCACACTTAGGGTCACCAAATTTGTGTAGCCTTCTCTCCACAGCGAACGACTGTGCAGAAACTAGCTGGCAGTACTAGAATGTGACCCAATTCTAATCTACCAGAAGACATCAGATAAGCAGATTAAGGGCTCGATTCTATGAACTATGAACTATATTCAGTCTGCATGTGCCATGGACACTCCCCACTCCATTTTTTCTCCTCTCCCCCTCCCCTCACCCTCCACAGATACCGGTTGTAAGCCCATGGCTTCTGAGAGCCATGACAGTGTTTCTGTCATCTGTGCTTCTAACGAATCAGTTACAGATTCGAGGTTCTAATGATTAATGATGTCATCCTTGCCTTCAATTAATGTGCTACAAACCTTCACAGAACTCAAGGACACTGATATTTACTAAATTATTATAAAAACATCCAGGTAAAATAAATGAGGAGGGCAAGGCACGTGGGATAGAGTGTGAAGCTTCCATGACCTTTCCATGTGTGACACTCTCCCAGCAGCTCATATGTTGTTATCAACCCCAAAGCTATTCAAACCCCCTACCTTTTGGGATTTTATGAAGAATTCATCATGTAGGCATGATTATTTTCAGTCCTCCCCTATTCTCAAGCTTTTGAGAGGACAGGACTGTAAATTTCAAACTTCTAATCATGGCTTATCCTTCCTGGTTGAACCCTCATTCAGGAGCCCACCTAGATCATCTCATTAGAATATAAGCCCTATCACCCAAGAAATTACAAGGGTTTCAAAGACCAAATATTGGAAAAGATGTTCTTAGTGCTTATACCACTTAAGAATTTACATGGATTTTAGAAGCTCAGTACCAGGAATCAGAAGTAATGTCCATATAGTCATTATAAATCACAGTATCACAATGCCATTGTTCAACAAGCTTTTTTTTAATCCTTACTAATTTTTCTATCTACCTATCCCAAATAGAGTGGTAACTCTCAGGCTGTGACTTGACTTTGTCTAGTTCTCTCTCAAAAAACTGCTATACTGATTTTGAAGTTGTTATTAAATGCATATATGTCAATGGTAATTCACTCCTTTATGACTGCCAAATAATTTTTTTTAAGCAAAGGAAAAATACCGGATGATTTCACTCATAGCAGGAGTATAACAGACCAGACAAGAAAATAATAATAATAATAATGAACAGCTATAGACCAGAGACATTTTATGGGGATGGAGTGGGGGATGGGATCAAAAAAGGGGGGTGGGGGAGGACAGGAAAGTGTACTGGACTATGGTGATGGCACAGGGTGATTGGTGATAGGAAGCCCACGGGGATTACAACTAAGAGGGAAAAGGGCACAAAATTATATAAAAATAAACTATTATATTAAAAATATATAATTTAATTTAAAAATTTATTTTAGGGACGTCCTTATTGGCACAAGGGGTTAAGGCTCGGCATTATGAAGCTATCAGCAGCCACTGTCGCACTAGTTTGATCCCCAGCCAGAGAGCTAAACCACATGGTGCAGCAGACCTCTCCTGTTCACCCACTGCTCCCCTCAGGAGTGTATTTCAGTAGATCCACCTGTTCTGCTCCCCACTCTGACTCTGGTGAATCCTCTCAGCAGCCCCCCATCTTATACCTCTGCCAACCTACCTGTTCTATACCCCACTCTGTCTTTGGTGAATCCTCTTACATATACGCCACCCCCCACACCTCTGGCCTACTCCAGTTCTTTATATATAAAATAAATCTTGCAAAAATAATAATCATGATTTCATTTATTCTCTGTAATACCCTAGTTTCAAAGTCTATCTTGTCTAGTATTGATATAGCCATTCCTTCTTTTACTAATATGATACACTTTTTCCCATTCTTTTACATGAACTACTTGTATCTTTTTATTTGACAATCTCTGTCTTTAACTGGGGTATTTAATCCAGTTGCATTTAAAGTAGCTTGGTTTAAGTCTACTGTCTTCTTATTTCTTATTTATCTCAACTGTTCTTTGTTCCATTTTCCTTTCTTGAACTAATCATTTTTTGCAATTCCATTTTATCTCTTTATTGGTTAACAAAAATCTTCATTTTGTCATTTCAATGGCTGCTTTAGGCTTATAGTACACACCTTTACTTATCCCAGTCTACCTTCAAAGGGTGTAATACACCCTTTGATGTATAATTATAAGCATATGATATTAGTATATTTCCATTCCTATCTTTCTTGCCTTTAGGTTACTGCCATATACTCATATGTAATAACCCCTATCTATATCCCATAACTTGCATATACCTTGTAACTCCCACAATACATTATTATTATTGTTTTGGTTTGTATCTTTTGGGGGTTGCCTCGTGGTGTAGGGTTTAAGTCTCAGCACTATCATGTTATCACTGTTGTGGCCTGAGCTTCATCACCCACCACCACATATGGCTCGGCAGACCTCTCCTGTCTTGCCCACTGCTACCCTAAGCAGGGCATCTCAGTAAATCTGCCTGTTCTGTTTCCCACTCTGTTTGTGGTGAATCCTCTCACCCACACACCCCAACTCCAGCCTGCATACCAGTTTCTTGTCTTCATAAACAAAAATAAATCATTGTTGAAAGATATTTTAACTGGGCGTAGAACTCAGGGTTAACAAGATTGTATTTTTTCTTTAAATACATTAAAAATATTGCTTCTCTACTATACTTTCATTTGTATTCCTCTGACAAGAAATCAGATGTCATTCTTATCTTTGTGCCCATGAATTTAACATATCTTTTACTTTCCTGGTTGCTTTTAAGACTTTCCTTATTATCACTCATTGCAAACTTGACTGTGATGTGCTCTGGTTTCTATATATTTCCTTAGCTTTAGTTTCAGTGGCCTTCTTGAATCTGTGGGTTTATAATTTTCAACTATTATTTCTCAAAAAAATATATTTTTTCCCTCTGACCAACACTACTCAAGAACTCCAAATACAAATAACAAAGTCACTCAAACTTTTTCCATAGCCAGTGCACTGGTCATTTCATATTTATTTAAAATTTTTTGTTTCATTTAAAATAGTTTCTATTACATTGCCTCCAACTTCACAAATATTCCGCAATGTCTAATTCTACTTCAATGTCCCCCACTGTACTTTCCACTGAAAACACTGTAGTTTTCATATCTAGAAGGTAGATTTGTTTCTATTTTATTTCTATTATCTACTTAACCATATGAAATAGTTATGGTAGTTCTATTAATGTTTTATCTGCTAGTTCTAATATTTCTGTCAGTTACCAGTTGATTCCATTGGTTTCTTATTCTTCTCACTGTGAGCTGTGTTTTACTGCTTCATTACATGCCTCAGTCTTTCACGGAATGGATGCCATACATTGTGACATTCTTTTGAATTGATATAAATATTCTCAGCTTTTGTACAGGACAAAGTAAAATTATTTAGAACAGCCTGATCCTTTTGAGCCTTGCTTTCATAATGTCAAGCCAGCTGGAAAAGTGCTCAGTATAAGAAAAATTATTTCCTATTATTGAGCTAAGACCAGTAGGCAAAACTCTACCCATTGCTCCACAAAATATGAGTTTTTCCAACATGACCAGTGAAAACAGGAACTACTTCCAGCCCTATGTGAACACGGAATATGGTTTCTTTTTCTAGACTGAGCTGATTTTCTCATGTGTATCACTGATAAATATTCTGCCAAACGTTCCAGGGAAGCACCATTCAGATCTCAGGGATTCTTTATTCTGCAGTGCTCATCAATGATATTTTCTCTGTGAACGCTAGCTGGTTCCATCCATCTTGATTCTCAAGCCCATCTCTTCAACTCAGGGACTCTGTTGTCCTCCGCCAAGAATCCTTCTCATAGCAATGCAATTAAGAAATTCTCTCAAGGCAGAAAACTGAAACAATTATAGGTCTTACCTCATCTGTTTCCCCTTTCTCAGTATCACTGACCTTCACTGCCTAATAACTAGTGTCTTTTTTTCATTGTTATAAATTCCATTTTCATTTTTTTAATTGCATTATCTCTTGAAATAATGTTGGTTTACAACAGCGCATATGATTTAGGGGCACAGGTTCACATCTCTTTGCATATATGTTACTACAGCACACCCACCACTAAAGCACCAATAACCTCTCAACCACAGTGCACTGAAGGCTCTCCCCACTTTCTTCTCCATCCTACCCTACTCTCCCTTGGTGGCCTCAGACCTACAATCAAATTTCTGGGTTTTCTTTGGATTAGTTTTACCTAGTCCCTACTTTCTTTATATTCCACATATGGAGAGATCATCCAGTATTTGTCTTTCTCTTACAAAATCTTTTTTTTTTTAGCATAATCTCCTCCAGTTCCATCCAAATTGTCACAAACAGGATTACACCTTTTTTTAAACAACTATGTAGTATTCCACTGTGTGTATATATATAAATTTTTAGTCATTTATCTGCTGATGATTAGTATCTTAAAAAAATTCTTTTTTCTAGTTTTCTTGGAATATTTCATAAGAGACTATATCTATTAATGATTTCCCTATCTTTACCATAAGCTAAAATCAAAAAACAGTAATTAAGTAAAATTTCTTCCAAGAGAAAACTCCTTTAATAAAACAAAATAACAAGTCTAAACAAAAATACAGTAACAGTTTGCCTAACATACTTAGCATAAAGGCTAAGTGTTCCATCATGAAATATTTTGAAAGATTTTTTTTATTTATGCATATAAGAACTGGGGTGCAAGCCAAAGGTATGGGGGCTGGAGGGTAGAGGATTCACCAGAGACAGAGTGGGGAGCAAAACAGGCAGATTTACTTAAATACACTGCTGAGGGGAGCAGCTGGTGAGACAGGAGAGGTCTTCCAGCCATATGTGGGTCACCTCCCTGGCTAGGATCAAACTAGTGCTGCAGTAGCTGCTGACAGCTTGATAGTGCTGAGACTTAACCCCTGTGCCACCAGAGAGACCCCATCATGAAATTTCCTATTTTGTAATAAGTAACTAGTCACCATATGATGAAGAGTAAAAAGTCTTACATCATCTGAGCTTAAGTTCTAGAGATTGCACAACAGGTAAGTATAGGTAAGACTACTGAACTGAACAGAATTAGTTAAGATAGTAAATTTCGTGGTAAGCATTTTATTTCCCACAATGAAAATTGTATCAGCTTGTTTCCTTGATCAAATAGAAAATCCAGATTCAGTTACCTGTATATAAAGTGGACAGAAGTAGAGTAACTCTCTTTTGAGGATATTACCTAGAGTAAATGATTTAAACCATGTGTGGCATTTGGCAAAGACCCAACCATACAGTAAAACCTCAATAAAATATTCATTATACTCATCATCATCATCATCATCATTATCATGATCTCCTCTTCCCCCTCTGCTTCATTTTCCTCCTCCTTCCATACAAACATTTGAGGTCTCTATATACAAATTTAGACTATAAATTCTGGAGTAAAGATAGAATTGGACTTGAATTATGATACTTTTTTTTTTAGTCATCCCACATGAGCTGGAAATTACTTAACTTTTTTAAAATCTCAGGATTTTTCATCTATAAGATGAAGATATCAATGACTACTTTACATTTAAACTGCTTGGTATAAAGGCTGGCATGAAAGAACCATTTAATTTAAACTATTATTGTGTCACTTCACCATATTCTTTTGAATGCACTACTCTCATAAGATGATAGGAACAAAGTCCAAAACTAGAAGATTAGTCAAACTAATCTTTGCAACCAAAGAAAATACTGTGAAACCAGGACATAAAAGACAGAAAAAGCTAGTATAACACTTTTAAAAATCAAGACTAAACAATGGAATCAAATGGACTAATGCATTTTCTCACATTACTTAAAAATATATTTAGGTCCCTCCCTCGTGGTGCAAGGGTTTAAAGCATAAGTCTATGGAGCTGTCCATGGCCACCACAGCACAAGTTCAATCCCCAACTAGACAGCTGACCTTAATGGCACAGCAGACCTCTCCTATCTCACCTGCTGCTCCTTTCAGCAGTATATTTCAGTTTATCCACCTGTTCTGTTCACCACTCTGGTGATTCCGCTCACCTCCGTACCTCTGGCTGGCACCCCAGTTCTTGTATGCATAAATAAAAACATCTTTAAATAATAAAATAAATATATATATATTTAGGTTTATATATCCCTCACAAGAAAATAAATATCAAGAAGAATGTATAAATTGTAGTATGAGAATTTGGGTGTAATTTTTTATTAAAAAATCAAATATAAGGCCCTCCCTGGTGGAGCAGCAGGTTAAAGCACAGCACTAAGAAGCTTAAGCCAATTCCGCATGAGTTCGATCCCCGCCTGCCCCGGAGGGGATCCACATGGTGCGGCAGACCTCTCCTGACCCACCCGCTGCTCCCCTCAGCAGTGTACTTGTCGATCTGCCTGTTCTGCTCCACACTCTGTTCCTGGTGAATCCTCTCACCTCCGCATCTCTGGCCTGTACCCCAGTTATGTATGAATAAATAACTCTTAAAAAAAAAAAGCTTAAAACAAATCAAATATAAAATTTCTATTAAGTGAAATGTATAATCATAGCACAAACTTGGTTTTCCAAAGTTAGTCTTCTACTCCTAAAAAATGTCAACTTTTAAAATTACACAGTTCAGATGAAGTATTATGCTACTTCTGATAACTTAAAACAGTTAACTAATGCTATTCTAGTGAATGAAGCACAATGTGATAATGTTCAATTATTTGCATTAATAAAACACTACTGGGAGAGTTACTAAATAGTCATCTTTTCTTAGTTCCACACATAGAGAAATTTTAAAAAGCAACATGATGTTTTATTTTTACTGGCAAAGGACCTGAGTAATGATTTTCTAAATCTTTATAATTAAGAGAGAAAAGGATTCATGGGGTTTAATTGGGAAAGTTATAAGTGCTATCCAAGGATACACAGTGATTATCAAGTCCACTTCGTTAACATCATCTATATAAGATCTGTTTCTTTGTTAGCAATGGTTAAATATCAGAATTTATAATGTGATCTCAATAATGTAATTGTTGAAGTTAAAATAATATGCTGAAACTAAGTGACAAAATTTCTCTCCCAATACTTATGAAACAGAGTAAGAATCGTGAAAACCAAAGAAACCCATCCTCTTACACGCATACACCCCTCAAGAACTAAAACCACATAAGAAAAGGACCTAAATAGGGTTGTACATAGAGTATACTAGGCTTAGTGACATTATACTGGTAGCTTGAAATCAGCCATAAGGGTAGTATTTATATCAGTAAAATTAGAAAAGCTACAAATCAGAGAATTTCCTTATATCATTAGAACTAAGGCACTGATATAACAATGGACATAACCTAATGTCATAAGACAAAAGGAAGTAAATACTCAATGACAAAGTGGAATAGCACAGCACGCTGGTATCCAGACTCTGCCCCTAAGTATCAGAAGTAATATAATTTGCTTTTTTAAAACTATCAAAAGAGAGCAAAGCCCAAGGATTCTAAAATAAGTTCTATATGATCATGAACCCATGTGGAAAAATGGGTAAAGCACAATAATCACCCCCTAAAACTATGACTTCAAAACTATATATACTGGGCTCAGAAACAAGGAAAACCAAAGTTATCCACAGGTGCAAGCAGGCCAAAGAAGAGTCACGAAACCATGGCATTATACAAACATACTAGAGTAAAAATAACCAAACAAAGTAAAAAAAAGACCCAAGAGAGAAGGAAACAAAAAAACATACAACAATCCTTAAAAGGGAAATCCATCTTATATGATAGTAAGGAATTGTTGCCAATTTTCTTCAACAAAACACTGTGGTTCTAAAAAAAGAGAATACTCTTTAATTTTCAGATATTCTGAAGTATCAAATGCATAATTTTCACTGAACTGACTTCCCAGGGGGATAAAAAAAGAGAAAGGACACAAATTGTTAAATAAGCTTGTTTTCCCTTATAACAGAGCTATGGACAACATACAAAAAAAGATATACAAATGAGATGGTATATACACTTAGCCCAACTTACTATGTATAAGCACAGCCCAATGAACAGAATGGAGAAAACTAAACAGCTTAATGGTCTTGCTGAATTAAGAATTTGTAGGACACAGTGACAAAGAAGAGAAAGCTGAACAGAGAGGGATCTCTCAGACCTAAAGGGCGCTCCCCTTAAGTCTGGCTGAGTACTGATCTCACCATTAGAAAGAATAAACCATCACAAGCCAGGAAAGAGAGGGGGGACAGGAGAGTAGTAGGGGAGAATAGACCAATCTTCAAGGCTTATCAAGAACTGTGAAATGTTCACATTCCTAGCACCCAGTAATATATGGGGAATTAGGTAAAGTACTTAGAAAAATATCACTTTATTCATGGGATAGAATTAGTCAGAGCTAAAGGCTGCTCTGAACCTATCCTATGCAAATTTAAAAGACAATCTTCCAAAGGATTCAACTAATTTCAAGTAGTAAAACTAGCCCCAAAAGTTTGGCAATATTAAAAGAAGAGACAAAAATCAAAACACAAAAAAAAGTAAAACTGAGAACTATCTGCATCCAATCAACAATTACCACGTATGTAGAGAGTCAGGAAAAGTAGACATTAGAAACAGAAATTGTAAAAATAGTGTAATTAGCATATAAATTATAAGCTATTATAAATATGCCCCATGTGTTAAGAAGCATGCAAGAAAATAACAAGATGTAGTGCAAATCATAGCTATTAATCTAGAAATAAAATTAAATAAAGCTAAAGCACACTAAATATAAAAGAAAATCTACATGGAGTTCGAAATTATAGGTTAATGACTGATTAAAATCAGTTGTGGGTAGGTCGAGTTAGAGAAAAAGACACCTTACATACAAAGAAACAGAAGTATGTATGACAGTATAGCTCTATGTAAGTCAGAAGGTCATATAGTAATAAGGATTACATGAAAAAAATTTCAACATAAGATTTTATACCCAGTAAAAATATCTTTCACAGATAAAGATAATGTGGGGGAAAGGTGAAATGTACTCCTTTTCAGACACCTAAACTGACGATATATTTGCTAGTCGACTTGTTAGAAATGTAAAGAAGTTTTTCAAGCATAAAGGATGACACCAGATAAAAATATGTACTAACAGAGAATAATGTCAGACGTTAGTATAGCAGAAAATAAAAAAGTTATCTCCTCCTATTTTTTTAATGTCTTTAAAAGTGACTGTATTTTTTAAAACACAGTGTATGTGACATTTGTAAACATATAGAATTAAAATGCATGACAAGTGTACAATGGAGTACAGAAGTGGAAATAATTTTACTGTGAATGTAGTTTATTACGTGAAAGATACACAGTAAGTTATAGATGTACATTGTACAACCTCTAAAAAATATATAACAAAGTCACATGAGTCAATAGCAGAGATTAAAATAATTTCTTCAGGGCCCTCCCTGGTGGCGCGGCGGGTTAAAGCACAGCACAAAGCTTAAACCACTTCCGCATGTGTTCAATTCCCGCCTACCCCGGAGGTGATCCACATGGCTCGGCAGACCTCTCCTGACCCACCCGCTGCTCCCCTCAGCAGTGTACTTCGTCGATCTTCCTGTTCTGCTCCCCACTCTGCCTCTGGTGGGTCCTCTCACCCTCCGCATCTCTGACCTGTACCCCAGTTCTGTAAGAATAAATAAATAAATCTTTAAAAATAATAATAATAATAATAATAATTTTTTCAGTAAACTAATCCCACAGCATGCAGGAAAAGAGGGGATATAAAAAACAGTGAACAGATGGAACTGCAAAAACACAAACAGTTGATAATTTTAAACTCAAACATATCAACAATTACATTAAAAGTGACCTAAAAACAAATAAAAGGCAGAAACTGTCATTTTATTTAAAAATAAAGGAAAATGTAGATACATGCTATCTAAAAGACAGATGAAACACAAAAATAAAAATGAGTTAAAATTAAAAGAACAGGAGCCTCCCTGGTAGCACATGGAGTTAAGTCTCAGCACTACTGCTGCCACTGAAGCAGGAATTCAACCCCCAGCCAGCGAGGTGACCCACATGGCCCAGCAGACCTCTCCTGTCCCGCCCGCTGCTCCCTCAGCAATGTATTTCTGTCAATCTGCCTAATCTACTCCCTACTCTGCCTCTGGTGAACCCTCTCACTTGCTGCACCTGTAGCCTGTACTCCAGCTCTTGTATAAACAAATAAATTAATTTCATATACAAGAACTGGGCTACAGGCCACAGGTGCAGGAGGTGACAAGGGAGGCCCCCAAATAAATAAATCTTTTTAAAAAATTAAAAGGATAGGAAAGTTATACCACCTAAACTCTAATACAAAGATGGAGTAGTTAGCAGAGAATACTAGGCTTTACAGGTTTGTTCTCCTCTTCTTCCTGGCACAAGCCTCTCCTAAAACCATGCTCCACCAAATTCTCAGTCAGGCCAAGAAGCATTCTATAACTTGATTCCCCTATTTGTATTTGTTGCAACCAGAGATACTGGAGCAGAACTGTATGTTCTGCATCTAGCTTTGTTATTTGGGATGTCAGTTGGGACAGAAAGAATAACACAGAACTTTGAAAGAAACTGGGTACCAATGATCAATACAAGTTCTACTCAGTGAATGTAGGTTACAGCAAACCAAGGAAACAAAGTCCAGACTTCTAAATTAAATATTTTACTATAAATGAGTATCTTCCAGAAGAAGCCATCCACACAATTTTAACCAGGACATATTTCCCCTCTAAATGCATGAAACTATATTGGTGTATTGTGTTGAGGTTTACACTAATTAATAAATATCTGAAACTTGAATAAGTAAAAGATGGAGTAGATATAGCAATATCAGACAAAGTAAACTTCAAGAAAAAAATTGTGAGGGATAAAGAAAAATATTTCAGCAGGCAAACTATAAATCTGAGTTTGTCTATAGCAGGGAAGAGAAAGGAGTCAAAACAAGGGAAGGAAGAATACAAGGGACTATGGTGACAATTCACAGGGAATGTGGTGATGGGAGGTTTATGCATGAGGGGAGAAATCAAACACTATACAAAAATGAACAAGATGTAAGAAAATTAAAAAGTTTAATCAAGAAAAATGTTTACATTTTATCCAAAAAGGATATTTCATAAATCAATATAGTACTGACATAACAGAACTTCAAAGTTCTTGAATTATAAGTTCAGAACTATAAGTAAACCAATGTACAGTTATGATTGGATAGCCTACTGGTTCTCATTAAACTAAGAGACAAATACAAGGATATAGAAAACACAACCAACCTGACTCAATTAACGTTTGCAAAGCATTCCACCCAACAACAGAATTCGTTTCAAGAACACACAGAATAAGCACCAAAAGATGACTTAAATCTAGGCCATGAAGCATGCTTCTATAAATTTTAAGACTGAAGTGAAATTGTTTTCTGACTGTAGTACACACAAAAAAAATCAGTGACAGATATTTGGGGATACCTCCAAATACTAGGAACTTAAAACATTTATAAATAGCCAGTGAGTAAAAGAAATCAGAAGGAAAATTAGAAATATTTTTAATAAATTTTCAAGAGCACAAAGATGTATTATGGGTTGATATAAATGTTCTAGGAAAATTATAGTAAGTGGTAATACAAATATATACAGTTCTCAAAATTAATTGTTGAGTTTTTATTGTATGGAAATTACAATTTAAAAGTTAGAAGTATTTTAGGGCCCTCCCTAGTGGTGGTGCAACAGGTTAAATCACTATGAAGTGATCTGCAGCCACCGCAGCACTGAGATAGATCCCCAGCCAGGGAGGTGACCCACATGGCACAGCAGACCTCTCCTGTCTCACCCACTGCTCCACTCAGCAGTACATTTGATCACATCTTCCTGTTCTGCTCCCCACTCTGTCTCCAGTGAATCCTCTCACTCTCCCTAAACCCCACATCTGGCCTCTACCCCAGTATGAATAAATAAATCTTTAATAAAAATAAATAAAAAAAAGTTAAAGTATTTTAAAGAAAAATGTTGAATCAAGGTGATAGATATATGGGAATACAGTATTTTTTCCATAATTTCTTTAATACTATAATGGCAGAATTGAACAGGCAAAACATTACAAAATAGATGCCAAATCTGTAGAAAGTCATTTTAATTTCACTAGTGTTGACTGTTTATAACCCATCTTTCTTTTCTTTGCCTCTACAAGGAATCTTCTAACCCGAGATCCACGTGCCTCTGCAGGGAATATATGAACTCCTGGATTCTGCAGGCAAACTTCTATAGTTATTTTTAGTGGTACTTAGTTATTTCTGCTTTCCATATTTACATCTTTTATTCCTCTGTTTATGAGTATTTTTTAAAACTTACTACATCAACTAAGACTAGTAAAAACCTGAATAACAGTGAGCACATTTTTATTTTGTTCTGCTGCAGCACATGGGTTAGTTCCCTGGCCCAGAGATTAAACCCAGGCTGCAGAGAGCTGACAGCACCGACACTTCAACCTCTGTGCCACCAGGGAGGTTCAAGTCCAGGACTCTAAGATGCACATAGAAATCTGACCAAGGACATTTGGTTTTTAAGTTTTACATTTCATATCTTTGAACAACAACAACAAAAAAAAAACCCTGAAAATCAAAGACTGCATTTGATTTGTAAATGTAAATGTAAATCTTTAAATGTACAATAAAAAAAAATCCTGCCTAAACTTACTGCTTGTTTAAATAATGTCTATAAATTATGATAGCTAAATTTTACTGAGCAGTTGCTGTCTGCCAGACTCTATAGATTCTATACTTTTTCAGTTAATCCATATAGCAAAGCTATAGAGTGATAACTATTAGCCCTTTTCAAAGCAAATTAAGGTTTGAAGGCTATGTAGCAAACTCAAGGTTATACAGCAAGTAGAAAGCAGCAAATAGGAGATAATTTTGATTTCTGTGACTTCATTACTATTTTCATATTTCTCTCATTATCAACAGAAATAAGACAAGTCACAATTCACATTTCTGATGTGACTCCTATCTGCCCACTGCTTCTCTCAGCAGAGTAACTAGTAGATCTGCCTGTTGTGTGCCCCACTCTATCACTGGTGAATGTCCCCCTTAACCCCTACATCTCTGGTTTATACCCCAGTTTTCATATGTAAATAAATAAAATAAATCTTAAAAAAAAATAAGGTACTAGACTTCTAAAACAGGAATGGGAAGAAGCAAACATAGTATAACAGCAGGAATATCTTATATGATGAAAATCTAAAGATATCAAACTACAGTGGCCCTCCCTGGTGGCACAGCAGGTTGGAAAGCAGCACTGCGAAGCTAGCTACAACCTCTTCAGTGTGAGTTCGATTCCAGGTCCAGAGGTGATCCACATGGCCCAGCAGACCTCTCCTGACCCACCTCCTGCTCCCCTCAGCAGTGTACTTTGTCAATCAGCCTATTCTGCTCCCCACTCTGTCTCTGGTGAATCCTCTCACCCTTGTACCTCTGGCCTATACCCCAGTTCTGTATGCATAAATAAAATCTTTTTTAAAAATAAGAAAAACTACAGTACATGGCAAGAACCTTTTAAACTAAACTGAAATCTATCTCTAAGATGTGGAAAAACATGTAATAAAATACTAAAAAAGAATGTACTTTTTATAGACCAAAAAATATACATGTATACTCCTGATTTCCACAGCTAGTGATTGAACTGGCACAGTTTACGCCACAGGAGCCCTGCCAATCTCCGACCCTTGCACTACTTACCTCAGTCAGACACCACAAAATTGCCTGTTCCCACATGCAGAGTCTAGACCTACTCAACTGAATTTGTTCCTATAGTTTAGCAACCAGTCAAAAGCTCAAAGTGTAGGGAAAGAATGCAGCTCTATCACCAGTTTAAAAAAAAATAAAAACTCTCCCATCTCCTCAACTCTATCTCAACAGACCTGGTCTCTGACCTACTGACCTTTATATTGATTACAGATGGTCCAGATTCCCTAGCCCAAGCTTCCTTGTCTGCTCTAATTCCTAACAACGACTCGATTGCTAATCCTTGTTACTTGTTAGATTCCTCCCAAGTTCAATCTATAAACATATATGCGCTAGTACTAATAATATCATTGCTTCTATAATGCAATGCTTAAGCCAAGAAAAACCATCAATCAGGTAAAGTAATACTGGACACATAGGAATCCTAGATTTTGTGTTCCTTGAGATCAGAATACAAGCACTATCCGATAGGAAACTCACCCTAGAACCTATAAACTTTTCTATAAACATTAAATACTATGTTTGTGATTTTACTCAAGTCATACAACAGTCTGTCGCTTGAAGTAATATTCTATTACTTGACAATAATACTAAAACCCTTCCCATTCTTATCTTCCTCAAAATTATCCACGTTATCAGCAAAAGCCAGGGGTATACATAATCACCAAAAAAACACCATGTGAAAAGTAACACTTCTGCTTCTCCAAAACCACTTTTGCACCAGAAGCAACCTCTTACAATTAGTGGAAAATGTATCATAATTCTGAAAGATGTACACTATCACAAAACTTCAGTAAACAAATATAACTGCTCAGTTTAGAATCCAGATCTCCAGTAATGTTTCTAATTAAAGGAGCCTAGTTCAGAATACTAGTTTATAAGCCTGTGCCCTATTTGCAAATGAAAGGCTGGGAACCTGATTGAGACAGAATTTATAACAATGAAAATGTGCCAAACACAGCAAGGTTCAAAAAGTTCTAGATAGTCGAAAACATAGTCAAAAACCGTAACAAATGTCTGGGCTTTTCACTTACCCTCTTACCCCCCACCCTCACCCTCTTCGTCGCCCACCACTCTTAGTTTTTCATACAGCAACTAGAGAAATCTGTTCAAGTCATGAAACATCTCTGCTTAAAACTTCTGAAGATTTCCCAACTGCCTCGCAGTCCTAACTATGATTTACAAGGCTTCCTGTGATCTTCACAAGTAGCAGCACTCTCCCATTCCATTCCTGTATGTCTCTCATCTTATCTACTAATAGTCTTCCCTTCCAGTGTTACAAACACATTAGTTTCCCTATTGTACCTCCCTCCCTGGAACAGCTTGCTCAAAAGCAGGGTCATTTAGCTGTCCATGCAACTTCTTCAAAAGCTTTCTCTGATAATTCCTATCTAAAAGCCTATGTCCAGTCATTCTCATTCCAACATCCTGCTGTTTTTCTTCACATAATTTTTTTTATTAAAACCCCTCCTCCAGCGGTGGTGGGAGGGAAGTGCACTGGACTATGGTGATGGCACATGGGTGACTTGGTGATGGGAAACACACGGGGATTACAATTGAGATTTAAAAAAAAAAGTACAAAATGATGTAAAAATAAACTATTATATTATATAAAAAAATAAAATAAAATAATACCCCTCCTCCTCTAGAACATAAGTTTCTGAGAACAAGGACTTTGTTTCATTTGCTGATGTACGCTCAATATCTCAGAAAAAATTGATTTTCTATAAATGTGTGATGTAAGAATTAATGACTCCATTCAGTGTTTCATGGAAATTTCCTCCCTTTATATGTATGAAGAAAGCAGCCTATATCGTGCTGATAAAAGCCATAAATCACCACCAAACAATATGTGATCTTGTGATATTCCTCCAAGTATCAGAATTTCTAACAGGAATGCAATGTATTAAAAATAAAATTACTATAGATCTATTCACAGATAAAGTTTTTTTTAACCAACTAATGCTACAAGTGCAGTTCAGATATTTGCTTCTGCAATTACCCATGCAGTTCTCATCTTGCATGACTTTGTGCAAGATTTTGCATGACTTTATAACTCTCCTATCTCTGTTACAACTAAGTTTTTCAGTAGTTAAAGAAGTACTCGGCCAACACATCTTACTTTATGTTACAACAGTCTAGCAAGTATTATCTTCATTATAAGAACTAAACTTCATGGGTTAAAATCCCAGCTTGGGCCACCCTTGTGGCACAAGAGGTTAAGTTGCAGCACTATGAAGCTATCCACAGCCACTGCAGCACCAGTTCAATCCCTGCCCAGAGAGGTGACCCACATGGTGCAGCAGACCTGTCCTGTCTCACCCACTGCTCCCCTCAGCAGTGTATTTTAGCAGATCTGCCTGTTCTGTTTCCAATTCTGTCTCTGGTGAAACCTCTCACCGACATCCACAGTCCTCGCATCTCTGGCCTGTACCCCAGCTCATGTATATGCATAAATAAAAAAATATATTTTTAAAAAATAATTAAAATACCAGCTTTGCCACTTAACTAGTTGAATGATTTTGGACAAGTTACCTCTCTATGCCTCAATATCCCCATATGTGAAACTGCAATACTTGTATCTGACTATATTGTTGTAGAGATTAAATGAGTTAATATAAATATTTAGATTAATATACAATACATAACAAGTAAGAATGCAACAAACTATAGCTAAATTAATAATTCACTTATCATTTATAAGCATACTGGGAC
This sequence comes from Condylura cristata, assembly GCF_000260355.1. Taxonomy (NCBI): domain Eukaryota; kingdom Metazoa; phylum Chordata; class Mammalia; order Eulipotyphla; family Talpidae; genus Condylura; species Condylura cristata. The sequence goes on along the minus strand of NW_004567124.1, from coordinate 12,313,216 downwards.
AAGTACAGTTAATCTTAAATGAGGCACACAGCAATTAAAGTGACCCACCCAAAACTACAAAACTTCCTTATAGCTCTAACATTCCATGATTCTAAGTTTACCCTGAAAGGAAAATGCTTATAAATGTTTCACCTTACTAAAAATGCTTCACATTTTACTGGGTATAATCAGGTAATTATGAAGATATGGACTATAAAAACTTCTTTTAAAAACAGGGACACATGGTTGAGAAATAGATCTCTACTTAGCATCAGTAGACTAGAAAACTTAAGTTTTTATAGGAAAACCCCATCCCTAACTCATTTAACCTACCTAATTTTTCAACTAACAGGGCATAATAAAATTGATTTCATAGAGGGTGAGAGGAACATACGCACATACAGAAGTGCAAAAACTAAGTCCCAAAATTTAAATGATTTCAAAAAACTAAAGAACACTTCTACAAAAACAATACTCAATAAGCAAAAACCAAAAAAACACTGATAAAAAATGGCAAGTTTCACCCATTTTAAAATCAATTCAAGTAAAAAGATAAGAAGTTTTAGAAGCTTTTTCCCCAGAGTCTTAGAAACTTGGAATTCTTATGTAATTTACAAAATGTGAAATTATTTAATTCAGTAATCATTCATTTACACATTCAACACATATATAACGGGGACCTACTATATACATGGCATTATTTCAGGTGCTGGGACTGTAACTGTGAATAAGAGATTCCATGAAGCTTCATTCTAGAGGAGAATGTAACAGGCAATAAAAAAACAAGTAAATAATTTCAGAAGGCTATAAAGTTATTGCAGACTGAGCAGTAAGAGAGCTCCTAGGAGTACCTAGGAGACGGTTCTATCTTTATATGTAGTTACTTGAAGAGCACACTATCATTTGAGCAAAGCACAACAATGTCAATGAACTTAATAGTGAACTGAGCAAAAAATGATTAAAATGGTAATTTTTTGTTATTTGTTATTTCCCAGCAAATTTAAATTTTGTTTTAATTTTAAAAATAAAAAAAACAAAGAGGATAGATAACACAGTGATCCTGGAGGAAAAGCATTCCATGTAAAAGGATAAGCAATTCCCTGAGACAGAAGCAAGCTAGATGTCTTTGAATGAGTTCTGCATGGCTGGAGTAGAAGTGAACCAGGAGGAAGAACTACAGAGGCATTGAAGAATAAGCATACCTATGTATCACATAGGGCCTTACAAGTCACTGTAAGGACTCTTGCTTTTAGAAGTAATAAGCCACTGAATAGCAATTTATGTATTTATTGTGCTGCCACTCTTTATCATCATACAATTCACATAAAACTCACTTTTTTTTAAGTCTTCTAAGATATACAATTTGCCAAATGATGGTTTAGGCCAAAGAAATCACTTTTGAACAGGCTCACAATGACAAATATAATTAGAAAAGACCAGAGGAAGACAAGAGAAACATGGAGATCAGTTAGCAGGTTTCACAGTAATTAAAGTGAGATGGATGTTGGCATGTGTCGATCAGCTCTACCAGCAGAGCTAATAAACAGTCAACACCTACATAGTATACTTTGAAACAGGAAGTGATAAGATTTGCTTTTGGAAGGGAGCTATGCTAACACTATACCACCAACACTCCAGAGTTTGCTTCTGGGCTGTATGCAGGGTGTGATAAAAAGAGAAAAAATGGAAGATAACTCAAAGTTCTTGGTCTGAACAAAAGAGCTTCTACACATGAGATGGGAAAGACTATATGAGAAAAGGTGTGAGAGGGATCAAAGGTTTGTTTTTGGACACGTTAAATTTGAGATGTCTGCTAGACATCTATTTTGCTTTTACTTTTTAAGATTTATTTATTTATGTGTAGGGCTGGGATATAAGCCAGAGGTGTGAGGGTGAGAGGATTCGCCAGTGAGAGAGTGGGGAGCAGAACAGTCTAAGAGGAGCAGCGGGCAAGACAGAAGAGGTCCACTGCACCATACATGGGTTGGCTCCCTAGCTGGGGATGGAACTCAGGCTGTGGCAGTGATAGGCTATGACTTAACCCCCTTACACCAACAACACTAATCACCTAGCAGATGATGTCATAACAGGTAGTTAGGATACAGCAGTCTAAAATTCCAGGGAAAGATCCAGATTAGAGATATAAATATAGGGTCATCACCACACTGGGGGTTATTTCAAGCAACTAATAAGTACATTCACAGAAACTACTTCTCCAAAGATCTGCTGACATTTAACATGTGATTTACAGTCCATAATAAACGATTTCCCTTTCTCTAATTTAAATCTTTCACTTACATGAAATAGATCTGTTTAGAAAGAAACAAAGCCTACAAACCCAGAAGAGAACTACTATTCCTGTGATTTGGACCTGGAGCCTATTCTGTCACTCTGAGCTATTATACCACCCATGGAAGGCAAAAGGAACTGCTCAGAGTACAGAGGTTATCACTCCTTCTACCTGTTCTAACAACAGAATACTCACTGAAGGTGTTCTTAATGTCTTCAATGGAGAAACAAATTTGTTACCTGATAATGGAGAAAATAAAGCACATTTAACCTCGAGTACAGTTAAGATGTTAGTAATCTGACATTACTGAGAAATGACAGCTTCCACTGAGGAAAATTTCTAGATAAGTTTATCTATGTGCCAAGTATCTTTCCATTTGAGTCATTATTGATTTTTTCCCCTCTACTTTAACAGCTTCTTCTTGAGCCACTCTCATTCTTAACATCTTTTCCCTAAAAGGTTATTGTGAACTAGTAACCTCTAGGCTATTATGTGATTGCACTGTTCATACATAAAATAGCTCCAACTTGTAGCATAGTTATTCTGTCAACATCTCTTTTCTCCACTTTACTTTGTTTTACCTACAAAAATTGCATAAAAATAGCATTTACTTTCTGATTCTTATAGTTGCCAGAATTCTGGCTTCACAAAACATAACAATGCACATGTTGCCTAGAATTTACAAACTCACTCCAAGAGAAATGTGAATATCCCCAACATTAAAGAGAAAATAACCTTCTTGGTTACATAAGACCCTGCCCTTACTCTTAAGGGATACTTTCAAATGGTTAAGGAAAAAAAAAAGTATACATTTATAGGTAAAACAAATGCGGCAAGAGATAACATTAATAAATTCAGGTGAAAGGTATGCAAAGTATTAACTGGACTATATATATACTTTCAACCTTTTAGAAAGCAAAAACTTTTAAGATAAAAAGTTAGGGAAAAAATAAATACAGTGTGATAAGCAAATGCCTATGTAAAAATCGGTAGAGGAATAAGTGGACTGGCCCTACAAGATGAAGAAAACAACTAATTTTCAAAATTAAAAATAAACTGGCATCGATGAAGCTTGAAAAGATCATACTTAGTGAAATAAGCCAGAAAGAAAAGGAAAAATAACGGATAGTTTCACTCATAGCAGGAGAGTAACAGACCAGGCGAGAAAATAATAATGATGAACAGTTATATACCAAAGACATTTTATGGGGGTGGAGTGGGGAACCGGATCAAAAACAGTGGGAGGGAAGGAAATACACTGGACTATGAGGATGGCATATGGGTGATTTGGTGATGGGAAACCCAAGGGGATTACAACTGAGATGAAAAAATGCACAAAATGATGTAAAAATAAACTAATATATTATTTTTTAAATTAATTAATTAAAACCTAAAAATAAAATAAATAAACTGGGGGCTGGGGGCCCTCCCTGGTGGCACAACAGGTACAGACACAGCACTGCAAGCTAGCCATAGCCACTTCAGTGCAAGCTGGATACCCTGCCCCTGAGGTGATCCACATGTGGCGACAGACTTCTCCTGGAACAGCCCACTGCTCCCCTCAGCAGTATAGTTGGTTGATCTGCCTGTTCTGCTCCCCACTCTGTCTCTAATTAATCCTCTCATTGCCCCTGCACCTCTGGCTTATACCCCAGTTCTGTCTGCATAAATAAATAAATCTTTAAAAAAAAAAAAAAAAGCATGATTTTTGAAAAATAAATAAACTAGGGGGAAATAAATACCAAAAAAAAATCACCTATGTACAGCCAATTCTAAAAAATTGAAAGGACCAACTTGCTTTCCTTGACACTGGAGAGTTTATAAGGTGTCTCATTTTTATAATTTTATTTTCATTTCCTGCAATTTTCAAAGTCACCAGGAAAATTGTATTTACTAAAGATAGCATGCCCTAAAAAAGAAAAAGTTTCCTTTTCCTGATTAAAAAAGTGATTACTGTAAAAACACATAACCATCTATATATCTCACCACTCAGGTTTCATGTGTCCTCCAACATTTTAAAAAATGAATATACATACATATAAACTTATTGGTGACAAAATGGAAGTGGTATTGTGCATAAATGTTCTATGAAGTCCTTCCTCTGCCCTTAATTATAAATCCTGTAAAGTTAAAAAAAAAAAAAAAAAGCATCCACTGAAAAAACTTGACTGACCAAAACTCAAATGGTTCAAGTACTATAAAATACAAAAAAACCTAGTAAACTCTGGTGGTGGCCCTCCCTGGTGGCACAATAGGTTAGGACACAGCACTGCAAGCTAGCCCCAGCTGCGTCAGGGAGAGTTTGATCCCCAGCCTGGAAGTGACCCACATGAAGCAGACCTCTCCTGTCTCACCTACTTCTCCTCTCATCAGTGTACTTTGTTGATCTGTTCTGCTCCCCATTCTGTCTTTGGTGAATCTTCTCACTGCCCCTGCACCTCTGACTATACCCCATTTCTGTATGCACAAATAAATAAATCTTTTCTAAAAATTATAAACTAAATCAATCACAAAGTGCAAAGCTTCAATAATTAAAACCTATTAGAAATATTAAACTTCTACCGCTAACTTATAAGGTACAATTTAAAACACCAAAAAGAGAAACATAGCTAATTTAATTTCTATGCTAATTGAAAATGTCTTAATACCAGTTCAAACAAGTGCAGACACAAGTAGAGAGTAACACACATGGGGGAGGGCTGTGACTTTCAACCTAAATAACACTCACATACACATATAAAATGGCTCCAGTTACCTCCCTGCATTTCAGCCTAAATGCACTCTTGTTACCTGAACCTTCTTCCACATCACCCCAAAACATCCTCTGCCTCTTCCCAGGAAATCTGAAGGTTCTAATAAAACATCTCTGCTAAGGATGTTAATGATATTAATGGGAGTAGGAGGAAATATACATAAGCCTTGAAGGGTTTTCAGGACTTAATGAGTTAAAATTTTGAAGAAAAGGGCTCTCCCTGGTGGCACAACAGATTAAAGCACCACATTATGAAGCTCTCTGAAGCCACTGCAGCACACTGTTCGATCCCTAACCAGGGAGCTGATCCACATGGTTTGGCAGACCTCTCCTGACCCTCCCACTGCTACCATCAGCAGTGTACTATGTCAATCTACCTGTTCTGTTCCCACTCTGTCTGTGGTGAATACTCTCACCCACCACACCTCTGGCCTGTACCCCACTTCTGTAAGCATAAATAAATAAATCTTTAGGAAGAAAAATTTTTTGAAGAAAAGTTGAAGCTGAGTACAACTAATCCTGATGTTAGATTGACAGAGTAAGCAATAAGACCCTTCAAGATCCTTTTCCCCACAAAAACTAAGATCCTACTAATCCATTACTCTCTGGGTTAACAGGCAACTTGGTGTGGTTTGGTATTTAAATAACCCTCATGTACTATCAGTCATTCATTTAATCACTACTAAAAATTAACAAAATCTGATTGTCCCTCAGCACATCTGAAAGATCAAGAAAAGAATGGAAAATCCAGGACATAACATGATAATGTGAATTTTTCAAAATTGCAGTGCACAGAGGCATGGGGGAAGACTTCCAGGATAGGAATTTGGAAAGTTTAGGTAGAACACAAAGAATGAATTTTGTAATCAAGTAAGGACAATAAGCTGCCAGAAACAATCACTTTTTAAAAAAGTGAGAAGACTTAGCAGTTTCTCAACCTAAGCACTACTGACATTTTAGCCAGATAGTTCTTTGTTCAGTGGGGATGTCCAGTGCAATGAAGGCCTTTTTCTGCACAAGATGCCAGTAGCACTCCTCCGGCTGTCTCTACACGTATAATTATAAAATTAATCGAGACTACTTATAAACATTTGTGTCTACTTTATCTATACATGTTAACTGTGTGTCAATTTTTTAAAGGACACAAAACTACATAAATAATATGATGGAAATTTATAATATAGGCATTTCTATAGACTGAATAGTATATCAAAGTGAAAAACTGTGTTGAAGAAGGAATTATGAATTGCCTTATATTCTATTTTCCAATATTTGATACTGACTTTCTACTAGTTCAGCTACTAAAAATATACTTTATCTATCTACATTTTGAAAGTAGGCCTGGAAACAACATCTAATTAAGATCTGCACAGCAGTTTACAGTCTCTTCAACACTTTTACAGACTCTCCCACTTATTTCTTAGGAAATGAGGTAACAGATTAATACCCTACTCAACTATCCATATTCTTTTAACAGCTAAATCCAAAGTTCAAATATATGTATGTGTTTCTCCTTTGCCATCATGTTAAAGATAGAGAAAAATCTGTTCCACAAATCATAGAAGCACATGTGCTTTAAATGCGAAGATCATTCTTTCTCTAATTTGTCTCTGAAATACAAAGTTTACAACTCATACATAATAAAGAGTATCAAGCATACTCTTGAACAGAAGAGCTAAGCCTAATTTCAACTTAAAGAGTAAAAATATACTTGTAAAGGAAAAATATACTTGCTAGTATGTCTTTAAATTTAACTTCTCCCTATCTACTCCAAATTCACCAAACTTCCATCTCCCAATTACCCAAAGCAGTGCTTCCCAAATGACTAGTCATATGTCACTGAAGTGCTCTGCAAAATGTTAACCAATCCCTAGTGAAAGAACTTGCAAGAAGGATAAAATTTCAAACTCAGACAAACACCTCCACCTGTAATTTCCCTAGATTCAAATCTTAAGACATTTTCTACTTCAAAAGCTGAGGTTCTCAAAAGTTTTATAAAATCACACATTTTCCAATGCTACAGTTTCTGAGATCTAAATTCAAGAGTGGACACTCAATAAACCTTGCTAGCTTCTACTAAACATTTGCCAATTTTACCAATTTTTTTTCCACATCATTTCTCGTTCTATACTTATTTATTTCTACAACCACTACCCTAAACCAGGACTCAGTCACCCAATTCATTAAGCACACAATTTATTACTAATGTATCACATCCCAAATCTTTAGCATGGACATCAACCAATAATCCATAACACTCTACCTCACAATAGCATCACCCAGAATATGAATGAGAGTCCTGGTTATCATGGTCCAGCTTACATTTCTTCTTATTTAATGAAACTTCACTTCAACTGCAACCAAAACACATAATTAGAACTATATTTTTAAATCTTGGCATTTCTACCTACAGAGACAAGATCAGTATTTTTCACTTCTCTCCCCACTCACGATCATATGAGACTTCATAATTCCAACCAGCCTAGATTCACAACAAACTCTGGTGACTAAACAGCATGTCTTCACAGTACAGTTGTTTAGCTGGAAATGTAGTAATCTCTGCATTCATCTAGTATCAAGGGGATACTACATTGTCTGAGAACTGTACTGATATTTTCCTGCAAACTAGCTAGGATAAGACTGTCCCATCCTAGGAAAAACCTTCATATTATGTTACTGCCCTCAAAGGAATATAATCTAACTGGTAGGATTGTTAGTTTTTCCATGTATCCTTCCTATGCCTAAAGAAAATAATGGCAGCTAAAAGCCAGAATTAACACTGCTGGATTCTTATTCAGAACAAGCAAACTTTTCAGAATTACTTGGAAGAATCATTAAATAAATGAATTCCTCCTGGTAGGAAAAGGGGCCCCAACCGGAAACTCTTTACCCAAACTTGTCACATAAAGTTGCCACATGAAAACAGACCAGATGCAAATCATTTCCTATTATTTGGGGTGTCTCGGGACTCAAATATGAAACTGTAGTGTTTCTCTAGCCACAGTCTTCCAGATCTATTTGTCTCCCCCACTAACTGCCACATAAGTCTTGCTGAAATCATATTAGCAGCCTGACCAGTAACTAACTGCCCTAGCCCCACCCCAAAACCTCTCCACAGAAACAACCCCATTTGTAGTGCCACACAGACTGTATTTTAAGATATGCCATTCCAGGACCTCCCTGGTGGTGCAAGGGGTTAAGTCTTAGCACTATCTAGCTATGGCCAGCCACTGCAACATGAGTTTGATAGCAGGCCAGAGAGCTGAACACATGGCACAGGAGACCTCACTTGTCTCTCTCAGCTGCTTCCCCTCAGCAGGGTATTTCAGTAGATCCACCTATTCTGACTTCACACTCTATGACTGGTTAATCCTCTCAAGCCACCATCATTCCCTTCCCCCATCCACCCCTCCCCTCATGCCCCCCCCACCTCTAGCCTACACCCCAGTTCTTGTATGCATAAATAAATAGAAATAAATCTTAAAAAAAAAAAGATATGCCATTCCAAAAATACATCTCCAACTTCAGTAAAGTCTTCTAACTAGAATATGATGAAATACAAAGGCAAACAAGAAATTTAACTTACACAAATCACAAAGTCACCAAAACCATAGCAAACAACAGCAACTTACTACAAGAAGAAGAGTGCCAGTCAGGAGCCTCTGTCACCTCCTTTTTACAAAACTACTATTTTCTTTAAATACGGAGTATACTTTTTCCTAACTTAAAATTTACATTTCTGCAGAGGATTACAGTTGGATATTTTAGAGTATGAGTAATATCAATAATCTAGTCTAGAATTTTAAAACCTGAGCACTCGTGATTCAGATCTAGGAAATGATCTACCTACAATGAAATGAGTATATACTTTATTTGCTCTGTCTTCCTAGTTATTCACCAGTTTGTTTTCTTCATTCTACCCCGCATCACTTTAACTAGCAAGGCATTTCTGAAAGTAAAAACAGAAGCAAGCTCACCCATAAACTCTACAAAGCAAAAAATTAATTAGAAAAGAAAGGAGAAAAGAAGTTGTTACCATCATTTCTTTTAAACCTTAAAACTAGTACTATTATGAAATCTAAAGCTCATGTACTTTATTGCAAAGAAGTCTCAGAATGTGTATATATTACATCCAAGTGTATCAGGTATAGTTATTTACTTCCCATAGCAAATGTATTAGAAACAACTAACTAGGAGGTGATACACAAAAGGTTTGCAATAAAGTCAGGAAATCTAACCAAAAAGTTGGAAATATTATTAACTAGTTGCAAGAATAAAAAGCAAGATAACATAAAAATTTAAAAGAATAATAAACTGCCATGCCCATTTCAATTGTTTCTGGGAAAATAAAAACAGGAACTACAACAGAGCCCAGAACAGAAAGTCATTCTTATACTAAACTTCAAACATTTAAGGTTAAATTCAGTTCAGTTTAAGAACACCTTAGAAAAACTTCCATCGAAAACAGGCAAATTTTTAAGTATGTTCCCAGAGACTTATATACAGGAATCTTCTCATATCTGAAATTGTTGTTCCCCAATAATGTTAGAAAAATGTAGCTTATTGCTGAATGTACTGTTCTATTTCTTAATTTCAAAAGGAAAGCTCATGTTAATAAGTCATTCTCAAAAAAAAAAAAAAGCCTGAGCTGTTTTTTATTTACATGATAATCAACTAATTTTTTGCGTGTCTTAACTCAGTAGAAAATGTAATGTTTTCTTATGTACTCAATATGATAGACAATTGCAGCAGTTGTTACCATCATGTCTTTTAAACCTTAAAACTGCTACTATTATGAAAATAAGTTGTTGTTGTTTTTTTTAATCTACTAAACAGTTGGGGAATAAAAAGTACTGTCTAGGACACATTTTTAATTAACAAAATTTAAGACTACTGAAAAAGAATTACTAAGTATATAGAAGTCCATTTTAAAACTATTTTTTTAAGTTGATCACATCTATACAAGATAAAGCACAGGGACAGAGATGTGAATAGCACACCTATAGGAACCATGTAACAAAAATGAATGCCAAATTTATTGTGGGTTAAAACAATGGAACTTGGGATCTGCACTGACCAAGAAGCACATGCCCAGTGTAAAGAAAGCAGCTACTACTCAACTACTGGGCTCTAGACAATGACAACACAGCCTAATAATTCCTGTATTTTTGAGTCCTCCCCAAAAATATCCATATCCATGAAATTCAATGAGAAACTTCTCAATTTTTTAAGGCTGATCACTATTTAAAACAAGGACATGCACATGAAACAAAACACATGTCTAATGTGGCAACCATCTTTGAATTAATGTGTGAAAACTGCTTTCTAAAAGTAGAGATAAGGAGTTTATGTTTAAAAAGCTTAGGCTTTACAGTCAAAATGGTCTGGGTTTGAAAATCTAATTCACCACTTAGCCAATGGATGATGCTAGAATAATTATTTCTTCAAGCCTGTTTCTCCAACTGTAAACCACTACCATGCAATCATTAGTGTTAAAAAGTAAAACTCAAAGGGGGTGACGCACAGCACTATGAAGCTATCCACAGCCACTGCAGGAGATCAATTCCCTAGCCAAGGAGCTGACCTACATGGTGCAACAGACCTCTCCTGTCTCACTTGCTTCTCCCCCTCAGACGTATACTTCAGTCAATCTGCCTGTTCTGTTCCCCACTCTGTCTCTAGTGAATCCTCTCATTCCCCTAACGTCTGGCCTGTATCCCAGTTCTTGTATGCATAAATAATTTTTTTAAGTGAAACTCCCAACAAATTTATCAGATATACAACAGATATCACAAAAACATCCCTTACCCGCCCCCACTCAACCATACAAGTTCAAAGGAAAAGTCTGAAATGATAACAAACACCATTAAAGAAATAAAGCAACTTACAAACACTAAAGAACATCACAAAACAGAAGCATTACAGTCATGCCTACTGCCTTCAATTCCTGCTACTCAACGTGGCCTTATATGTAAACACAAAAGATACTGTTAATATAGAGGATACCCTGAAATGGACTTTCTGAAGATGAAAGAGCTAAGTGAATTCTAAATCTCAAGTTAAAAAGATGGAATTTAGAACTTATTTAAACAAATATGTCTTTCTTTTAGTAACTTCATAGGTCCTTATTTGCTAGTAGAAGTGAAAGAAATAGTTTTAGATTTTCTACTTTAATACTTTGGGCCAAACTTCCAGAAAGAAAAATGTTTCTATAGAATGCAAGGTCCAAAATAAAGCATTTATACTAGATTTTTTAGTATCAAAAACACCTTTAATATGATTTCACCAAACCACAATATTATGGGACTGAATTGACTGCCTTAGCTAACATATCTATTGGACTCTCAAACTTTATATAAATTTAAGTTAAAGAGAACAAGAAGATATTATTATTATCCAGCACACTTTTATTAAAAATAATGCAGCATGAGTTCCATTCTGGCCAGGGAACTGACCAGGCAGATCTCTCCTGACCCACCCGCTGCTCCCCTCAGCAGTGTGTAATTCAGTGCATCTGCCTGTTCTGCTCCCCACTCTGTCTCTGGTGAAGCCTCTCAGCCCCCTCACCTTGGTGGTACAAGGAGGTGGGTCTCAGCACCCACTGCAGCAGGAGTTCCTCACTAGCGAGGGAGCTGACCCACAGGGCACAGCAGACTGGCAGACCTCTCTTATTTCACCCACTGCAGCATGTTTCAGTAGACACACCTGTTCTGCTCCCCACTCAGTCTCTGGTAAATCCTCTCATCCCCCACCCCTGCACCTCTGGCCTGTACCCATTGTATGAGTGAATAAATAAATCTTAAAAAATAATAATAGGGGGCCTCCTTATGGCCTACACCCCAGTTATTAAATGCATAAATAAAATTTTTTAAATAATAATATTGACACATACATAATAAAAATAGTTCATCAATTTCTAATGTAGTTATAAATTATGAAGAAAAGTATTTTAATGTATGAATGTGAGTACATATCTACATAGACACTTGCTGAACTCTAAAAAAAACTTATGGTCTCTTCCTGCAAATATAATATAGGGTACAAATTGACAGCATAGGCTCTCCCGGTGGCGCAAGAGGTTAGGACCCAGCATCCAGCACTGCAAGCTAGCCACAGCCGCTTCACTGTGAGTTCAATCCTAGCCCAGGAGGTGATCCACAAGGCCCAGCTGACTTCTCCTATCTCACGCCTGCTGCTCCCCTCCACAGTAATTCATCAGTCTGCTCCCCACTGTCTCTGATGAATCCGTTCACCCACCCTGCATCTCTCACCTGTACCCCAGTTCTGTATGCATAAATCTTTTTTTTTAAAAAAATGGACAATATAAGGAATGTTTAATTTTTTATTCTAAGCACTTTCTCTCTTACCTGCACTTCACACCCTTCAGATAAAGAGCAAAAAAAGTTAACAGAAAACAGTGACTGACAAATTGAAAATGAGGGAAGCAATTAAGTAATTAAAAATGATTTCTGCTTTAAAGACCACATTTTCATTGTCTAACCTACGCAAACACCTGCATGTCACACACTAAAACAAATATTCAACGTGAAGGTATTCTACAAATCACCATACAAACTTCTTACAAACTTGATGATAAACAGCTCCAAAAGGTAGGAAAAAATAGTATACATTACAATAAAGTTACTTATATCTCCATGTAACCAAAAATTACAATACTGGTACTAATTTCAAATGGAGACTTTTAATGTAAGTTCTGTGTAAACAAACATCAAAAAGACTTTTTTAAAAAGAAAGAAAAAAAGACTTAACTAATGTTTAATACAAAGTGATACTTTAATAATAAAAAACAAAATAATGCAAAGTGATACTTAGTAAATGACTCCAGAGTTCTCTGAATTTAGAAATTTTCTTTATAACCAGTCTTACGCCACAAAAGATAACTGTTAGTTTACTTTTTCCTTCTACCATCAGATTACACCAGTTTTTATTCTTACTCCTTCATTCTTTAAAAGCAAAGAATATTTTATATACTACTCACTAGTTGTTTAAAGTGAGTATCGCATCACTTTTACTACAGAGGAATCAGTAGTAACTTAACTCCTAACAATCACAAAAAGTGAAAGCAGAAAAGTGATTTGTTAAAGTCAATTTGGAAAGTTAATACAAATGTGTTCAGTGTTACAAATGTATGTTAAATGTTACAGGAGGGTCTTCAGCACTGATACTTCTCAAGTGGAAAACATCTGCTAAATTTAAAATGTATATGAAACACATGAAAACGAAAACCCTTGCACTGTGTAGAATATAAGACAAAAATATGCTTGGCTCAGCAGCCCTCAGTCAAAGTGGCAAAGAAAAAAACACTGATCGGTTATTTTCTAACTTAAGCAAATGAAAAGCTACACTCATTCAAAGCATTCCGTTAAAATTTCATCGCAATGTTGTTTTTTTAACCCCGATGCTTTTTGAAACAGCGCAGGTTTTCAGTATACTTTTGGGGCAAGTCAAAACTTTATCTGAAATAAAGACTTTCCACAACAACCCAGCTAGTCCTAGCACACCGTGGAAATAAAAGTCGTCTTCAAAATCGGGTTTTGAATAACCAAGAATTCATACATGCTTCTAGTAAAATAAACTTCAGAAGGGGCGGCGGGGGGAGCAGTTTTAACAGTCCACTTCCTAAACTACACGTCCAGACCACGAAAGTCAAATCAACTCTTCAAGTTGGGTCACCTGGGGACCTCCCCTCTAAGAGATCCAAGTCCCCTCTAATTCAAAGAACATCCCGAAACCCCTTTCCCCGGGACAACAGAAATGCTTCCACTGAACATAAACACACCGGCCTGCGATCTGTCTCCAAACACCTGGACCGAGGCAGGACACTAAGTAGAGCGAATCCGCTGCGCTCAGAGGAGCGGGAGACCACAGTTAACACCTCCACGAGCTGCCCCTCTGCAGACCGCGGTGGGTCGGGACTGCGCGCCGGGTAAAGAACAATATACCAGCCCCGCCGCAAACATCTCAACTTCCCACGAGTCTGCGCGGCGGCTCACCTCCGCGGAGCGCACTCCGGGATGGGCCACCGAGCAGGGGGCGGAAGGGTGAGGTGGGTGAGCCCCGAGCCTGGGCAGCACAGACCGCGGCAGCTGCCCGCCCCAGCGCCCCACAAGCAGACTGAAAGGATGGAGCCACCGGCCTGGGCGCCACGGCTCCCGCCAGGCGACCCGACTCTCCCGACTTTGCTTCTCAGGGAGGCGACCTCCTCTTCCCTAGCCGCCCGGGTGCTGGGGGTGGGGAAGGCCTCAACGGAGACTCGGAGCCTCGTCGGCCCGCCACGGAAGGGAACGCGGTCGGGGCGCAAGGGACAATAGGGAGTGGGGAGTGCTGCGCGCCCAAGTGGCGCCGCCGGCCGGCTGGGCTGACTGACGCGCCAGCCGCGCGGAGCCACTGGGCTCCGCTCGGCCCGGTAGCTGCTGCTGCTGCTGCCCCTGGCGCTGCCGCCGCGCGGTCCGCCGTGATCACGGCGCCTCCGGCGCTCGGGGTCGTGCCTCACCTCCCAGCCCCGCCGCCCAGGAGAGGAGCAGAATTAACACTCTCAGCAACACCATCTTCTGCTGACGCCGCCTCCTCACGGGTTAACAGCAGCACATCGAACCGGAGGGAGAAGCTGAAGGGGCTAGGTCCGGAGCCTCCACGGGAAGCCGGACCTCCCCCGGCAGGAGAAAGGCGAAGCACCTCCCTCTCGCTCCACTTCAGGGGCCGGCAACGCTCCCAGCTCCTCCAAAACAGGACCTCCCTCCCCCTCGCTGGTTTCCTTCCTTCCCTGCTTTCCTTCCCTTTCCCTCTTCTCGATCTCCCTCCCCCCGCCCCGGTTGCTCCGCCTCCTTCCTCACACGTGACACGTGGGCGCCCAACGGGAAGCCGGGCCACACCCCTTCCTCCCGCCCCTCCCCTTCCCCCTGCTCAATGCGCGCGCAGGCTGACGCGGGACCCCTGCCCAGGCTGCAAGCCCGCCGCCGCTTCCTGTCAGCCGGCAGAGAGCTGGGATTGGGTTTGGGAGGAGGATTTTCCTATGGTCCCTCCTCCAAAAGGGAGCGCGTCTAGGCTGGCGGTTTTCTGCTGGATTCATTCTTACCGCTGTTGTGTACCGTTCCTTGAGCTAAAATGAGAGCGTGAAGAATGACAAAGGACCGCTTTCCATTTGTTAACTTCACGGAATGAAGATTGTTTCTTTTCTTCCTTTCGTGGTGCACTGCCGCTACCCAGTAAACAAAAGTAAAGTCCCAACAAACGTTCATTACACCTACGACTGCCACCAGTGAACAGAACCTAAGTGTAAAGACCTTCAAGCAGCAGGAGGAAAAGACAGCCTCAGGCTTATTTTTCTGAACGATTTATAATACGTTACAGACCAGGCCTTAGCTTTTCTAAAAACATACAGCCTAAACACCCAGCCTTAAACACCCAGCAAAAAAAAAAAAAAAAAATGCCTTACCGCTCTCCGTCCCATCTCCCAACTCCTTTACCCAACTGCTTCTAAGTTACTTGGTTTCTGCGTTGCTCACTTAGTTCACCTATTTAGTTTTTTAAATACGTGTCTCGTGGATTAAAGATTTACAGTCTCTTTAATTCAAAGACCTAAAACTAGAAGACTGAAAAGAAAGCTCCTTGACTTTCCTTTTGGCAATTATTTTTTTGGATGCGCCACCAAAAGCAAAAATAAGTAAATGGGAGCATAGCAAACTAAAAAGCTTCTGTACATAAAAAAGAAGTAAGCAACAAAAATATGGCAAACCTCTGGAATAAGTGAAAATATTTGTAAGGCATATCTGTTAAGGGGTTAATACCCAAAATATCTAAGAAACTCATATAACTCAACAGCAAACCAGCCAGTTAATTTTTTTAAAATGGACAAAGGAATCAAAAAGACATTTTTTTCGAAAGAAAACATCACATGGGCAACAGTTATATATGCAAAGGTGCTCAGCATCACTAATCATCAGGGAAATATAAGTAAAATCACAACGAATATTCCCTCACCTGTTGTCATTACAAAGAAAAAGACAGTATTACTAAGTATGTGGCAAGAATAGAACCATTGGACACTCTTGGTGAGAATGTAAATTGGCACAGACATTATGGAAAACAGTATTGAGGTTCCCAAAAACCTCAAAATAGGGCAATCATATGACCCAGCCATTCCACTTCTGAGCATATTTCCAAAGAAAATGATACCAGGATCAGAAAATAGTAACTTCACTCTCGTATTCATTACCGCATTTTTCACAACACCAAGACATGAAAAAAAACCCTGAGTGTTAATCTACAAATGGATGGATAAAGATGGATGGTGTGTGTATATTTTGTCTCTGATAATCACACCACCATTCTCCCAGTTACCTGGAATGGAGAGTAGAATCATCTCAGACTCTTCTTCCCTTGTCTGCTGATAACTAGTCATCTACCAGTATTGATTCATCCATAAAAAAACATCTTTCATGGTCCTCTTTCCTCTTCTTTCTTCTATTGTCTCTTAAAATTAAGCAATTATTTTCTCTTGTTTACACTGCTGCAGGATTTCTAACCCATGTCACGCCATTCTCTTTCAGTTCTGGTCCTTACTTTCAAACCTCATTTCAATCCAAAACAATTTTCTTCTATTCCATTCTTACCAAGAAAGTACTCCACACAACCTGAACTATCAAAGATCTGTTGGTTTTCAATACTACTCCTCATGAAACTAGCTATCTCAGTCATCCTCAAAATTCCCTTGAGTATTTTCCAAGACCTTACTTTTCTCCTCCTTTTTAACTGAGCCTTCTACATTGCTTATTTTCTACTTGGCTATCTTTCTATTTTTCACTTGCATGATCTTTTTTTTTTTTTTTTACTACTCTCAAATGTCTATGACTCAATAGACTGCATACTCTTTGAAAACAAAGACAATTGTCATATTCCAAATTAAATCCCACTGCCTAGCACATTGTCAGCCTTTTTCCTGGACATGTACACAAAAATTCAGACTCAGTATACTTCTTTGACCATTTATTAGCTGGGTTAGGGCACCTGCGCCAGCTTCCTAATCTTTACCAGGGTGGAATAGTGGTACCTTCCTTAGAGTGCTGTTTTAACCCATTGTGCCGCCAGAGAGGGCCCTATATTTGTAGACTCTTCACTAGAACAGGCTTCATTACAAACAGATGAGCTTCATTTCACTAATTTATTCAAAAATGAAAAATTCTCTTCATTACCTGGAGGCTGATATCTTAGTCTAACATTTTTAAAAATTTATTTTTATCTATTTATGCACATAAGAACCAGGGTATAGGCCAGAGATGCAGAAGGTGAGAGTATTCACCAGCAGCAGTGATAGTAGGAAGCAGAACAGGCAGATCTACTGGAATACACTGCTGAGGGGAGCAGTAGGCAAGACAGAACAAGTTTGCTGTGCCATGTGGGTCACCTCCTTGGCCAGGAATCAAACTCATGTGCAGTATCTGCCAACAGCTTGATAGCACTGAGCCTTTAATCCCTGTGCCACCAGGGAGACCCATGATACCTTATTCTAATATTCAAGCCACCCCCCCAAAACAAAACCCATTTCTCCCTTTAAAGGAAACTCCTATTCCATCAAGTCAAACTGGTCTACACTTGGGAGCCCCAAAACACTTTAAATTTGCTTTCTTTCATGATTTTGTCCTCCCTCTTTTCTTTCTTTTTTTTAAATGAGATAAGGAAATTTTTTTAAATTATTTATTTATGCATACAAGAGCTGGGGTACAGACCAGAGGTGTGGTGGGGATGAGAGGGTTCACCCAATGCAGAGCAGGGAGCAGAACAGACAGAACTAGTGAGATACACTGCTGAAGGAAGCAGTAGCTGAACAGGGGAGGTCTGCTGTGCCATATGGGTTGAACTCATACCCTGGCCAGAGGTTGAACTCATACCTTGGCTGCCTGTAGCTTCATGGTACCACGCTTTAACCCATTAGGTCACCAGGGAAGGCCCTGTCCTCCCTCTTTTCTTTCTGCTTATGTGGTATGTTTCAAAATCAAACTGAGTGGGGGCATGCACAGTGATATTCAGCAGGCAGTTCAGGGCCTTGGACTTTGCATTCTATAACCAATAATTTCCCAGATAAGGCCCCTGTTCTGGAAAATGCTACTGTGACTTACTGGTGCTTCTGTTGGCCACATTTTGGCATGCTGCCAAGGTCTAGCTGGTTCCTCCAACCCTGGCTGAGATCCCTATAGCTATTCAGAGCTTGATAAAAATAGTCAATAGAGTTAAAACTAGTAGCTTCAAACAGCTCACAGTTAAGGATGCTCAGCTGAGTGGTTTGGTTAGGCCACTGACTTGTGGATATGGCTTTGTGTCTGCAAGATCTTAGGCAAGTAAGGCATCCATCCACTATAATGTTTGAAGCCCAATCTTAAACATCTGATTATATTTGGCTTAGACCATGTGTGATCAAATTGGTATTCAAATAAAATAATGTATAAAAGAGAACAAGCTCAAAATAAAATCAGTTTACTAAGCCCCACAGCACTGAACTAAGATTTCATTTAATTACAGTTTTGGCTCTCCTAGAAGTGAGATTTTAAGCTAGACAATCAGAATATGCATGATTAGCACTTGTTAGGTAATCTGTCTGATAGTCTCCTTCCTCCCCTAAAGTACACTGGTGATAGCCAACCTGCCTTTGCCAAGTCTCACTTCCTACTTCTGCTCTCTTCTTTCATTTTGTATAGTTCCTCAATCCTCTTTCTATCTGCTAGATTGGATACTGTATAACTTGAATCAATTTTTGCTGAAATAAATGCAAAAGTATTAAGTAGTCGGTTTATCTTTTAATAATTTTCGTATTACAAAAATGCTGCTTACAACTTGCTCATAGGCCAAATAAGAATAACAGGCATGTTTGAGTTGTAATTTTTTTCATAATTATATGTAAGTATTCGATAATGAGTATCTTCATGTGAAAACCTAGATTCCATATTTCCTGTAAAAACTGTAAGTTTAAGCAAACCTAAATTCTTATAAGCTATCAGTTGGCTGATATTGAATAGAGGCTGTTGTTCTTGGCTAGAGCTGGTTGAATCTCACCCCAGTCTGCACTGTCAGTATTTAACTATTGTGTTTGCAGGAATAGAACAAGTTCCAAATAACCCTGATGTGTTTTTCAACACTCCTGGGACTCTACTAACCACATCTTAACCCCTCATCTGCAATTACTCATGCATTACTTTGTGGAAATTAACATTTTATCCTGGCACCATAGAGAGTAGAGATAGGTTTTGAGGTGAAAGGGGCCCAAAAGGCCTTACAGTGTGACAATTGTTGTTCTTTACTCTACAACTATTCTTCTACTATGGCATTCCCAGACTACCAAAATATTATTCCTGATATGATGCCAAACACTTTGATAAGCTGTTTATATTTGTGGTCCCAATTATTTTTTGCACTAATGCTATGAAGTAGACATAGTCCACTTTACAGAAGAGGAAGAGAAGGCAGACCAGGCTTCTAACCCAAGTTTCCTTGACTCTAAATCTGGTAGTCTAGTTTGTTGGATCATTGGCTGAATTCATTCATTATCACTGCCATGATTCAGAATCTGCATCTTAGCTTGAAAATCTGGAGATTCGATTTTTTTCAATACAACCTGTGTCAACCAACTAGGACTAATTCAGAGGAGTTAAACACTCCAGGAAGTTACCTTTTTTTAAAATTTACTTGTTTATACACACAAGATCTGGGGTACAGGCCAGAGGTTTGGAGGTGAGAGGATTCACAAGGGACAGAATGGGGAACAAAAAAGGTGGGTCTACTGAAATACACTGTTGAGAGGTGCAGTGGACATGACAGGAGAGGTCTGCTGTGCCATGGGCAGCCCCCTTGTTAGGGAATGGAACTTGTACTGCAGTGGCTGCAGATAGCTTTTAGTGCTGGGCTTTATCCCCTTTCCCCCAACCCCCGCTGCCCCCTGAGGCCCAGAAATTATATCTTGATCAAAATGTCACATCATTTTACAAGTTGAAGAATCATGTTAGCAAGCAAATGCATTCTCTTTTTTATCTTCAATACTTGAGAAGTTAAATCATAATAAAACATTGCTTTATAAGGAGGAGTCAGAGAAAAAATGTGAATGGTTTTACTGACTAGTTCATCCAACTTAGTAACTGTACAACTTACTATGCTACATTAGAATCTGCCAAAGGACAAGTCAATTCCAGACCATCCACCTTTTCAGATGACCTTCACCTTACTTGGTGAGGGAAGTATGTTGTGATAAACTGTTACTTTTGGGGCTCCTTCTAGACTGCATACCAACCACCATTTATTTGCTTTCTTCAGGAATTATTGATTACATGCAACTTTCTTGCACTTACTGCATCTTGATTCAATTTCTAGGCCTTTTTTTAAAAAAAAAAAAAGATTATTTATACATACAAGAACTAGGGTGTAGATCAGAGTTGCAGCGGATGAGAGGACTCACCAGAGATGGAGTGGGGAGAAGAACAGGCAGATTAACTGAAATACACTGCTGAGAGAAGCAGCGGATGGGTCAGGAGAGGTCTGCCATGCCATGTGGGTCATCCCCTTGGCTGGAAATCAAACTCTTGCTGCAGTGGCTGTGGAGAGCTTCGTAGTGCTGTGCTTTAACCTGATGAGCCACTAGGGAGGGCCCTCTTTTTTTTCTTTTTCAGATTTATTTTTGCATACAAGAACCTAAGTAGGCCCTTCGTGGTGGCACAATGGGTTAAAGCATAGCACTATGAAGCTCTCCACAGCCACTGCAGCACGAGTTCAATCCCTAGTCGGGGGGGGGGGGTGACCCACATGGCATGGCAGACCACTCCTGACCCAGCCGTTGCTCCTCTCAGCAGTGCATTTCAGTGGATTTTTCTGTCCTGCTCCCCACTTTCTCTCTAGTGAATCCTCTCACCCCTGGAACCTCAGGCCTATACCCTAGTTCTTGTGTGGGTGGTGGGGAGGGTGAGAAGTTTCACCAGAAACAGAGTGGGGAGCAGAACAGGCAGAATGACCAAAATGCACTGCTGAGGGGATCAGTTGGTAACAGAGGAGAGTTCTGCTGTGTTGTGTGGGTCAGTTCCCTGGCCAGGGATTAAAACTCATGGTGCAATGGCTGTGGATAGCTTCATAGTGCTGTGCTTTAACGCCTGTGCCACCAGGGAGGCCCAAAAATCCTGCTTTCCAAGGAAATATTATAAATAACTAATCTGATTTATACTGATGTAGTTATTTAATTCTCATCTTTCTGCGTAACACTTTGTAGTAACCCTTATGCAATGCCTCACATGCTATATTTTTATTTCATTCATGCTTATGCTTTATCTTCCCAATAAAATTTTAACCAATCTGAGGGTGTGATAACACTATATTTGAAAAACTTTGCTATCTCCATTTCATTCATGAAGCCACATAGCAAAGTCATTCATGCTAATATTTTCCCCTACACTTTATAAAAGAGCATCCATCCTTGCTTCCTTCCTTCTTTCTTTCTTTCCTAGAACTGAGAGGTAGGCCAGATGTGTGAGGGGTGGGAAGTGTTGAAATACACTGCCAAGCACTGCTAAGGGGAGTGGTGGCCAGGCAGAAGAAGTTTGCTGTGTGGTTTGTGAGTTAGCTCCCTCACTGGGATCATGGGAGCAAACGCAGATTACCACTACCAAAAGAGATGGTAATGCTGAGATTTAAGCCCTAGGCCACCAGGGAGACACTGCCCTTTTCTTTTTAATTCTCTTACTAAAGGTGAAAACCAGAATTAAGAGAATTGAATTGACCTACCCATGCTTGTAAAATAAGTCAATGGCAAAACCAGTTTCTGGTCCTAAGTCTGTGGTCTCCATCACATTTTTTGCTACATTAGGTTGCTTCCATGAGATCTTGTTCAATATTCTTTACTGTGTCTCAAGCACCGCATTGTAGATATTTAATAAATAAGTATAGAGGTTCATTATCGTAATTATGAGTAAAATGAGTCATAATTCCTACTATATACATGTTAACAATTAGCAATACTTCTCAACAGTGTAAGTACTTATTATCTGATATTGTTCGGGAGGAGTGTTACCCAGTGTATAACCAGTAGATTACCTGCATCAGAGTTACTAAGGATGCTTGTCAAAACTGCAAATTCGTGAGATTTTCTCCAAGTCTGGTGAGCCAGAATTCCTGAGGATGAAGCCTAGAAATATGCATTTTTAACTGGCTTCCCCTGAGTTAACATGCCAGAGTTTGACAATATTTGTCCAAAATAAACTTAATTAGGAATAGAGTGAACATGAAAGACCTAAGTTCTCTTAGAAAATCAATGTCAATTTATGAAAATACTGGAAAAGAGGATATATTCCTTAGATTATAAGATAACTTCAATTGGGGCCCTCCCTGGTGGCACAGCGGGTTAAAGTGCAGCACTAAAAAGCGAAAGCCACTTCAGCATGAGTTCAAACCCCACACCAGAAGTGCCCCACATGGTGTGGCAGACCTCTCCTGACCCACCCACTGTTCCCCTCAGCAGTGTACTTAGTCAGTTGGCCTGTTCTGCTCCCCAGCTCTGTCTCTGTTGAATCCTCTCACCACCCCAGTACCTCTGGCCTGTACCCCAGTTCTGTATGCATCAATAAATAAATCTTAAAAAAAAAAAAAGATACCTTCAATTGTAGATACACCATTGGTTTAATACTAGCTTTTGAAGAAAAGAGCATTGTTTAAAAAAAAATTGTTTAAATCTGAATCTCGAAAAAAATATTAAAAGGTGAACCATGAACCTAAGGAAATCTAGAAATTACTTTCGTAATGATATAGTAAAAACAGAGGTATTTAGAGGTATTGGACATTTTAATTTAAAATGAGTACATTTTAATTTAAAAACTACTCACAAAGAGCTAGTGTGCAGGCCAGTGAGAGGCTTCACCAGGCACAGATTGGGGAGCAGAACAAGTAGATTGACTGAAATATATTGCTGAGGGGAGCAGCAGGGTAAGACAGGACAGGTCTGCTAGGCCATATGGGGCAGCTCTTTGGCTGGGGATCAAACTATTGCTGCAGTGACTGTGGATATCTTCATAGTGCTGAAACTTAACCCTTTACACCACCATGGAGGTCCAAATCTGAATAGATTTTGAAAGTCAAATGGAATTAAAAGAAAGGACATTTCAAATTAGAGAAAACAAAATAAGCCAGTAATTTGGACAGATATATTTAGTTCACATGAGCAAACCAAATCTTTTAGAAAAAGGGGTTATTTCAGTAGTTGTCAAGTCTAGTTAAATAGAATGAAGACAGATTAAGAAAAGCTTTCAATGCCAGGCCAGTTCATGGTACTTAGTGTCTGTAAGGTTTTTCAGTAGTAGTTGGAAAGAATGGAAGCATACAAGAACTGGGATACAGGCCAGAAGTACGGGGAGTGAGAGAATTCACCAGAGACAGAGTGGGGAGTGGAATGGCGGATCTACAGAAATATACTGCTGAGGGGAGCAGCTGGTGAGACAGGACAGGTCTGCTGTGCCATGTGGATCAGCTCCCTGGCCTAGGATCGAACTCATGCTGCTGACAACTTCATAGTGCTAAGACTTAACTCCTTGTATCACCAGGGAGGCACTCATAATATATTTATAACTGATTAAAAAAAAAGTTTTCATATTGATTCACTGTTTTGTTTACAAAATATATATGTAATCAATATGTAATCAGGTGTGTTCAGAAGTTTAGGATGTGGCCCTCCCTAATGGTGCAACAAGTTAAAGCACAGCACTATGAAACTATCGATAGCCATTGCTGCACAAGTTCGATCCCCAGCCAGGGAGGTTACCCACATGGCACAGCAGACCTCTCCTGTCTAACCTACTGCTCCCCTTAGCAGTGTACTTCAGTCACTCCATCTGTTCTGTTCCCCATTGTCTCTGGTGAATCCTCTCACCCCCCGCACCTTTGGCTTAAATCCCAGTTCTTGTTTCATACATAAAATAAATTTTTTTTTAAAAAGAAAGTTTAGGATGGATATACATACACAGAAATGTTTGTAGTGTTAGCACTAATCCTTCATATTACATAAAGTGATTAAAAGATTATTTTTTTTCTTTTCTGTTTACCTAACTTTTATAACTTTGCTAAAATAAATGTATTATCTTTACTAAATATGAAAATGAATTTACTATAAAACTCTTGAATATTTTAAACTTGGGTAAGAGAGACTGTTATTAACCTGGAAAAATGTGGCAAAGGCAAGAACAAAGAAGCATTTTGAGATTTATCAGGATTTATGAGGATGATAAATGTAACTTTGAAGATACCTCCCAAGAAAATGTGGGAAAAATATCCAAAAAAAAAAAACACTTTTGAGGGCCCTCTCTGGTGGCACAATGGGTTCGAGCCACTGCAGATAGCACTCCGTCCAGGAAAGTGACCCACATGGCACAGCAGACCTCTAATGTCTTGCCTGCTGCTCCCCCCAGCAGTGTATTTCAGTCAATCTGCCTGTTCTGCTCCCCACTCTATCTCTAATGAATCCTCTCACCACCCCTGTACCTCTGGCCTGTGCCCCAGTTCTGTATGCATAAATAACATATCTTTAAAAATATTTTTGAATATTGTGGAATTCTGGGAAAATATTGAAAAATAAATAAATAAATCTTAGCAAAAATAAAATGCTTCTGGATTTATCTTCTACACAGCTGTAGAAGATAAATCCAGAAGCATTTTATTTTTGCTAAGATTTATTTATTTGCCATAAGGATTGGGAGGGGGGACTTCCCCTAATAATAATTCTCAAATTTTATCATGTATCACGATCACCTAGAGGTCTTATTGAAACACAATCCTCTGTGTTGCTTGGTTTTATACCAGAATGAGAGTTTCTGACTTTATAAATCTGGGGTTGAACTAGAGAATTTTTACTTTTAACAAGTTGCCAGGTGATGTTGATACTGCCAATCCAAAACCACACTTCGAAAACATTATTAGAGTTGAGAGATACCTGGAAAATGGATGCACTGGCAGCACAGAAGCATACTGGAGAGAAGTTCTAAGGAAAGAAGGAAAGAGGCATGATATACTTAATCTAATAACAAACCTTAACCATTGTCCTAATGGGAAGTAGGTAGTCTTAGTTGAAGGTGATGTAAATATCCCTAGAATTCATTCCTTGTCCAGCCTATGTGAATCATATTTAGGCCCTATTTTTAAAAAGGCCTAAATAAGTAAAATTTCACTAATATTGTAGTCTTTTAGGCAAGAAAAAAGAAGGTCATTTTCCTGCATTTACCATGATCCTTTTTACCACCACCAGGACTGACTTAGCATCTGGTAAAGCAGCATGGAGTAGAAGCAGCACCTGGTAGAATATCATAAGATTGGATCTGTTTCTGAACAGGTGTGGTACTCCTCATGGGGGCTCTCAGAAATAATTAAATCAGGAATGTACATTGCAGGAGGCTGGAGTTTCTGCAAAAGCCGTTCAGAGCCAGAGCCAGGCAATTTGAGTTACATGGAAACCCTTGATTTTAACTCAGAATTTTCTCACCTTTATCTGAATTGAAACCTAAGAGGAATAATAGATAATTCTAATTCAACTAAAATAAAGAGCCACCAAATTATGCATAATAGAACCATCAATATAAGCAAAATGTTTGAATTATAGTTTTTATAAATTTATGAAGGATAGTGTGAGGAACAGAAAACCTTAGATGGGGTAGTTATTAGAATGCTACTATACTCTAGTAGTAAGACGACAAGGACTCAGGTAAGGAGTGGCTGCAAAAGAATGAAGGAATGCATAGTATGAGGAAAAGTTGATGGGTGAGATAATTGTCAAAGTTAGGACCAATATTTCTATTGTGACAGTTAAAGAGTTATAATCTAACTAAGTAGAACAGAGAATATTAAAAGAAGAATATTTTTGAGAGTGAAATACATGTATTTTGGATTTCTTAAGTCTGAGGTGATAATCAGCCTAGGATTTTAATTAGAAGAGTGTAGCTTAATTCTTCTTAATTATCTCACACTAAAAGATTGTTTTCCTCTGAATTTTTATAATAGTGTTTACTTGTACCACTTATTTAGTTAGTTATTAACTGAGTTATATTCCCAATGGCCACTTCATGTGACTGTCTTATTTACCAAAACAACTTTTGTATTCTGAAAGTTTTGCATTTGTATCTCCTATATCTCACTCTCTGGCACCACCAATAAATCCACTTTTTCAGAGCATATTGTTCAATGTCCATTGGAAAACATAAGATATACATTAAGGGCCTCCCTGGTGGTAGAGGGATTAAGTCTCAGTACTATCATGCTGTTACCCCTATGACCAAAGTTCAATCCCCAGCCACGAGCTGACTCACATGGCACACCCACTGACCCACCCACTGCTCCCCTCAACAGTGTGTTTCAGTGAATCAGCCTGTTTTGCTCTCCACTCTGTCTCTGATGAATCCTCTCACCCATACCTACGGCCTGCACCCCATTTCTTGTATGCATAAATAAAAATAAATCTTTAAAATAAATGAATAAATCTTTTAAAAAAGATACACATTAAAAGGTCTGATCACTACACTAAGAGATAAAAGGTTGGGATGCCATAGAACAGTAAAAAGGAAATATATAAGAGTGCTTAGAAGTCAAATATATAGTATTCATAAATGATAAAAAAAATTCACAAGATAAAGTTGAGGAAATCTCTTTGACTACAGAACCACAACAACAGAAAACTATAATTAGGGATTACATAATATACAAAAGAAATTTAAAAAGAAAACACTCCACCCGCCCCCCCAAAATACACAAGTTTCTATGCTGAATATGCTTAGCTCAATGAACTAAGCAAGACCCAACCAAAAGTATGTCCAAAACTAAATGCAGAACACTAAGAAGAAAGAAGACCAGGAAGAACCATATATTAAAGGCAGTACAAATACTAACAAGTAAAATCAAAAAGAAATTTCAGAGTGAAGATACAGGTTAAACACAGTGGTTTTTGTGTTGTGAAATTTTATATTCAGCCAAACTATAAAACGGAAAGGTAGAATAAAGGCCTATCTTTTGTCAGACAGACACGTTCCACAGAAATGTGCTTCCCATGAACTCTTTCTCAGGAAACTGAGAATATGTCCACCAAATCAAAAAAAAGAGGAAGATTCAAGAAAGAAAGGAATCAACATGGAAAAAAGGAGAAAGAATTCCTGAGCAAACTGCAAAGCGAAATCTAGAATGATAGCTGTGAAAGAGGCCTATAAAACAAGTTCAGATTAAAGCAAAAGATTAAGTTAGCTTTGAGAGGTAACTTGATATGGTTGACTGTATTGGTATGTGTGAAGCTGATTTAGAGGTAGGTGAAGAGTTATGTAAACAAAGTGATGATGCCATAGTTAATTCCAGGAAAAACAAAAAGTTTAACAAGAAATCACAGTCACAGGAAAATCCCTGACTTAGTGGTGAGTGGTATTTTTCTAACTCTAATATGTTTCAAGTATTTAATCAAAAAATTTGAAATAGTTGGGTGGTTGGAGCCAAAGGAGGAAGAACAGTATGAGAGAAAATAACTAAATCCTCATCTTTCATATGAACAAATCAATAAACATAATTTTTTAATAATTTAACAATGTATATTAAAAAAATCAACGTATAATAAAATTACTTAAAAATACAAGGATAGGGCCCTCCCTGGTGGCGCAGCAGGTTAAAGCACAGCACAAAGAGGCTTGGGCCACTTCCGCATGAGTTCGATCCCCGCCTGCCCCGGAGGTGACCACATGGCGTGGCAGACCTCTCCTGACCCGCCCGCTGCTCCCCTCAGCAGTGTACTTCATCAATCTGCCTGTTCTGCTCCCTGCTCTGTCTCTGGTGAATCCTCTCACCCTCCGCATCTCCGGCCTGTACCCCAGTTCTGTATAAATAAATAAATCTTAAAAAAATAATAATAATAAAAATACAAGGATAAGGAAATATCTAGGAGTTGAATGGGACAGCTTCTAAAGAAGAACTCAAATATGCTGAGTAGGGAACTGCTTTGTTTTTACATAAACTTTGACATTTAAGACTCGTATCTGTAACTGAAAAATAATAGTAACCATTTTACTTTAGAATGATATACTTCGTGTTTAACTAAATATATATATATATATATATATATATATATATAAGCAAAACAATAAGGAGATATTTTCTAGATTATTGTTTTCTGGCATTTTTCCTGAGAGGCCATCAGTCTCCATCTCCCTTAGAAAAATAATTATATACATTTTCACAAATTAAATAAACACCCACGTTCCCACAACTGTTTATCTTGGCTTACATAATTGCCAACAAACATGAAAACTGGATTTTTTTCTGCTATTATTAAACTATGCAGATGAGCATTTGAATCACATGCCTATAAAAACTGCCAGAATAAGTACAGGTTTATCTAACTAGGGTTTACTTATTTATTTTTAAAGATTTATTTATTTATGTATACAAGAACTGGGGAACAGGCCAGAGTTGCGGGAGGCGAGAGGATTCACCAGACAGGGGGGAACAGAATAGAGAGATGTACTGATATACACTGCTGAGGGGAGCAGCAGTTGAGATAAGAGAGGTCTGCTGTGCTATGTGGGTCACCTCCCTGGCCTGGTATCAGGGATCGAACTCGTGCAGTGGCTTTGGATAGCTGCAGAGTGTTGTGTTTTAACTCCTTGTGCCACCAGAGAGGTTCCAGTTTGGTTTTGTTTTTGTTTTTAATGATGAAAGATCATTGTTTGAAGTGTATAGTTCATGATTTTTGTTTCTGCTGTGGTTTCTACCTGTAAATGATTTGTAATTCAATTTATTTATCTATACAGTTTCAAATTTGGGATGTCATGTTAGATTCTGAATTTCATGAAATCTGTAATAGTCTCATGTCCATGCGCTTGACCTTAGAGACCATAAATGCTTAATTGCTGTAATTCTTTCTTCAGGGAATTATTCTAATTTGAACAACAGCATTTATTGTTTATAGATTGGCATGGAGACCAAAAATACACTAAACTCCTAAATTCCACATTCTAAAAAAGCTTTCCATTGTCTTTTGTAATTTTCCTCTTTTCCAGAAGTTGGATGTCATAATATTGTGTCAGTGTAGAAAGGTTAGGAGCTCTACTGCATTCTCAGGAAAGCTTACTTTCCAAGCAAATATTAAAAATATAGCATTAAGAAAATAAAAGAGGGCCTTCCGTGGTGGCACGGTCAGTTAAAGCACAGCACTGTGGAGCTATCCACAGCCACTGCTGCATCTAGTTCCATTCCCCCGCCAGGGAGCTGTCCCACATGGCACAGCAGACCTGTACTGTCTCACTCGCCGCTGCTCCCTTCAACAGTGTATTTCAATCAATCTACCTGTTCTGCGCCCCAATCTGTCTCTGGTGAAGCCTCTCACCCTCCTCCCCCCCAGATCTCTGACCTGTACCCCAGTTCTTATATGTGTAAATAAATCAATCTTTAAGAAAATAAAAGAGACAATAAGCTTCAGGAAGACATGAGCCCTTTCCATATTCACCGGGGCATCCCTAGTGCCTGACACAACATTCAGCAATGTAGTATATTCCAATGTGTTAAATGTTTGTAAATTTTGTCTTCTTTGTAATTTTGTCCACCTCCATTAACCAAGATACACAAAAAGGTAACATTCCTACGGCTCAAGTACTTATAATTCTCGAGGAACTGTCAATTCTTGAATCCCCAGAGACTAGAAAATGTTGAAAGAAAAAAAGGGTGCTGGAAAAAGCTAGTCAGGATAGGTCGGAATAAGTCCCAAATCCATTTTGTCACCAACTGCACTTTCAACCTAGTGGCCTGTTTCCTGAAAGTTACAGGTCTTAGTTACAAACCATTTTTTTAGCAACCGGTGCTTCCCGCTCCATGCAAAGTCAGGTCAAATTAACCGCAAAGACTTGGCTGATTGAAACACAAGCTAAAATATTATCATTGGCCCAAACGATCCACTTTATTTTTTTCTGCTGCGCAGGCCAATATCCACAACCGCAATGCTGCCTCATGTAGGGCGAACGTAAGACCGGTAGCAAGTGGAGAACTGTTTCTCAGCCAAAACCTAGGAAGGCTGGAATTTGTGCAATGAAGTAATCCAAACACCTCTAGGTGCCGGTCTTTAAAATCTTCATCTCCTAAGAAATTCCTTCCATTTCCCAGTGACAAGCGGAAGAAACATATTTCCAGAACCCTGTGGGGAGCGGTTCTTTTCGGAGTCAAAGCCAAGGTCAACTCCCCACCCCAGAGCCCCAGGCTGGGCCACACACGCCACAGCCCTAACTCCGCAACCGCGGAGCCGCGCGCCGCCCGCCGCGCCTTTAAAGAAGCCGCGCGGCCCGGCTGCCCCGCAGTTCAACTTCCGGCCACCTAGTGAGAGGATGTTTTCC
>NW_004567124.1:12249954-12282675 GCF_000260355.1 Condylura cristata | reverse complement strand
GCTGCGCGGTTTCCCCTCACCCAGCGGACCGCGCAGCGGCGCGCGGGCGCGCTCCCGGTGCCCTACCCCTTGACGTGCCTGGCCGAGGCCGCGCAAGGGCGCTGTAGCTGCCAGTGCCGCTGTCATGGCGTCGGAAGCGCTGGCTGAGGAGAACCCTCCGCGGTGTCTTTAGAGCAAGGGGCGGGCGGCTGGGGATGGAGAGCGGCCCCGAGAGCCTGCAGCCGCTGGAACACGGGGCGGCGGCCGGGCCTGCGCCAGGCACAGATTTTCCGCCGGAGGGGCAGCTGGAAAGCCGGCTGGCCGCTGGGGATGGTCCTGGAGTATGGGCGGCGGAGAGCAGCGGTGGGAATGGGCAGGGGGCGGCGGCCGCCGGGAGGAGCCTCCCGGACTCGGCTTCTGCCGCGGACTCTCCTCAGGTTCCCGGACCCTGCAGAACCTGCCCAGACTTGGACTTGAAGGAGAGCGATTTGGAGAGTCCTGTTGCCCAGAAGGCGCCTCTGAGAGGGCAGCACAAGGTGACCGTCTCTCCGGACACAGCCGAGGCCGGAGCGGGCCGTGGGCTAGGTCCGACGGGAGTCTCGGCCGCCCGCCCGGATCGTGCAGGCACCTGCCGGGTCGAATCGGCGGCCGCTGGCTCCGGGGAGCCCTGCTGCGCCGGCGGCCTCAGCAGCAGCTGCAGCGACCCGAGCCCGCCAGGGGAATCGCCGAGCCTGGACTCCCTGGAGTCGTTCTCTAACCTGCATTCTTTCCCCAGTAGCTCCGAGTTCAATAGTGAGGAGGGAGCGGAGAATAGGGTCCCAGAGGAGGAGGAGGGCGCGGCGGTGTTGCCCCGGGCTGTTCCTCTCTGCCGGGAGGAGGAGGAGGTGGAGGAGGAGGAGGAGGCAGCTCTGGTGCTGGCGGCCTCCAAGGACCGTTTCCCGGGACAGTCTGTCTATCACATCAAGTGGATCCAGTGGAAGGAAGAGAACACACCCATCATCACCCAGAATGAGAACGGACCCTGCCCTTTGCTGGCCATCCTCAATGTTTTGCTTCTGGCCTGGAAGGTACTTTCTGCAGCTGTTTCCTACTCGTTTTGGGGAGGGGGAGAAGGGATGAGGTAGCTGCTGCCTGTCATCTGATGGCTCCCTCCTTTCTTTCCTCATTAACCCTTTCCTTCTTACATGAAATTCATTTTAGGACTCCCTTGTTGAAAAGCCATACCTCTGTATACACTAGCAGGAACTACTGGCTGCTTCACATCGCCCCGGTGGTGTTGAAAGTTTGTTCGGTTGCGGTTGTATGACTTACAAGAGCTAGGGCTTGGCGCATCTTAAACCTTCTGATTAAATGTTTAACTGGTTTTTTTTTCTATATTACCTCTAATCGATTTTGAAATATGCAAAAAGAGGAGGATGAAGGTGGAGTGGTGATCTTCAAAGTTAACCTCAATTCATGTAGCAAGTTTTGATGGTGATATTTAGTGACTTTCTAACTCATGCTTGCTCTATTTGGGTGTGAATACTTTAGGAAATGATGATAGGGAAGACGTGACCCTTTAGACTAATTCCATTTAAGGAAAAACATTGGTGTGAAATACAGTTACCATGATTTCTTGGTTTGGGAAATTTAAGTTTTCATTTTATGCATAAGCATTACTTGTCTCATTCCTTTGGTTCTACTGGAAGGGTTTGGCATCATTACCAGTAATCATGCCTCAGCATGTGTTCAGGTAGCTAAATTTGTAACAACTAAGTAAGAGACATATCCAACATAGAAGAGCAAAAAGGGGGAGAATTCTTCAAAGTGAAGTCTCACAGTGAGTTACCTCTAATTGAAGTGTCTTGTTTAAGCTTTCAATTAGGATGCTGGGAAGATGCATCTTCTAGCACATATTTTATGTTAAGATTGAAAATTATGTGTAAGTACAGTGTTCCTTCCCTCCAAGGGGGTGGGGGGAACATAACCTGAATTATCCTGACTAGATAGGAAAAAAATAAAGAAAATAGTATTTTTTACATGTTTCTGGCTTACCATTACTAGTAAGGAATGCTTTTTTTTATTAGAAAATTTACCATTATCTAATGAATAATAATGCAGAAGTGCCTTGAGTGAGGTCAGTGCCTGCTCTTGAATTGTTTAACTATTAGGGGTTGCATCACTGACTTATTTGAAATTATTAAAAATAAGTTTGTACTATAAGATAATACTTTAAGTATGAGCTTATAGGAATGGATTGAAGTATGTTAGATATCAAAAGAATGGGAAAATTTCCTTTGGTCTGATGTGTACATCTTGAACCACATTTGCAAGGAAAAGTAGAATTTAAAATAACAAATGGAATTCCTGGGAAAGGGATTATATAAACAGAAGGAATGAATATTGTGTGTGTTTATTGGATGATAAGGGGGGAAATTAATCAGTGAATAATAAAAGTGAGGAGGAAAACTGAAGGGCCATTTGTTGGAGGCAGTTGCTTTTCAGAGCTTAATTTAAACCTCTGGACCAAATTTCCCAATCTTTCTCAGGAGAAAGTAACTGTTAGTTTCTTAGCTTCTTGTAGGCTTTTCCCTCTTAGTTTCCATATAGTATTGCAGAAGTTTAGAGGATGGAGCAGGTAGCATGACTTGGAATAATTGGGGATAGTCAAGAGTTTACATGCAAAATGCTAGAAATAAGAAATATATAGATGCAAGTCTGCCTTCATGTAGCTCGCTATCTTGTAGAGACAGACATATACACAATAATTGCAAGGCAATGTAGAAAGTTCCAAGTGTGCTGTGAAATTTCAGAGAAAGGGTAACTAGGATGGGGTTTGTCAAGAGGAGGCTTCATAGAAGAGGTAACAGGTGAACTGCTTCTGAAGGATGAGTAAGAAAATGCCTTCCAGGCAGAGAGATTAGTGTACTCAAAGATAGCGATACAGAAAATGTTTTGTAAAATTGATAGGTTGAGCAAGCATAATAATGAAAGACGATTTTATAAATCTGTTGTTCTTAGTCTTCCTGTTGCCAAGATATTGATGGACATAAAATTATTCATCAGTAATCATGATAGATAGGGAGACTACCAAGTTCTGATGTGTGTTTGTGTATTCTTGTGTTTAAAGTTTTTGCCAATTTTGATTTTTGGTATGCTAGCTGTTGATAGATGTAATCCGTGTACACAAAAGCTCTTTAGGGTCCTCAGTCATTTTTAGGACTGTAAAGGGTCTTGAAATCAAAGTATTGAAAACTACTGTAGAAAAAGTAGTAAATAAGAAGGTAGTTGAGGGCCCTCCCTGGTGGCGCAAGGGATTAGGACACAGCACTGCAAGCTGGCCACAGCCCTTCAGTGCCAGTTAGATCCCAGGCCCCGGAGGTGATCCATAAGCGGAGATGATCCACAAGCTGGCAGATCTCTCCTGACCTGACCGCTGCTCACCTCAGCAGTGTACTTTGTCGACCTTCCTGTTCTGCTCCCCACTCTGTCTTTGGTGAAGCCTCTCACTGCCCCTGAACCTCTGGCCTGTACTCCAGTTCTGTATGAATAAATAAATAAATCTTAAAAAAAAAAAAGGTAGTTGAAAGATTTCAGAAAACCTATCACTAGGGATGTTTAAACTTATATATAAGGGGTTAAATCTCAGCACTATCATGCTATATTGCTCTCATCTGTATATTGCTCCATTCTTACCACGAAGCTAACTCACATGTGGCACAGCAGATCTTTGCTATCTGGCCCCCTGTTTCTCTTAACAGTGTATCTCAATAAATCCACCTCTTCTGCTCTTCTCTCTGTCTCTGATGAATCCTATTGCCACTGCATCCTGCCCCCTTCCCTTACACCTCTGGCTTATACCCCAGTTCTTGTGTGCATAAATAAATCTTTGAAAAAAAAATTTCCTAATTGCTCTTTAAAAAAAAAAAAGAAAGAAAAGAGGTACAATTATAGTAAGTCTAGCAAGAAAAGTAAGTGAGGATAGTTTTTTGGATGGGAAATTCCTTTCCTCTTTGATGAGGATAGTATGGCAGCCCAAATGAAAGTCTGATCACTTAACTGGATATAGGAAAAAAAAGAGATGAAACATTTGTTCTAGTGTGGATAATAGAGATTGGTTGGGTTATTCAAGAGATAGGAAAGATACCTTACATGGGAAAGTTGATGTTAGTGTGTTAGTGTTCAGTTGTGTCTGGAAATGTCTAACAGTGGAACATAAAAATGTAACTGTTACAACACAAGAAGCATAGACTGGATCTCACAAAAGAGATTAAGATTATAGAGAATTAAATTGGGAAATTACACCATAAACTTAACTATGGTACTTATGAGAGTGGTGAGCAATAGTTCTTAACATTTTTCTACCCCCATGTATGTCAACAACCCCAAATTGCCAATACAAACATCCTCCCTGTCACTTATTTACCCATTCTCTTACCTCATTTTCTAGCAGATAATGAGAAAGCATGAATAAAGATTAAACTCGATGGAGAGAGGAAAATATTAAGTATTAAGGGTAAAAGTGTAAAAGAAACTAAAAAAAGGAAGGGAGAAGAAGAAACAACATACATATGTGTAAATGAGAGAAATGGGACACTGTTTTGATAGTAGTCTAGGAGAGATATTAATAAAAAGTGATGAGTTATTTATTGGATGCAATAAATAGATCAAGGGGTTGGTAAATAAAAGTTTTTGCCAAAAAGGACAGAAGTCAGAACAAGATTGCTGAAAAGTCAGGTTTATATAGAGTCCTCAGAATAGGTAATAAAATTACCATCAAAGGAAAGGAGCAACAAACTCATTTTCTGACATACTAGAAGGAATGGAGTAAGGTGATATAGAGACAAAATCATGTTAAGATAGAGGCAGTTGGGAAGAGGCTTCGTTCTCCATTTTGGCAGAATAACAATTGACTTCATCAATAATAGCTACTGAATTTGAATTTGTCAGTAATTAAAGAGAGAACTTGTGAAAGCATGGATAGGGTGGATTTTGTGAGAAAAAAATATGTTGTATTTTAAAGAACTAAAATCACTGGAGATTATTGCCTAGAAATTTGAAGCGTAAGTATTAATTTTAGTACCAGTAGGTAAATTGGAGTTTTCTTTAAGAACTCTTAATGTGTCAACCTTGCTTTGTTTTGGGTTTTCTCTAGTAGTTCTTTTATACCTGGAAGTGGGATCAGAAGAATGGCTGGTTGTGGTTTTAAAGATTGGGTTTTTCAAGGAGTTAGATGGAATTAGAGTTGAAAGTGAAATAGTTGATCCTCTTTGAAAATTAGTAAAATGAATTATTTGGGAAGATTTGAGTGATTCAAAGAAAATACCATGGTTTGGGATGAGAGTTGATAGTTAAAATTTGAAACAGGGTTAAGTGCTAAATTGGAAATGTTGGAGTTTTAATGAAAAAAGGTGTTGGTTTTGAACCAATGGAGTCTATATGATTGTTCATTATTTGCAAATAGTGGGCCTGTGATAATACTATTTGGATAATAATATCCAGACTTGTGTCTTGGAATATATTTTTACTGTAGACTATATTTGCTTTTATTTATTGTTTAAGCTTTCATTTTATCTATCAAGATTAGTGCCATTTATAGGCACATTTGAGGCCTATGAACCATTTAATTAGATGTGTATAAAAGTCAAGTCAGAAAATATATAACATATAAAATCGTTTATAATGAAACTGGCTTAATGTTGTAAATGTTGGAGCTGAATGATGGACACTTGGAAGTTTTGTTTTGTTTTTTAAAGATTTTTTTAAATTTTATTTTAAAGATTTATTCATTTATGCATACCAACACTGGGGTACAGACCAGAGGTGCAGGGGTGAGATTGTTCACCAGAAAGAGTGGGGAAAAGAACAAGCAGGTTGACTGAAATACACTGCTGAGGGGAGCAGTGGGTAAGACAGGAGAAGACTGCCACACCATGTGGGTCAGCTCCCTGACCGGGGATTAAACTCGTGCTGCAGTGTTTTCAGGTAGCTTCACAGTGCTGTGCTTTAACCCATTATGTCACCAGGGAGGGCTAGCACTTGAAAGTTCTTTATGATAATTTACTCATTATTGAGAATGGTTGAAATTTTGCATTATGAATATATTTTTTAAAGGTTTACTTATTTAAAAGTAAAAACAAAAATCAACAAACAGGTATAAACCAGAGACATTCTGCAGAAATGGAGAGAGGAATAGGATCAAAACTGGGGTGGGAAGACCATACAGGACTATGGTTATGGCATAAGAGTGAATTGGTGGTGGGAATTCCATGAGATTACAGCCAATGGGGGGGTGGGGAGGAATATATATATATATATATAAAATGAGATGATGTGAAAATTATACACACACACACACACACACACACACACATATATATATATATATATATAAATAATTTATTTATTTGTTCAAGAACTTGGGTATAGGCCAGAGGTGGATAGGAGGGTGAGAGGGTTCACCATAGACAGTGGGGAGCAGAACAGGCAGATTGACTGAAATACACTGCTAAGGGGAGGAGCTGGCAAGATAGGTGGTCTGATGCTCCATGTGGGTCACATCCCTGGCTGGGAACTCATGATGCAGTGGCTGGTGATAGCTTCATAGTACTAAGATTTAACACCTTGTGCTACCAGGGAGGCCCTGCATTATGAATATTTAAACAATTTCTATCTGACAGTTTTTGTTTATGGAAACATTTATTGGAGTTCTTGCTTTGTCATGCTTTTGTTTGTTTTTAATCTAGATAAGAATTCTTCATATCTATTTATTTTCAGATTTATTATGCATACAAGTGCTAAAGGATCAAACTCAGCTGCAATGGCTGGTGATAGCTTCATAGTGCTGAGACTTAACCCCTGCACCAACAGGGAATCCCCATGCTTTTGTTTTCTTATGCAAAGAGTGTTCTAGGTTCTGTTACCCCACACTCAACACATAATTAATTTACAGTGTACATTGCGATGGAAGACTCAAAGTGTGGGAATATCTAGTCATTGGGTACCACTTTAGTAGAAGAATGAATGTATGGGGTTGATTAAAGATGCTTGTACCATATCCTTCTTCTCCCTAGTCCTTTCCTCTCTGTTTAGTAGCTGAGACTATCTCCTACTCCTCAATGTAGGAATGCCACTATTCTGGCAATTTTTAAGATTAAAGATTTTTTTTAATTTTTTTAAAATATTTTATTTATTTATGCATACAGAGCTGAGGTACAGGCCAGAGGGGCAGGGGTGGTGAGAGGATTCACCAGAGACAGAGTGGGGAGCAGAACAGGCTGAATGACAAAGTACACTGCTGAGGGAACAGTAGGCAGATCAGGAGAGGTCTGCTGTGCCATGTGTATCACCTCCAGGCAGTCGTCGAACTCATGCTGAAGTGGCTTTAGTTCTTAGTGCTGTGTTTTCACCCGCTGCGCTACCAGGGAGGGCCCAGGTTTATGATGTTTTAACATTAAGTAGGTTTTTCCAGGCCTCAAACCTTGATACTCTAAAATAAGAATTGATATATTTGATTCTGTAAAAAACATAAAAGCTTAAAGAAAAAGTTAAAGAAAAAAAGAGGTGGGGGGACATCAACTCTTCCTTAAAAATGCCCCAACTGGAACTAAAAAATACACACTAAAGGGCCCTCCCTGGTGGCGCAGCGGTTTAAAGTACAGCACTAAGAAGCTAAAGCCACTTTAGCATGAGTTGGATCCCCGCCCCGGAGGTGACCCACATGGCATGGCAGACCTCTCCTGACCTACTTACTGCTCCCCTCAGCAGTGTACTTGGTCAGTCAGCCTGTTCTGCTCCCCCCTCTGTTTCTGGTGAATCCTCTTACTGCCCCTGCACCTCTGGTCTGTACCCCACTTCTGTATGCATAAATAAATAAATCTTTAAAAACAACAACAACAACAACACTACAGGGTCTCCATCGTGGCACAAGGGGTTAAGTGTCAGCACTACAAAGCTATCTGCAGCCACAGAGTTCAACCCCCCCACCCCCGCCCCGCCAGATATAGTTACTCACATGGAGTAGCAGACTTCTGTATATATTTATAAGTAGTGTGTGTATATATATAAATCTTTAAAATAATATATATATATATATATAACAAAGTTACAAAACTACTTGCCAGGTTATATGTCTAAAGGATAATTTCTTTTTTAAAAAAATTATTTATACATGCAAAACAGGCATAAAGGCCAGAGATGCAGGAGTTGAGAGGTGTGAGAGGATCCACCTAAGACAGAGTGGGAAACAGAACAGCCAAATGTACTGAAATACACTGCTGAGCAGCAGGCGAGACAGGAGAGTCTGCTGTGCCATGTTTGTTATTTTCCTGGCTGTGGATTGAACTTATGTGTCAGTGGGTGGCATAGTTTGATAGTGCTGAGACTTAAAAACTACTGTGCCACCAGAGAGTCCCCTTAAGGCTAATTTCTTAATTTATAAAGAACCCTTATAAATTAGGGAGAAAAAGATAACCCAATAGCAAAATGAGCAAAAGGCTATAACAGAAAATTCAAAGAATTTCAAATGGATATAATCTCTGTCTCTTACCATCTACATGTAGTGAAGCAGCATGAAGGTGAGCCTCTTTCCAACAGTGAGATTTTGCTCTAGTTCTCCCTCCCTCAATGACTTTATTTTCTTACACCCTTTTCATACACACCCATTTTTGCTTCTCACAAGGTTTTTACTTTTTGCCCTGACGAGTAGGAATTTTGCAGTCAAACAAATTTTCTCTTATTCCCCTTTTCTTAAGTAGGCACAAAGCTTTTTGAAGTTTGCCAAATGTATTTATTAATTGTAGAAATGGAAAAACAGATGGTGAACCAATGATTCCATTTTAGCACCTGCCCACTGTTTTTTAATTATAGTTCTTATATGAATAGATTAAAAACCTCACATAATAGTGGAGTTTTGTTTACACAATAGATGCAAGTAACACTTCTAAGGTTTTCACTTCCAGTCTCTTTTAAAGAGGTATTGATGGTATATCCGGATTTATGAAATAATTGCATGAGTGCTGATGAATATTACTAGTGGGTAGTTTTCCCATCAATAATTTATTAATTCTCCCATTCTCTATCTGTGATTAGGTCTTCTGTGGAAAATATTTCCACTTTTATTTTACCTTTTTTTTTTAAAGGTTTATTTATGCAAACAAGAACTGGGGTACAGGCCATAGATGCTGGGGGGAGGGTGAGAGGATTCGCCAGAGACAGGAGGGAGCAGAACAGGTGGATCTATTAAAATACACTGTTGAGGGGAGCAGCACGACAGGAGAGGTCTGCTACTCCATATGGGTCACTTCCCTGCCTGGGGGTTGAACTCATGTTGCAGTGGATGGTAATAGCTTGACAGCATCATGTCTTTAACCCCTAAACCACAATGATGCACAAACCTTCCCACCTTTTTTTTTTTAAGATTTTTAAGATTTTATTTATACATACAGAGATGGGGTACAGACTACAGGTTCAGGGGAAGCAAGAGGATTCACCAGAAACAGAGTGGGATGCAGAACAGGCAGTTTGAGAAGTACACTGCTGAGGGGAGCAGTGGGCAAGACAGGAAAGGTCAGCTATGCCATGTGGATCACCTCCGGCGTGGGGACTGAACTTGGCCTGAAGCAGCCATGGCCTGGCTTAACTTAGCTTCACAGTGCAGTGCTCCAACCCAGTGTGCCACCAGAGGAGGACCCACCCTTGTCTATATTAATGTGAAGGACATTTGAGCACAGGTGGTAACAGCAGTAATAGGGCTTTGAATAATAACAGTATTTTTATGCTCAGTACTATGCCAGGTATCTTTTTTTTATTCTCTTAAATATTGAACAATTTATTTAAATATTATGCCAGGTATTTTAATGCATTATATGTACTTCTCATTTAATTTTCTCAACCACATCATGAAATCCCTATGTAAATTGTTCCTGATTTACTGTATAAAAAAAAAGTTCAGAAAGTTTAAATATAAATTGCCTAATGTAAGGTTATCCCTCACTCTCGTTTATGATTTTATTTATTTATGCATACAAGTACTAGGGTGTAGGCCAGAACTGCAGGAATTGAGAGTATTCACCAGAGACAGTGGGATATAGAACAGGCAGATGTAGTGAAATACACTGCTGAAAGGAACTGCCAGCAAGACTGAAGAGGTCTGCTGGGCCATGTGGGTTGCTTTATCTTGTGTCTTATGATATATGTGACACTTTCAATTTCAGGGTCTTTTTTGGGTTCTATAGTGATTGAACTTACCTTTCTCATCATACTTAATTAAAAACTCTTTGTGATATTTTCCATTATTGGTAAACTCTGTCTTTAAAAACTACTTTAAGGCTGTCTTCATCTCTTATCAGGACCCTGTTCTAATCTATTAGTTAATGTAAAAGTTTCTTTGTCAGTTTTTCTTTGAATTAAGCTTTCAGCATAGTCAACCTGCTGAGCTTCTTAAGTATGTCCATCAATTTTGAACTGAGGATGTCTTCTTTACTACTTAATTTTCTACCAGTAGATTTCACTTTAAGAACATTCTCTATTACTCTAAAACCCTGTGAATTACATAAAATGCCACATTATTAAAAATCTATGTGTGGTGATATCTGAAGTCTCTGATAATTTCAAATAGTTTAAATAGGGCTTTTTATTGCACTAAGGGAAGAATCCAGATTATAAAAATTGATGTGAGAGTGTTTCAAGTTGGTTAAAAAGTTAAAGGTTGTCTCTCATAATAAA
Source organism: Condylura cristata (assembly GCF_000260355.1). NCBI lineage: Eukaryota > Metazoa > Chordata > Mammalia > Eulipotyphla > Talpidae > Condylura > Condylura cristata. The sequence goes on along the minus strand of NW_004567124.1, from coordinate 12,271,992 downwards.
ATTTTCCTGCTTTTTTCCTGTTGGCAAATAGAAAATAAGTTAAATTTACTAAAATGTCTGAATTTTAGTATTTTTCAGTGCAATAATTATTCTTATCAATAAATGAATAGGATATTTATAAGATATTATGATGCATGATATATGATAGCTTGTAATAAACATAAATTAATTTGCTGGAGCCAGAATTGTCGAAAAGATCCTTAAGTTTTGAATATATAGAGTTCAAGTATAGTTGAATATACAGAGTTGAAGTAGCTATTTCCTTTTGTTAAAAATATTTATTAATTTTCTCAGAATGTCTAGCTAATCTATATTTTTTAGATAATAAAAGCTCGTTTTTATTTGGGCTTCATTAGTTTGGAATTATGTGTTAATGTGTACTCAGAGACATTGCTCAACTTTTAAAATACTTAAAATAAGCTAATACTTTCCAATTAGCCTTGTGTACTCATTTACTTATAAAGATAATGCCCTAGATTATTACTAAAGACATACCACCTGAAAACCTAGGTCATATTTAATTTGTGGGTTTTTTGGGTATTTTTGTCTGTTTGCATTGAAATTTTTGAGATTCAGACAGACTGCTACAATTGTTAATTGTGGTTTTGGTTAGTTATCCCATAACCTGTTTCTTTAATAAAATCTTTTTTTTTTTTTTTTTAAAGATTTATTTATCCGTACAGAACTGGGGTACAGGCCAGAGATGCGGAGGGGGAGAGGATTCACCAGAGACAGAGCAGGGAGCAGAACAGGCAGATCAGGGGGGCAGTGGGCGGGTCAGGGGAGGTCTGCCACGCCATGTGGATCTCCTCCGGGGCAGGCGGGGCCATGTGGATCTCCTCCGGGGCAGGCGGGATCGAACTCATGCGGAGGTAGCTGTAGCTTCTTAGTGCAGTGCTTTAACCCGCTGCGCCACCAGGAGGGCCCCTCTTTAATAAAATCTAAAGAGAAAGTAGTGAAGGTGTGAACATCTTAAGGGTCATTAACAAAACCTTTGGCAATTGCCCTTTAGATGGTGAAAAGTAAAAAGAGAAACAAGCTATTAGGAAGATAATTTTGTAAAAAAACATTTTAAGACCTATTGCTGGTTCCTGAGTATTTGTGGGAGACAGGTGTTTCTTCATTTTTCTTCTTTGTCTCTAGGTTTAATGAACATTCAGAATATTTTATTGGCTAGGATTTGGGAAGTGAATATATCACTGACTATGCTTGTTAATTAATCAGTTAAAACACTTGCATTTTTCCATTTCTAAAACCAGTAGAAATGTGGTCATTTCCTAGTTTATTTATTTGAAGCAAGACATGTTAGCCAGTTGTTACTATTTAGAAATTTTAATTCTAAACCCTGAAATCATCTGTTTACAGAAATACAGGATTATAGAATACATTTTCCAAATATATATGCTTGTTAGTGCTGTGGTTTCTTATTTTAACAACTTTATAGTAGGATTAATACATTCACCAAAGCGGAGGATAAGCTATTTATTAATGGAATTTTTTGATGAATATATTTCTGCAACAAATCTGTCTGGAATACAAAATATATAGGTCTTACTTAAAAAAAATGTTAAGTATATAAGGAATTATTTTTAATTAAATGGTGTTTTCAAAATGGCCTGACAATTGCTAGAATATAAACATTCACATTGGACATAAACTACTGGTTTAAATATCAAACCTGGCTGGTTAAAGCCCAGCGCAGACATGCAAGCAAGCTACAGTCCCTTTAATGCAAGTTCAAGCCCCAGCCCTGGAAGCAATCCAAAGGCAGACCTCTCCTGTCTAGCCTGCTGCTCCCCTCAGCAGTGTACTTCATCAGTTTACCTGTCCTGCTCCCCACTCTGTCTCTGTCTCTCACCACCCCTCCACCTCTGGCCTGTACCCAGTTCTGTATGAAGAAATAAATAAATCTTTAAATAAATAAATCTTTAAATAAATAAATAAATAAATAAAAGTACTTTAAAAAGTTTAAAAAATAAATATCAAACCTTCAAAAGTAGCATTAAAGTATCTTCATTATTAAATATTAACAGTTAATCTAAAGAAGAAATCAGCAAACGTTGGTCCATATGATCTGTGTTACAAAGATTCAGTTTTGCTATTTCAATTTAAAAGCAGCAAAAGACAATACATTAACAAGAAAGAGTAAGTCTATTCCTTAACCACTCAGCCACAACTATGCCAAGAGTAACTTCTAATAAAATTTTATTTAGAAAAACTGACAGGGACATGAAAAATGTGAAAATATACCGTATATGGGAACTCTTTGTACATTTTGCCCAGTTTTTCTACAAACCAAAAAAATTTTTTTTAAAGATTTACATTTTTAAAAAAGATGTCAAAAAATAAAAAAAATGTAGAATAAGTAATGATCAGCATTTCCATACCTTTCATTGGTGATAAATCTACTGATGACTAAACCATAAACATCATTGTCATGTATATTCTTAGAGGAGCTCAAATTGTTCCCCCCCCCCAAGGATCTTTTGTAGAACTTAACTCAGTGACTAAATCAAAAAATTTTTAATCTATCTTTCCATATTGGACAGCATAAATACCCAGAACTCCTTTTTTTAACATTCACAGGAATTTTTGGAGAAATTGGTGATTTAAATGATACCCTGGAATAAAATAATTATAACATTTTTAATTATGTTTCTATGCTCCTATCATTGCTATATCATTACTTCGAGTTCACATTTTACAGCATACATTTTTTTCTCTTAGGAATATACCATATTCATAGTATGTGCTGTGAATCAGATAAAATATTTACAGCCATTCACTGTAACATCTGTGTAATTCTTCTGACAATTCATTTTAAAAAATTAATGTGTTTTGCACCTGATTTAACTTTAAAAATTTAAATATGTACATAATGAGTGTAGCCACTTTTAACCTTTAATGTGAAGTACAGCACAATAAAAAAGTACATAAAATAGAGGCATCCATTTTAGCAAGTTATTATAAAGCAAATATCAGTAGAACTATCATGCAAATCAAGAAGTACAGAATTGCCATCACCTTGGAAGTTTCTTCTGTGCCCCTTTCCAACTATAACATTTTCCTTTACCCCTAGGGCTAGCCATAAGATTTCTGTAATAGCCATTTCTTTACTTTTCTTAATGGGCTTATCACTGAAGAACTCTTCAGTGGAGAGCTAAACAACATAGATTAATTTTGTTTTTAAACTTTACAGGTGGAATCATATAGTATGAATTTTTCATTGTCTGCCTACTACTTTAATGATAATATATTCATTTTAGCCTTTCTAGAATAAAAAGGCCAGAACCTCCCTGGTGACACAGGAGTTAAAGTCTCAGTACTATCAAGCTATCGCCAGCTTGCCACTGTGGCATAATTTCCATCCGAGCTAACCCACATGCTGCAGCAGACTTCTCCTATCTTGCCTGCTGCTCCCCTCAGCAGGTTTCAATGGATTTTCCTGTTCTGCTACCCACTCTGTCTCTGGTGAATCCTTTTACCTGCACCTCTGGCCTGCACCCCAGCTCTTGTATGTGTAAATTAATAAAATTAATCAAAAAAGAAAAAAACAAGACTGTGGAGAACATCTAATAGTTTTTAAAAAAGAATAAAAAGGCCAAAATGAAGTATTGGGATATTAAGCTGTGTTCAAACCTGTCTTCATGGGTAACCTGTGACAGACAACATGTTTGATGACTCTTTCTGGCCTTTAACTGCATTTTCTATCCTGCAGGATACTATTGCAGGTGCCTAATAACTGTCATGGTGGGTGGCGAAAGACAGAGCACTTGGCTTTGAAAGCAGATTTCTCAATTTCTCTGAGCTCTTATATCACCTTGTAAATTTTATGATAGGAGTCAATGTTATATTTTATAAAAATTAGTTATAAAGACTTTAATAATGTAAATATTAATGTGTACCTACATAGACACATATACATACTTGTGTTTAATAGTACATACATATGTGCATATTTATGTTTCTGAAGAAATACTTTAATTATCACAAACATTTGATTTTATAGAAAAAATACTTTGTTTTTCAGGTGAAACTTCCACCGATGATGGAAATCATAACTGCTGAACAACTGATGGAATATTTAGGTTAGTGTTAAAAATTAGTGATTTTATATCTCTTTCAAAATAAAACAAAGTTTTCAAAGCTAGTATGTTATCACATTTCACCTTTCTGAAGTGTTTTTATATAATTTATTTAAAAATTATAATTTTGAATACCTTAAGTATATGTCAATATGTTACTATTCTTGTATGGTAAAGCCTTGTTCCTGACCAGCATTAAAACTCTGTAAAATAAATAGAGAGATAGGTGACATCTAGAAACAAGATACATTCCAATAAACTGCAGAATGAAAAATGGCATCAAAACTCTGACATTGCATGTATTGAATAGAAAATACTAAATAAAATGTTGAGTAGACTTGAATTAAACATCCAAGAGGTGATTTAGTGCGACCCAAGTAGGATTTATGGGCCTGTGCCAATTTTTAAAATGCTAATTATCATCCTGCAGTGAGCAGAGAGCTTGTATCAGAATGTAAAACATTTACATTAGCAAGTATACTATTCAGCTTATCTAAAGTTTTTTCATTGCAAAGTTTTCTTGAAAAAAAAAAAAGCATTGAATTGCATTTTTATGTAAGCTGCTTATTTCAAAACAGACTTGTAAGACAGTTTGTATACCATCTTCATGGAGTATAACTTGTCTATAAGTTCAGGTAGTTGTTTATCACACTCAGGTCTTTACTGATTTAATAAGTATATAGAGTTATACCATTAACAAATAAAAAATCTTAAACCATATTCCGCCAGGGTTTTTTTTTTGTATATTTTTATTTAAAAAAAATCTTGTCAGCTAATGAGTTTTTCTGTGCTATTCTAGACAGCTAACTAACTGATTTTTTTGAGATGTAGAGTTAGTAAAGTCATTCAGTTTTCAGCTTTTGAAAAATTCTTTTGTTTATATAATTACTATCACTTAATCGATTCATTAATTGAGTAGATTACTTTAATATCTAGATACCTAGAAATAGAGTTTCTAGGTGCCCCTGTTTTAGTCTAGCTTTTGATTCTTAAGCTTAGAGATTTGTAAGTTATGCTCTCATGGTAAAAGTTGAAATACATTTGGTGCTTTGAGTATCAGTCAAAAATAGTAGGAGATATTAAAGAAGCAATGGGGTCTGATTATACAGGGCTCTCTAAGGCTTTTATAACAACTTTGACTTTTCTTGTGAGTAAACAGGGAAACAATTTGAAGATCTTGAATAGAGGAATGACATGATCTGACTTTGAGTTTAACAAAACTCAAATTCTTACTGTTATGTTAAAAATAGTCTGGGTATCAGGGAGAACTAAATGAGCCTGGAGGTCAGCTAGGAAACTATTACAGTTGACAATGGTAGTAGAAATGGAGATTATAGACTGTGGTCACATTCTAGATTTAGAGTTGACAGAATATGCTGATGAGTGAATATGGAGTGAGTGAATCAAGTGTTACCCCAGTTTTTTGACTTGGACAAATGAAAAGATGGTGTTAACATAAGTCAAAACAGAAAAGGGAGGAGTATCAATATTTTGATGAAATAATTATTGAAATCAAATAGCGAGTCTAGGAAGGCAGTTAACTGTGTAAATTCACAGTTAAGATGAGAGGTTTGGATGAATGCTGTACAATATAACTTTCTGTGATGATGAAAATGTTCTGTTTGTGCTGTCTAGTTCAATGTTACTAGCTACATGTGACACTTCAGGTCTTGAAATGTATGGCTAATGTGACTGAAGAATGTTAAATTTAACTTTAATTAACTTATAGAACTATGTGTTACACTGGCTACTATGTTGGATAGTATAGAGCTAGTATGTTAAACATTTGGTAGCAGCCAGTACACATAAATGATAATCTGAACAAGATTACAAAGAGAATGACTGTAGATAGAGGAGGAAGACTTCAATGGAGTAAGTCTAGGACTTGCCAGTAATTAAAATTTGGGGAAGAAGAAAGAACAGATATACACAGAGAGGTAAAGAATGACAAGAGAGGGCCCTCCCTAGTGGCGCAGCAGGTTAAAGTGCCTCACTAAGAATCGAAGGCCACTTCCGCATGAATTCGATCCCCGCTTTACCCAGAGGTGATCCACATGGCACAGCAGACCTCTCCTGATCCGCCCGCTGCTTCTCTCAGCATGTACTTATTTGATCTGCCTGTTATGCTCCCCAGTCTGTCTCTGGTGAATCCTCTCACCGCTCCTGCCCCTCTGGCCTGTACCCCAGTTCTGTATGCACAAATAAATCTTAAAAAAAAAAAAAAAGAATGACAAGAGAATTTCAATGAAGAATGAGAGATAGCTGAATCAAATACTAGTCAATAAACAGAAGACGACTAAAAATTGATCTTTGGTTGAGCCATAAGGATGTCCTTGGTAACCTCAGCCAGTACAAGGAATGGAAACCTAATTGGAGTGAATAGAAGAGAAAATCAGAAGCTCTGATACACAGATGATAGGAATGTAATATTATGTAGCTACTTTGGAAAACAGTTTGTTGTTTCCTTAAAAAAATTAAGCAGAGATTTATTATATGATCATAAAATTTCACCTATGCGTGTGTGTGCATGCGCGCACATGCACAGTGGAATATTACTCAGCAATCAAAAAAGATAAACTTGTGCCTTTTGCAGCAACATGGATGGGCCTGGAAGGGATCATGCTTCGTGAAATAACCCAGAAAGAAAAAGAAAACTATCAGATGGTTTCAGTCATATCAGGAGCATAAGGGATCAGGGAGAGACTAACAGATATAATAGAGTAAAAAGGAAAACAATGAACAACTATAAACCAGAGACATTTTATGGGGGTGGGAGGGGAATGGAACCAAAACTGGGGTGGGACGAGTGCACTGGACTGTGGTGATGTGGTACACAGGTGAATTGGTGATGGGAGCCCCATGGGGATTACAACTGAGCAGGAAAAATGAAGAATGATGTAAAAAAAAAATATGTTTATGGTGTAAAAAATATAAAAGATAAATATTGAATATTTGAAATGGGTTATTTGTATACTGTGTGAACAAAATGTCAAAAGCTATTTAAAGAAGAGAAAAATGGGAGTAAAGGAATTAAAAAGAATTTAAAAAATAATATAATAGTTTATTTTTACATCATTTTGTACTTTTTTCTATCTTAGCTATAATCCCTGTGGGCTTGCCATCACCATAGTCCAATGCACTTCACCCCCAACCGCCACATTTTTTATCCCATTCCCCATTCCACCCCCGTAAAAGGTCTCTGATATATAGTTGTTCGTTGTTATTATTATTTTCTCCCTGGTCCTTTATATTCCTGCTATGAGTGAAACCATCTGGTAGTTTTCCTTTCCTTTCTGGCTTATTTCATAAAGGATAATCCCTTCCAGCTCCATCCATGTTGCTGCAAAAGATGTGTGTTTATCTTTTTTTATTGCTGTGTAGTATTCCATCGGATATATGTACCACATCTTAAAAAGAATATTTTAAAGAAATGGAAGAATTCATCTTGTATAGGCAATGGGCACAAAGCAATGGGCAGAAAGACAGAATGTGTTAAAATGAATGTGGATCGGTAGAAGGTGGTTTGTAGCTTTTGTAGTATAGTGCTGCTCTTTTCTCAAGTGAAATTAAAAACTATCATCAGCTGAGATTGAGAATGAAAGAGGAGTTATTGAAATGAGAGGGAAATATAAAATAGGTGTCCATACAGATAGGGAAGTATGAATGGAAAGATGTTATTTGATTCCTAGGGCTACTTCTGAGATTAGTCAGATGAGTAAGCATGACTATAGGCCTCAGCAATGGGGAAGCAGGAATTAACCAGACCTGGTTTTTTGCCAGTGAATATGTTGAAGAATCTCTGGAATTGATGTGTGTTGAAGTGATTATGGACTACAGAATTTATTGCATAAGGGAGAAATAAGGGTGTAAATATGTTGAGGAAAATAGGCTGAAGTCAATAGATAATAGTTCTTGATAGAGCTGAAGAATTCTTGAAGCTTGCTAATGACCATGGAATATGAGTACCTGAGATAAGGTAGATAGAAGATTTTGGTTGGAGAAGAGGTCCAGAACAGAAAGGCCAGAATATTGGATTAATCCTATCTAGGAATATTAAAATTACCAAAAATTACATCAGAATTTGTGTTGGAGAAAGACAGTAATTACGAATGAGGGGAATCAATCCCAAAATTTTTGAGGATTGCAAGAAGGCAGTTATACTATTTGTTGGCATTAAAACTGAGAAGTTTCAGGATGGCAGAGCAGAATGACAATAAGGGAACAGGTAGATATCTGTCCCAGTTTTAAGCTTAGATACACAAGTCTGAGAGAAAAGAGCTATTGTGTGAGAGGGCTGCAGTGTCATCAAGGCAGAGCCAAATTTCATTTAGCAAAGAAGGTAATGGGACCTTTAAAAGAAGAAAATGGCTACCTGATTTTTCTGATGAGAGACCATAAATTCCAGAGACAGAGAAATTCAGATAAAAATTTGTGTCATCACTGGTGCGAATGTAAGCTAGTACAACCACTATGGAAAACTGGAGGTTTCTCAAACTGCTAAAAATGAAGCTTCCATATGACCCAGCAAGCTTAAATCTAAGTATCTACCCAACAAACACAAAAACACTGATTCAAAAAGACACCTGCACCCCCATGTTTATTGTTGTTTTATTTACAATTGGAAAGACATGAAATCAACCCAAATACCCGAAAGTAGATGACTGACTTAAAAAGTTGTGGTATGTATTCACAATGGAGTATTACTCAGCAGCCATAGAAGATAAATAACATGCCTTTTGCAGCAATATGGATGGAGCTGGAAGGGATCATGCTTAGTGAAATAAGCCAGAAAGAAAAAGAAAAATACAAGATGGTTTCACTCATAACAGGAGCATAAAGGACCAGGAGGAAAATAGTAATAATGAACAACTATATACCAGAGACATTTTACAGGGGTAGAATGAGAAATGGGATCAAAAATGGGGGTGAGTGCACTGGACTATGGTGATGGCACACAGATGAATTGGTGATGGAAGCCAACAAGGATTACAACTAAGGTGGAAAAAGGAACAAAATGATGTAAAAATAAACTTTCATATGATTAAAAAATACATATATACAGACACACACATATATAAATATATAAATAAATGTATAAATATATACATTTACACACACACACATATATATACACATATACCCTCTTGCAGCCAAACTTCTGAAGAGTTGTTTGCACTTGAGGTCTTCACTTTTCACCTCTTAAAATATTCTTCAACTCACCATTCCATTTCCACCCCATTACTGTTCCTACATTGTCTTGTTCCACAAGGATGCAAAAACAAATTCTTGAGGGAAAGGGGTAAAAAAATGTGTGATTTAAAGAATATTGAAAGGCAATAAAAAAAAAATAGACTCATTCCATTCACAGCAACATGGATGGAGCTGGAAGGGATTATAAGCTCAGTGAAATAAGTCAGAAGGAAAATGAAAAATATTGAGTTGTTTCACTTATAGGAATGTAAGAGAACCAAATAAGACTGGAGAAAAAATTGTATTGTTACTACAATACAAAACACAACAAAACAATATAAAAACAGACTTATAAACGAGAGAGATCCTGCAGGGGAGGAGGACAAAGAGGAATCGGAAGGAGGAAGGAATGTGGGAGGCTATGATGATGACGGGAGGGGGAGGAGGGAAGTAAATATTCTTATAAAATAAACAATAAATAGAAATATAAAATTAAATTAGTTAGTTAATAAGTTAATTAAAGAATGCTGAAAGGCTCACACTCAAAAGTGTATACCCCTCCCCCTCCTCCACTCAAAAGTAATTTTTTTTTAAAGATTTATTTGTGCATACAGAACTGGGGTACAGGCCAGAGGCTCAGGGTCAGTGAGAGGCTTCACCGGAGACAGAGTGGAGAACAGAACAGGCAGATCAACGAAGTACACTGCTGAGGGAAGCAGCGGGCGGGCCAGGAGAGGTCTGCCTCGCCATGTGGTCACCTCCAGGGCAGGCAGGGATCGAACTCATGCGGAAGCGGGTTTAGATTCTCAGTGCTGTGTTTTAACCCACTGCGCCACCAGGGAGGTAAAAGTATTTTTGATCAAGAATTTGAAATTCTCATGACTTGTCTTTTTCTTTGTTTTCTTATCCATTAAATATTTACTGAGCATGCTCTGTGGGCAGGTTATTTGGAGCTATCAACAATGCAATCAGTGTAGCTGTGTAAGTGTACTCTTCTAAAAATGTTGACGTGGCTTTTTTGTTGGAAAGAAAATTAGCACATTTTGATATATTAAATGTATCTGTTTACTAACAAACCCTGAAGAAGAAGGATGTAGGGTACAGAATTTTAATAGGAACAAGAAAAATTGATGAAGATTTAATAGGGACAAAGAAAAATTGATGAAAAAAATATCTAGGTCTGAAGTACCTAAGGAGGTTTAGAAGTCCTGGGTAAGTCATCAGCCAGGGGCATCATGAAAGTAATAATATCCTACAGGAGGTGGGGATGTAAGCAAAAATAGAATGAAAAAAGAAATTCTGAAGACTGCCTTACCAAAAGTAAGAGCCAAACCTGCCAGAATAAATTAACTTTCTTAACTATTCTATTTTTCTCCTCTTGAGAACTGTGAGTTAATACACAAACATTAATAGAAAGATTACAAAAGAAATTAATTGCTTTCCTAATACCTAGCTGAGAAATCACAGGGAATGGGAAATTTGGCAGAGGAAGATTGAGTTTTCATTTGGAATTTTTTATTACCAATGTATTAAAGCAGGAAAGATATCAATATCATATGTATCAAAGCACATGGACATGCTTGTTGGAGAGCTTTGACATAGTGAAAAGAATGTGACAAATTGGGAAGTGCTAGCAGTTCTGAGAAAATAAAGTAGGGAAATGAGTACAAAGATAATAAAAAGCACAGTACAAACTGGAATATAAACTATGATTTTAACTATCCAAAATAATTTGTATGATGATGAGGCTAGCATAGTTTTATAGTAGGGAAGAAAGTAGCTGGGGTGGTAGTGTTGTCTGACTTTTAAAAAGATAACTTACTTTACTTCTTAAAATATAAATACCATAAAGTGAGATTAATGTTGCAGCACTTTAATTTTGCTCAAAACTGATGTCTCCTCTTTTCCAAAGGTTCACCTAGCTAAATTTAAAAAAAAAAATTTTTTTAAATAATAATATAAATAGTTTATTTTTACCTCATTTTGTGCCTTTTTCCATATCAGTTGTGATCCCTTTGGACTTCCCATCACCAAATCACCATGTGCCATCATCATGTGCCATCATCACAGTACAGTGCACTTCCCTCCCCGCACTGTTAAGGATTCCATTCCCCACACCACCCCCTTAAAATGTCTCTGGAAGATAGCTGTTCATTATTATTATTATTTTCTCGCTTGGTCCTTTATACTCCTGCTATAAGTGAAACCATCCAGTATTTTTCCTTTTCTTTCTGGCTTATTTCATTAAGCATGATCATTTCCAGCTCCATCCCTGTGGCTGCAAAAGGCACATGTGTGTGTATTGTTTTTTGTTTTTTGGGGTTTTTTTTGGTTGCTGAGTAATATTCCATTGTGTATATGTACCACATCTTTTTAATACAATCACCCACTTTTGGGCATTTGGGTTGTTTCCATGTCTTTCCAATTGTAAATAAAGCAGCAATAAACTAAGCTTCCATTTTTTTCATAACTATCGGCTTTTAGTTTTTTGATTTCTGTTTATCTGGAATATCCCATTAATAACAAAGAAGAATGAATTAGCAACGAATTATGAATTCTTTCTTTGAAATTCTTTCTCCTCTCTCTATATTAATAATTCATAACATGTTTTATGGTAAGCTCTGTTGTTTCCGCTCCTCTCCAAATTAGTATCTCCAAATTAGCCTACGTACCTCTGCTATCATCTTAGAACATCAGTTTCATCCATAATCTACTTAAAAATTTAAAATAGTGGCCCTCCCTGGTGGTGCAGCCCGTTAAAGCACTGCACTGAGAAGCTAAAGCCACTTCCGCATGAGTTCAATCCCCGCCTGCCCCGGAGGAGACCACATGGCGCAGCAGACCTCTCCTGACCCGCCCGCTGCTCCCCTCAGCAGTGTACTTCGTTGATCTGCCTGTTCTGCTCCCCGCTCTGTCTCTGGTGAAGTCTCTCACTGCCCCTGAGCCTCTGGCCTGTATCCCAGTTCTGTATGTACAAATAAATAAATCTTTAAAAATTTAAAACAGGGCTCTCCCTGGTGGTGCAACAAATTTAAGCACCACACTTTGAAGCTTTCCGAAGCCACTGCATCACAAGCTTGATCCCCGGTCAGGGAGCTGACCCACATGGCATAACAGACCTCTCCTGACCTGCCTGCTGCTCCCCTCAGCAGTGTATCTCAGTACAGCTGCCTGTTCTGTTCCCCTCTCAGACTCCGGTGAATCCTCTCACTCACCACACCTCTGGCCTATACCCCAATTCTGTAAGCATAAATAAGTAAATCTTTTAAAAAAATTTAAAAACAAACATTCTTTATAATCTTTCACAAGCAGCCAAATTTATCAGCAATTAATTATGACTCTATAATCTCATCAAGTTTATTTAGTCATAAATTTTCCACCATTCTGCAACATATATTTATGTTTAAACTTTCTTATAAATTGTCCATGTGACTATGATATGTCCTCTTTGTGATTTTGCCATCACCGCTTCCCCCTTTATCACTTTTCAAGCTCATTGGTACTTAAGACATTATATTTTATACTGAGTTATACTCTTACCATTACCTTTGTCTGTTTCTTGTGTGTTCTTTGCCCAGCCAAATTATTATTTTTTTTAGTGAAACATTCATGTCTTAATGTTTGTTTTTACCCATACAAAATATAATTGTCAATAAATACTTTTTGATGACAATAGTATTGTCAGCCAATTTCAGATGCAAGGGTAGATAAACTGGGCAACACAACCTTAGTAAGAGATGATATTTTTTACAAATCTAAAACTGAATGATGAGCCAACAGAAACACAAACCCAGCCCTTAAAAAATACTTGATTCTTTTTTGAACTTTCTTGAAAATATAGACATCTATTGCTATATAAGACATCACCTCAAAATTTAGTGGCTTGAAACAATGATCATTTATTATCCCACATTGTTTGCAGATTAGTAATCTGGGTACAATTTAGTTGAGTAGTTCTGATTTAAGGTGTCTCCGAGGTTGTAGTCAGGGTGTCTGCTGGGGCTGCATTCTCATGTCCAGGTACAGCAAGAGAGGATCTGCTTCCAAGCTTACTCACGTGGTAGTTGGTAAAATTTAATCCCTCATAGGTAGTTGGACTGTGACCAGAGGCTTCCTTCGGTTTTTTGCTGTGTGGGCCTCTCCATAAGGCAACTGAAGAGCATGGCAGGCCTTTCTCTGGTGGTGAAACTTTAAAGTGTAGTACTATGAAGCTATCTGCAGCCGCTGCAGCACGAGTTGGATCCCCAGCCTGGGAGCTGACCCACATGGCCCAGCAGACCTCTCCTGCCTCGCCTGCTGCTCCCGTCAGCATTGTATTTCTACAGTATAGATATCCCTGTTCTACTCCCCACTCTCTCTCTGGTGAATCCTCTCAACCCCACACCTCTGACCTATACCCAGTTCTTGCATAAATAAATAAATCTTAAAAAAAAAAAAAAAGCATGGCAACTGGCTTTTTGCAGAGTGGGCAAGTTGATAAAGCACCGTGACAAAAGCCACATATTTTGTATTCTATTTTTGGAAGTGACATTTCATTATCTCAGTCATATTTTATTCACTAAAAGTGAGCCAAAAATAAGTCCAGTCTACTTTCAAGGGGAGAGATTTACACAAAGGTGTAAACCTTTGGATTGAGGTCCATCTAACAGGGCTGCCTTCCTAGGACAGGTCATCCTTCTCTTGTCCAGATAGCTTTCCTGACCTCAGGTAAGAAGTTGTTCATCAGTGCTTCTCCCAATAATTAGTCTACCTTCGGGTCATTTAATATTGAATTATATTTTTCATCCTGAAGACAAAAGTGTTAGGAAAGCATAGATAGTCTTTTATCAGGATAAATACAGAACTTATGGGAACTATAGCATGTAAGAAGAGAAATTGTGCTATTGTTTAAATAAATATATAGAATTACTCAAAAGAAAACTTAATTTTTGTTAAATTTTGTTTCTATTTGTTTTTACATAAATTTTGTATCAAAACCTCAACATATATGCAATATGCCATATACCGTAGTAGGGACTTACAAAATATTTAAACTACCTACTTATTTCTGTGAGTCAGTTAATTTAGTGCCTTTGGAGTTGTTATTCCAAAATGTTATTACTAGTTAGATTTTGCAATAACTTCTTTCATTCTTCTTCTTTTTTTTTCCCCTTTAAAAAGGACAGTTTATTAGGAAGAGGAAAAAGAAATAGAGGGGTACTTGCATAGTCACTGGCAGGGGGAGAGATCACAATAATATAAGTTCTAAATAACAGCACAAATAAGACTATCTTGGTGATTAGACATACCTCTGTTAGAGTTGGAAAGTTTAAAAGAATACTTGATGCAATCTTTAGAAGTTTATTTTGAGTTAGAAAATTAAGGTCATTAAAAAAATTAAGGTCATTATATTAAAAATAATTTCACCAACTTGTTAGTGATTTGGAAGATTGGGTGAGAATTTTATTCTGTATATCACTGTTTATTTCAAAATAAGGGTCAGATAAAGATTTAAACATTTAAAAAGACAAGCAAGTAATTACATGAGAAAACATGTTTGTTTATTCTTAAGAGGCAAAGATCTTTCCAAACATGAAGCCCGGAAGCAATAACAGAAGAATTTGACTATATTAAAATTAAGTATTTCTGTACAACAAAAAATAGACCAAAATATCACTATAAAGTCAGAAGCCAACATGAAAGGAAATTTATGACATATATAGCAGAAATGTTCTGATGTTTTCAATTCTAACTGAAGAGCTCTTACAGCTAGTAATGAAAAAATGATTAATTATCATGCAAGTCATAGAGAAGTTTATATAATTGATATTTAATTAAAAAGGAAAAATGTACTAATTTATTAAATTTGTGCTGCATATGTTAAAATATATTGCATATTCTGTAATGATACATACGTTTTAGTAAAAAGTGTCACATACACTTGAAAGGGCTCATCTAAAAGGACATACATATTATTGAAAAGGTTCTACCAAATAATAAAATAACAATTTTTATATGCAAAAAATTGTTTACTTATCAGAAAGTTAAAGATTTAGACAACTGATAGCACCCATTTTATAAAAATAATGAAGTAAAAGCTATATTGTTACTAGCAATGAAACTCGATATAGTCTTTTAGTTTCAAATGTAGTAACATAGAAAGATGCTCAAGTATATTGTAAATAGAAAAAAAGTTCAAAATCATTATAGTAGTATATACATTGAAAAATATGTGAGATTATAGCAAACAGTATAACTGCTCTGTGAATAGAATTGGGGGATCAGTTTTAAGTTACTTATTCCTACAATGTATAATTAAAGTCTGTTTTATAATCAGAAATAAAGCAATATTTTTAAAAGGCAACTTCACAATTTCTCTTTACAGGAGATTACATGCTCGAAGCAAAGCCAAAAGAAATTTCAGAAATTCAACGTCTAAACTATGAACAGGTAATAGACATGAATAATAATCTTTGTTGTATTAAAATATGTACTTTCAACTTATATCTATATTCATTGGTGTCTGTCAGTGGCTTTGCAGGACAGACACCACTTTGTTTGCTTTTTTATCTGGTATCTTCCCTGAAATTGACTTTTAAGTGAATTTGTCACTCTTTCATACTTTATTTATATTTTACAATTTATATTTAGGAGAAATTGGAATAAATGATGTCTGAGGCTTGTCATTAGGACAAAACTTGCTGCTTCATATTTTTTTTTAAGATTTATTTACTTGTGCATACAGAACTGGGGTACAGGCCAGAGGCTCAAGGGTGGTGAGAGTTCTCACCAGAGACAGAGTGGGGAGCAGAACAGGCAGATCGACGAAGTACACTGCTGAGGGGAGCAGCGGGCAGGTCAGGAGAGGTCTGCCTCGCCATGTAGTCACCTCCGGGGCAGGCAGGGATAGAACTCATGCGGAAGTGGCTTTAGCTTCTTAGTGCTTTACCTTAACCCGCTGCACCACCAGGGAGGGCCTAGTCTTAGATTTTTAGAGCTGGAAGAAAACAAACAGAACTTCATTTTCTTAAGCGATCTTCCTTAACCTGACAAGAAAGGGCAAGAAGGTATGAGGTTCTTAGCATTGAAGAAAGCTTAGCCCAGGGAAGAAATAGATAACTTTAGAACATACTTTCAAAGCAATATTTTCCCAAACTTTCACCAGTGCCAAATTGGCAAAAAGGGAAGAAACACTCATTTCAGTATTGCAAAATTTCTGAATTTGAATTTTCAAGTTAGATAGTTCTAATAGAATCTAAAAATGAACATGTTGCATTACATCACAATGTAAAACTGGAAATCTGTATAGCTAACGCCAAATAGGTATATTAAGCAATTTGTAGTAAAATTGTAGCAAAGCAGTGATTTACAAATATTTTTAGCAATAGAAACCTTTTCAAATGAAATCATATGCTAACCTCCAAGTGACATAAGAATAAACTGGTAAAGTTCAGTTTATATCGTTTATCAATTTTATTTTTTTTAAAGATTTATTTATTTATGGATACACCAGAGGTGTTGGGGGTGATGGGGGTGGTGAGAGGATTCTCAGAGACAGAGTGGGGAACAGAACAGGTGGATTGACTGAAATACACTGCTGTGTCATGTGGGTCACTGTCCTGTCCGGGTTCAAACATATGCCTCAGTAGGTACAGATAGCTCATAGTGCTGCACTTTAATTCCTTGTACCACCAGGGAGGCCGCCATCAAATTTTTTTTAACAGATCTTTTAAAATAGTTTTAATTTTTTAAATGATGTACCATATTTTTATTGGAACTAGTGAGGCTATTTTTTTTTAAAGATTTATTTATTTATGCATACAGAACTGGGTTACAGGCCAGAGTTACAGGGGTGGTAAGAGGATTCACCAGAGACAGAGTGGGGAGCAGAACAGGTGGATTGACTGAAATATACTGCTAAGGAGAGCAGCAGGTGAGACTGGAGAGGTCTGCTGTGACATGTGGGTCACTGCCCTGTCCCGGTTCAAACACATGCCACAGTAGCTGCAGATAGCTCATAGTGCTGCACTTTAATTCCTTGCAACACCAGGGAGGTCTCCATCAAAAAAATTTTTTTAAAAGATTTATTTATTTGTGAATACAGAACTGGAGGACAGGCCAGAGGCTCAGGGGCGGCAAGAGGCTTCACCAGAGACAGAGCAGGGAACAGATCAGGCAGATCGACAAGGTACACTGTTGAGGGGAGCAGCGGCAGGTCAGGAGAGGTCTGCCTCGCCATGTGGTCACCTCCGGGGCAGGCGGGAATCGAACTCATGCAGAAGCGGCTTTAGATTCTCAGTGCTGTGCTTTAACCCGCTGCGCCACCAGGGAGGGCCCAATTTT
The DNA here is from genome assembly GCF_000260355.1 of Condylura cristata. Classification (NCBI taxonomy): domain Eukaryota; kingdom Metazoa; phylum Chordata; class Mammalia; order Eulipotyphla; family Talpidae; genus Condylura; species Condylura cristata. The sequence continues at coordinate 12,254,395 of NW_004567124.1, read as the reverse complement.
TTTTTTTAATAGATCTTTTAAAATTGTTTTAATTTTTTAAATGACATACCATTTTTTATTGGAATTAGTGAGGCTATTTTTTTTAATATTTATTTATTTATGCATACAGAACTGGGTTACAGGTCAGAGTTACAGGGGTGGTGAGAGGATTCACCAGAGACAGAGTGGGGAGCAGAATAGGCTGACTGATGAAGTACACTGCTGAGAGGAGCAGAGGGCGGGTCTTGAGAGGTCTGTGGCGCCATGTGGGTCACCTCCAGGACTGGGGATCAAGCTTATGCTGAAGTGACTTTAGTTTCTTAGCATTGTTCTTTAACCCACTGCGCCACCAGGGAGGCCCTACTGAGGCTATTTTGATTAATACAAAATTTATCACCAGGGTTCACTCTTAGTGTGATACATTCTATGGATTTTAACAAGTGTAAAATGATATGTATCTATCATTATTGAATCATACAGTATAGTTTTACTGCCCTAAAAATTCTCTAATCTCTGCCTATATGATTCTGCCTCCTCCTAATCCCAGGAAATCATTGGTTTTTACACTGTCTCTATTGTTTTACCTTTCTCACAATGTCATTTGGAATCATGTAGTATGTAGCCATTTCAGATTGACTAACCTTTCACTCAGTACTGTACATTTAAATTTCTTCTGTTCAATTTGTGACTTAATAGCTCATTTCTTCATTTTCTTATATTTGTGGTTAAAAACAATATAAAATTTATTCTTAAAATTCTAAAATATATTTGTAAGGGTAGTGGCATTAATCATATTCATGTTATATAACAGATGTATTGAACATTTTGGTCTTGTTAAGCTGAAACTGTGCCCATCAAATAATTCCACTTCTCTCCTATAATTTTGTGCCTTTTTCCAAATCAGTTGTAATGTCTCTTTTGCTGTACAGAAGCTCTTTAACTTGATGTAGTCCCATCTATTTATCCTTGCTTTCACTACCGTTGCATTGGGTGCTCTATCTTTAAAGATGCGGCTGAAGTGTATGTCGTGTAGTATTTGCCCATCTTTGCTTCCAGGTATTTTATGGTTTCTGTTCTTATGTCTGGATCTTTAATCCACTTCGAGTTGATTTTTGTGTATGGTGTGAGGTATTGCTCTAGTTTCATTTTTTTGCAAGTAGCTTCCAGTTTTCCCAGCACCATCTGCGGAACAAATTTTCTTTGTTCCATTGTATCTTCTTTGCTCCTTTGTCAAAGATTAGCTGTCCATAAACCTGTGGGCTTATATCTGGGTTTTCTATCCAAATCCACTGATCTGTATGTCTGTTCTTGTTCCAGTACCATGCAGTTTTGATTATTATGGCTTTGTAGTATAGCTTGAAGTTTTGGATTGTAATGCCTCCATTCTCTTTCTTCTTAGTCATAAGAGTTTTGGCTATTTGAGGTCTTTTGTTGTTCCATATGAATCTCATCAATATTTTTTCTATTTCTTTGAATAATGTCATTGAGACTTTTATTGGGGTGGCGTTAAATCTGTATATCACTTTTGGTAGGATGGTCATTTTGATGATGTTAATTCTCCTGATCCATGAGCAGGGGATGTCTTTCCATTTCATGGTGTCTTCTTGTATTTCTTTTAATAGTGTTTTGTAATTTTCCTTGTATAGGTCTTTTACCTCTTTTGTTAGGTTGACTCCCAGGTATTTGATTCTTTTTGTTTTAATTGAAAAGGGGATGTTGTTTTCTTTTTGTTTGTTTTTAATTTCTGCTGCTTCTGATTGGTTGTTTGTGTATAGGAAGGCCTCTGGCTTTTGTGTGTTGATTTTATATCCTGCTACCTTGCTAAACTGGTGGATGGTTTTGATTAGTTTCTCTGTGGAGTTTTTAGGGCTATCCATGTCGATTAACATGTCTTCTGCAAGTAAGGACAGTTTTACTTCTTCTTTCCCTATTTGGATTCCTTGTGTCTTATTGCTCTGACTACATCTTATTGCTGACTACATCTTATTGCTGTCTTATTGCTCTGACTACATCTTCCAATGTTATGTTGAATGCGATATGTATGCAATAGTGGACACCCTTGTCTTGTTCCTGATCTCAAAAGAAAGGCTTTCAGCTTTTCTCCATTGAGGATAATATTGGCTGTGGGTTTGTCATATATGGCTTTTATCATGTTGAGGTATGTTCCTTCTACTCTGAGGATTTCGAGGGCCTTAAACATAAATCCTCCAACTCTGTGTCTTTTTATTGATGAGTTTAAGCCATTTACATTTAGAGATAATATTGATATACTGGCACCTACATTTGCCATTTTGGTCCTTTTGTCTTTTATTCCCTTGTTTTGAACTGTTCTTGTTCATTCTTTTGTTGGATTTGGTTTGAGGGGTCTTCCTTTCACCTTTTGGCTATTGTGAATAATACTGAACATGAACATGGGCATGCAAATCTCTTCCTATTTATTTTTCATTTTTTCAATATTCATTTATTTATTTTGTAGAAGAACTGGGGTGTAGGCCAGAGGTACAGGGGTGAGAGGATTCACCAGAGACAGAGTGCACAGCAGAACAGGAGGATCTTTTGAAATACACTGCTGAGGGGAGCAGCGGGTGAGACAGGAAAGATCTGCTGTACCATGTGGGTCAGCACCCTGGCCAAGTATCAAACTCAAGTCATTGTGATGAGAGCACTGAGGCCACCAGGGAGGATTCTCAAGATCCTATTTTCAGTTATAGACATGGGAAAGACCTTCTTATTTGATTACAGACTTTTGTCTGTTAGACCTCATAGTCTAAAATAAGTCCCTAATCTTTGTCACTCTGTATGTCATTATCCTGGTCAATTTTTCTTACTGACATCTGACATTATGTTGTATACTTACATAAATATTTGTCTTCTACAGTGAAGTGTTAGTTGTATCAGATTGGGGGCTTTTTTTGCTAGCTATTTATTCTATTTTATGTACTATTAAATCTTAAGAATATAGACATGTGTTATTGTACCTGGCATATAATAGGTATTTAACCAAAAATTTGTTGAGGTAATACATAAATTATATAAAATGTAAAATTAAAAGTAATTGTGCTTGCATTTAAATGCCTGTTGTTTGACTTTTCTCATTTTTACTCCTCCCTTTTCTATGTTTAGAATATGAGTGATGCTATGGCAATTTTGCACAAACTACAGACAGGCTTGGATGTAAATGTAAAATTTACTGGTGTTCGAGTGTTTGAATATACGCCGGAATGCATAGTTTTCGATCTCCTTGATATTCCTTTGTACCATGGGTGGTTAGTAGATCCTCAGGTAAGTATAAAAATTTAAATTATACAGACACAAATGTAGTAAAAATTTATATATTCATCTAGATTTATATTTTCTGATCTTATATACTTGTGGTTTTATATAGAATTAGCCAAATTGTGAGGTGAAGGAGAAGTTTTCCAGCTTGCTAGTCTGCCCAATACTTTCAATTCTTACTACAAGAAGTTAGGGGTAGCTACAAGGTTAAGTCTGTATCTTTTCATGTGCTTCTTGGCCACCCATATATCTTCTTCAGAGAACTGTCTTACAGATCTCATACCCATTTTTTTTTAAAGATTTATTTATGCAGGCCCTCCCTGGTGGCACAGAGGGTTAAAGCACAGCACTAAGAAGCTAAAAAAAGACAAAAGGACCAAAATGGCAAATGTAGGTGCTAGTATATCAATATTATCTCTAAATGTAAATGGCTTAAACTCATCAATAAAAAGACACAGAGTTGGAGGATTTATGTTTAAGGCCCTCGAAATCCTCAGAGTAGAAGGAACATACCTCAACATGATAAAAGCCATATATGACAAACCCACAGCCAATATTATCCTCAATGGAGAAAAGCTGAAAGCCTTTCCTTTGAGATCAGGAACAAGACAAGGGTGTCCACTATTGCATACATATCGCATTCAACATAACATTGGAAGATGTAGTCAGAGCAATAAGACAGCAATAAGATGTAGTCAGCAATAAGATGTAGTCAGAGCAATAAGACACAAGGAATCCAAATAGGGAAAGAAGAAGTAAAACTGTCCTTACTTGCAGAAGACATGTTAATCGACATGGATAGCCCTAAAAACTCCACAGAGAAACTAATCAAAACCATCCACCAGTTTAGCAAGGTAGCAGGATATAAAATCAACACACAAAAGCCAGAGGCCTTCCTATACGCAAACAACCAATCAGAAGCAGCAGAAATTAAAAACAAACAAAAAGAAAACAACATCCCCTTTTCAATTAAAACAAAAAGAATCAAATACCTGGGAGTCAACCTAACAAAAGAGGTAAAAGACCTATACAAGGAAAATTACAAAACACTATTAAAAGAAATACAAGAAGACACCATGAAATGGAAAGACATCCCCTGCTCATGGATCAGGAGAATTAACATCATCAAAATGACCATCCTACCAAAAGTGATATACAGATTTAACGCCACCCCAATAAAAGTCTC